>NC_142148.1:34889825-35192856 GCF_024610735.1 Ursus americanus | reverse complement strand
ATCTGAAGAGTAGAGGCGAACGGGGAATAGGCTAATTCCTTTGAGAAAATATCCTTCACCTCAACCAGAGATATGCAGTGACTCTTTTTCAACAGGATAGGAAGGGAAACAAAGTTAACATTGGTTTAGTGCTTCCTCTGTGCCTAGCACTGTGCTTAAAACTTGGAATGCATTATATCACTGAATCCTTCCTGACAAGACTCCTTTTGAGTGAGCATTAGTATCTGCATGTTAAAAATAAAAATCTGAGAGTGATTATAGTAGGAGCTGTTTTACCTGATCCAGATCCCATTTAGACCTAGCTACTGTGAATAGTGGCTGCTAGTGCCCAGAACTTCCCCTTTCTCCTGATAATTGCCTTCTTATGAGAGAAACACCTCACAGGGAGATTGCACCTTTCTATGGCATCCCCTAGACGAAAACTGAAAACCAAATGACACAGGGATACAAAAAAAAAAAAAAAAAAAAATGGCTCCCATGGGACCAACTCCTATACAATTCACACTTCAGTGTTTTCTGTGGCTCAAGCAGAAGCTAGATTTCTGAAGCTAGATTCTACATTCTTGCTCAGCATCTTCCCTGTCCCTCTCTTGCTTCCCTTACTCTATTTCAGATTTCTTCTGAGAGTCTTCTCTTAATAAATCATTTGCACAAAAATCTCTATCTCAGGCTCTACCTCTAAGGAATTTGACCTAAGACACTTAGAGAGAAAAAAGTCATATATTCAAGGTTAGAGAGTTAATAAGTGCTAAAGACAGAATTCAACCATAGGTGTACAGGACCCGAAGCTCTTACCACTTCATTGCACTGACTCCCATGGAAGTTCATCTTTGTGCCTAGGGAAGACTGCCATGAACCATTCTGGTGTACGAGTTTCTGAAATATGCCTAAAGGGGGAAAAAAAACCTGCAACTAGTGGTCCTTCTATTCCCAAGATCCCTATCACTAACAGACCTGAGATGTAAAAAGGAAGATGTAAAAAAGAAAAGGGAACAATAATAGTTAAGGGAATGGCTCTGTGTCTTTTTTATATCCAAGAAGTCAACTGTCTATTCTGTGACCTTGAACACATTACTGGAGCTCTCCATCTCAGTTTCTTTATCTGTAAAAGAGAGATAGTACCTATGGTGAAAAGTCATGTTGTGATGTCTGGTAGGTAGTAGGTGCTCAATAAATGAAGCTAATATTTTCCAAAACCACAAGTGTTACTTCCCAATTCCAAGGATTTCCTGAGGCTGGAGCCTAAATCTCCAACGTGTTCCCCACATCTCCCACTCTCCTGGTTTTTGGTGCACATCTCACAAGTTGGTTTAATCCATAAACAAAGGCTACGGGCTATCAGTGGGCTGGATACTGAGGGGAAATCACCTCTCTGGCTTTACCCTGAGGCACCTGGCCCTATGTAAGCATGCTACAGGGAAATAGTGTTGGTATTCACCTCTCCCAAATGATGCTACAGGGATTATGATAATCACACATGGTCCAACTGTACAGAAAGTTATGGCTGTATCTTCTGGCATATCTCTTGCCCCTCTAACATAAGAAAAGAAAACAAGCATACCTCAAACTCTTTTAATGCTTCTTAAATGCCTGGTGGAGTCACAGAAAATATCATCTTCATTATCATAGTTAATGTCCCCTATGCCAAGTACCTTATAATCATTATTTGTTTAACCCTATAGGCCTGTATTTGTCAACACACCTGTTCGTTCCCAGAGAAAACAGGCTTAAAGCAATGGCATGTATCAGAATCACCTGGAAGGCTTTTTATTTTTTTGTTTTTTTAATTTTATTTTTTTTTCTTTTGCTTCCTTACTTCTCATTTATTCTTTTTCTCTCATTCATTTAAAAAAAAATTCAGTGTGTGAAAGGAGGTAAAGTGTGTGTTTTGTTTTGTTTTGTTTTGTTTTGTTTTTGAGAGAGTACACACAAGCAGGTAGGGGAGGAAGAGAGAAAGAATCCCAAGCTGACTCCATGCTAAGCACGGAGCCCAAAGTGGGGCCCAATTTCACCACCCTGAGATCATGACCTGAGCCGAAACCAAGAGTCAGAGGTTTAACCAACTGTGCTACCCAGGCGCCCCAGAAGCAATATGGGAAATTTAAATCACAACAGCTAGAAGTGGATGCTAGGCTCAAAGTGAAGAAAATCAGCTGCATTAGGCATAGATCTAGCCAGACATGCTTGAGAAGAAAATCAACCCCTGTGATGAGGTGCTTAGCATCTGGCATGATTTTCTCTTGGGCTTCATTAGTAGCTTCAGGCTGAGTCTCCTCCCCAATGATCCAGTTAGCTGAAATGAGATTAACATGCTTGGAGGCAGACAACTCTGTTGTTCATGACTTGCCCAATAAAATGGGGTTCAAATTTCAGAGGTATTGACTTGTTCCTTATAAAAATCACTCTTATTTGGAGTTTTTGACATAGAACTGTCTTGAACCATTCTGGATACTCAAAATTTTTCCTGGACACACATTTGGCTGTATGATGGAGGACTTCCTGGCAGTCCACAGCAGCACAAAGCAGAGTTTGAGAAAGGTGAGCTTAGTCATTGTCTGCCCTACACAACCGATGAGGGCAAAGGCATGATTGATACCCAAGAAAGAAGATACAAGTCCTATCCCAAATGACCACTGTTGAAGTCATTTGCCACTTCTCATTGCTTCTTATATCTCTGATATTTCATTAGGAACATTTTTATTGTGCCTAAAGAAAAACTCTAAGTATTTTATTTAGTATTTTATTTGCTGATGACAAATTTTCTGGCCTCATTTGTCTGAAAATATTTTAATTTTTAAAATCTAGATTGCTGCACCCCATCCCCCAGAGTCTCTGATTCAATAGGTTTGGAGGCAGGGACCCAAAAATTTGCATGGACCACACCTTGAAAACCACAATGGCTTTGAAGAATTACAAAATATTTCTAAGACTCCAACCCTTTAGAGAGTCCGTTGACATTCTAAAGTCTCTGCTTTAGACTATAGAGGGGAAATTCTTGCCTAATCATAACCAGGGATGTGCTGGACCTGGCACTTATCACAAGAGCCAATTGTTACCATCTCTTCCCAACTTCACACTCAGAGATGTCACATTAGTAGCTCAAAATCAGCTATGGTAGGAGTATTTACACCGTGGAAATTGGCAAGCACTACAAATCAGGGTTTGTTTTTTTCCCCCAAGACACCAATTACGAATCTATTACTAGTATATCACTGGTCAAGGCCACACCTGCAGATTCCTCTTCTCACTCTCCATCCTCTCAGAAGGAATTCATCAGTGATCAAAGTCCATGATTGTGTCTAGGACAGTGGCTCCATTAATACAGTCTTATAAGATTTTAATACCACATTCTTAAGTAAGTCCATTTCTTTTCTTCAGAACTTCTTTAAAGAGAAAAGTGATCAGGGGCACCTGGGTGGCTCAGTCAGTTAAGCATCTGACTTCAGTTCAGGTTCTGATCTCAGGGTCATGGGAGTGAGCCCCACACTTGGGCTCTCTGCTCAGCAGAGAGTCTGCTTCTCCCTCTCCCTCTGCCCCTCCCCCCTACTCCTGTGTGCAAGCACTCCCTCTTCCTCTCTCCCAAATAAATAAAATCTTCTTTAAAAATTAAATGAATTTTTTAAAAAGAAAGCGATAAATTTTCATATAAAATTACTCCACTGGAAATCATGGTAGGCACAAGCCGGCCCTACTGTGGAAACCTGGGAGTGGCAAGCCTCTGTGTGAAATCATCTCACGCACCGTAAGCCTTCATTTATATTTCTAACAAATATTTTTGAGCCCCTATTCTCTGCCAGGCACTAGATTAGACAAAGAAGAGAAGACAGCAAATAGTCTCTCAGATGGGCCTGAGGAAGAACAATTCCAAATTTCCAGATAGGAAAAATCTAAAAGAAACCTTTATCTGAGAATCCTGATTAGGGTTCAGATTTTTATTGGACAATACATTCACATATGTGGCACAAAATTATAAGGGTACAAAATATAGAAAAAGGGTACAAATATAGAAAATTTATAAGTCTCTTTCCCAACTTGGTCTTCCAACCACCCAGTATCTCCCTCCTAAAGGAAAATGCTATTTCCATTTTGTGTGTGTGTGTCTGTGTGTGTATCCAAAGATTTTTGTGCACATACGAATACATTTTTTCTTTTTTTACACTGATGATAGCTCACGACATAAATTTTTCTGCACCCTGCATTTTTTTCCATAACAATATATCTTGGATATTATTCCAGAGCTGTACATAAAGAAATATCTGCCTCATTCTTTTTAACCACAGCATGATATTGTGTGGTATACCATAATATATTTACCTACTCCCTTACTGACAAGCATTTAGAATTGTTTCCACCATTTTGCAATTAAATAGTGCCACCATGAATAACGCTGTGCATTCATCATTTCACTCATGTGTGGTTATTTCTGTAGGATAAATTTCTAGAAGTAGAATTATGGGTCAAAGGACATTTGGGATTTTAGTAGCTATTACCAAACTGTCCTCCAAATTGTTTATACCAACTTACATGGCTACTAACAATATATGAAAGTTCCAGTTTCTTCACATATTTTCAACCAAGTACATTATTAAACATTTAGATATTTGCTAATCTGGGAAGTGGAAAACATCTTATAGTTTTAATATGCATATTTATTATTATGGATGAGATTAAGTGGCTTTTTATATATGCAAAATAAATGTTTCATTAATTTGCTTTTTAGTGAACTATCTGATCAAAAAACATATTTTGTCCATTTTCTACTGGGTTTTTGGTTTATTCTTATTAATATATAAGTATTCTTCATATATTAATGTCCCCTTTATCTAACATGAATTGTAATTTTTTCTAAATGATTATTATAAACTGTAAAAAAAAAAAAAACCCACACAGTTAATCACAGGAACTTTCTCCTTTAGCCTATGAACTACCCCACATACTGATTTCGAAGAAATGAGTAGGGGACTTTGGATCCAGAAGCTGCAGATGATATTATAAGAGGCAGATGATATTTAAAAAATACCTCTCTAAAATTGTGGCCAAAGGCAAAATCTCTGACCAAAGCACTTGACAGTAAAGTATAAAATTTCACTCTTGAACTAACAAGGAAAAGAATCTCAGAGTCCTAGACCATGAGAAATCACAGAGAGGGGCCAGCCTTGGCCCACTGTCACAGCAAGTGTCACAGTGGATTGCTAGGATGGTCTTGGGAAACTCTCTCACTTGTTTATTTTCAAATGCCTTTGAGAGCTCATGAGGAAAGCTTAGATAAGAGCAGGCAGGGTTAGAGATGGTGACACCACTAGCCATGGGACTCATATAGGTCTTTAAAAAGACTCTATGATCCCACCCCCCAACACTGTTGTCCCAAACACATTTGCAAACTGGAAAAGGAGACAGTGTTAATTACTTCTACGCATGTCCCTGGATGTCTGGGCTTAGTTTTGATGGCAGCTTTCTTTTATGATTCAACAAATATATCTCTCACAAATAAGCAACTTTCTGCTTCAACATAGGTTTGGCAGCTCTGAGCTCATGCCAGAGCTGTCTGGGTTGTCCCTCATTCTAAATTAAGGTTTTCTTAAGCACTGTCTTCAGAAGGTAGGGTTTGCTCTTTTTTGTTTCTGATAATCAAGTTTTACAAGGTCTTCTGGCTAAGAAAACACCATATAAGTTCTAAATCCCAAGCAGGCTCAGTAGAAACCTGAAGGAAAGAAGATAAAGCTCTCAACAGGCGCCAATGTCCTGGGGCTCAGATCTTCAGCTCAGCATGAAATTCACACTACAAGGGGCTAAGAAATAGAAGACCCTAGTCTCTTTGAAAAGCAGTCAGGAGACAATATCTCCTGGAAAAACTGGCAACCAAGCCCCTAGCTGCTATGGAGAACATCTAAAAATGTACTCATTGACCCAGTTTCATGGCTCTCTCTGCTCATTACCACAAAGCAACATCCCCAACAATGCAGATGGAAATAAATGATAGATTTTGAGCATTTTTTCACGTGTCTGTTAGCCATTTGTATGTCTTCATTGGAAAAGTGTCTGTTCATATCTTCTGCCCATTTTTTGATTTGTTTATTTGTTTCACGTGTATTGAGTTTGAGAAGTTCTTTGTAGATCTTTGATACTAGTCTTTTATCTGCAGTGTCATTTGCAAATATCTTCTCCCATTCCGTGGGCTGCCTCTTAGTTTTTTTGACTGTTTCCTTGGCTGTGCAGAAGCTTTTTATCTTGATGAAGTCCCACAAGTTCATTTTTTCTTTTGTTTCTCTTGCCTTTGGAGATGTGTCATGAAAAAAGTTGCTGTGGCCGATGTCAAAGAGGTTGCAGCCTATGTTCTCCTCTATGATTTTGATGGATTCCTATCTCACATTGAGGTCTTTCATCCATTTGGAGTTTATCTTTGTGTATGGTGTGAGAAGACATACAAATGGCTAGCAGACACATGAAAAAATGTTCAAAATCATTAGCCATCAGGGAAATGCAAATCAAAACCACCTTGAGATATCACCTTACACCAGTTAGAATGGCAAAAATTGACAAGGCAGGAAACAACAAATGTTGGAGAGGATGCGGAGAAAGGGGATCCCTCTTACACTGTTGGCGGGAATGCAAGTTGGTACAGCCACTGTGGAAAACAGTGTGGAGGTCCCTTAAAAAGTTAAAAATTGAGCTACCCTATGATCCAGCAATTGCACTACTGGGTATTTACCCCAAAGATACAGACGGAGTGAAGAGAAGGGCCTTATGCACCCCAATGTTCATAGCAGCATTGTCCACAATAGCTAAATTGTGGAAGGAGCTGAGATGCCCTTCAACAGATGACTGGATTTAGAAGATGTGGTCCATATATATAATGGAATATTACTCAGCCATCAGAAAGAATGATTACCCAACATTTGCCAACATGGACGGAACTGGAGGAGATTATGCTAAGTGGAATAAGTCAAGCAGAGAAAGACAATTATCATATGGTTTCACTCATTTATGGAAGATAAGAAATAGCAGGAAGATCAGTAGGAGAAGGAAGGGAAGAATGAAAGGGGGGTTAACAGAAGGGGGAATGAACCATGAGAGACTATGGACTCTGGGAAACAAACTGAGGACTTCAGAGGGGAGGCGGGTGGGGATTGGGATAGGCCAGTGATGGGTAGTAAGGAGGGCACGTATTACATGGTGCACTGGGTGTTATGCGCAAATAATGAATCATGGAACATTGCATCAAAAATTGGGGATGTACTATATGGTGACTAATATAACAAAATAAAAATTATTTTTAAAAAAAGGAAATGAATGATAGGATGAGGTTATGTTACACAAAAATCAAGATGTAGAAAAGGAGCTTGGTACTCCAAAGGCAAGCATAACTCTCAATTCCATAAAGATAAGGTAGTGTTTCCTGCTTCTTCTTCTCCCATGGTTCCTCCCACAGGGTGTAGCACATAGTAGGTGTTCAGTGGGTACGAACGACCAAACAGGCCCTTCCACAAAATGTCCCAAATGATTTCAGGAATATTTTCCTCTCTCCTGAACTCCAGCCTTGTCCTATCCATTCCTTAAGTTCCATCACAGTTAGCTTATCTTCCCAGTGTTCCTGGCTGTTTATTTCAGTCATTACTGATCTTTCTCTGGGCTCTCCCTACTTCTTGCACCAGAGTCTGAACTCAGCAGTTACTATAGTTCACTTTGTGTAATAGTTGATTTCTTTGTGACTCTTGACATCACAGCTACCTAAGAAGCTCCCTGAGCAGAAGAATATTTCTATTTTATATGTCCCTGACACCATGCAGGAAAAAAGGAGTTTTGCTCTCTAAGGTCCAGGTTTCTCATACTGTACCCTCTGCCTGAATCTTCTCTTCCTTCTTTATCTTTCAGGCTTCAGCTTAGCAAGTCCCATTAGCAAGTCCCCTCTGAGTCCCTGTATTTGTCTTTAAAACTACAGTGATTCCTGACACATTGATTGGACCATCTATCAGTGAGTGCCTGCTGCACGTAAATCTCTCCTAAAACTCAGTGGTTTCAAACACCAGCCCACGGGCTGTGCCCAGCTGTGCTTGTTCTTGTATCTGTGGTCAGCTGTGTAAATGCTATCTGGTCTAGGATGGTCTCAACTGGGATGACTTGGCTCTGCTCCATGTACATGTGGTCTCTATCTCCTAGCAGGCCAGCTTGAGCTTGCTCACAAAGCAGCTGTGGAAGCTTCTAAGAGAAAGAGAAAGGAGGGCAGGAACAGGACTTGCACAAAATCCCTTGGGTCCAGGCTGAGAACTAGCATGAGGTCACTTTTTCCACCTTCTGTCAACTCAAGTCACGAGACTAGCCTGGATTTAAGAGTCAGAAAATGGACTCTGCTGGATAAGAGGTGCTGCAAAGTCACATGACAGAGGGACATGATACAGAGAGGGGTAAAGAGCTGGGGCCACATTTATACTCAGTTTTCAACAGTCTCCCTCACCTGACCATAAACTCCTTAAGGACAATGTTCTGTTCATTGTTATATCTCCAGCCCCTAGGACAAGAGTGGCTCAAAACAGTCTTATTTGTTAGATGAATGTATGGTTTAATTAACTAATAATGCTGAAAAGAAAGTCAGGATGAAAACTCTCAGGATTGAGCACCTATGAAACGTTGAATGCTCTACTCAACCTTCCCAATTTTATTTCATTGGTTCCAAAAGCAGAAACTCAGGGCAATTAGACCATCGGTATTGACTATTTTTAATTCTGTCTATATGCTAGGTACTCTCCTATGTGTTCTTTATGTCAATTAATTATAATACAGATACTTAGAAGTATACACTGCTAACATTATCATCTCCTGATTTACAGATGAGGGAACTAAGACACAGAGAGATTAACTACCACAACTTCACAGTTCAAAAAAGCAGAGGTCAGATTTGAACCACCCTGTCTGGGTCTAAATTATACTGTATCTCAAGACGTGTAATTCATACCATCTTTCCCCATCTTGGCTACTAGACAAATTCCCTACTTTACCGGAGTTGTCCAATACAGTGGCCACTAGCCACATGGATGAGACTATTTAGATTTAAATGAATTACAATGTAATAGCATTAAAGATTTAGTCCCTCAGTCACACTAACCACACTTGAAGTGCCAAGAATCCCAAGTGGCTAGTATCTACTGACAGAACAGTGCAGGAAACATCTCCATCATCAGAGAAAGCTCTGTGCCACAGCACTGCTCTAGAATATTCTACTCTTAGAGAATTTCCTTGTAGTCACAAGGAGAAATAAACCTGAGAGGATTCAGTAAGGATCAAGAGAGGACGTGCCATCATGTGGCCATTTACCAGCTCTGAAGGAAATTGGTATCTTCAGTCCCGGGGGCCTTGAAAATAGGTACGAGCATGTGGGGGCCATTGAAACACCACAAATTGTTTCTCTAATGAGTATCACTTGAGTGTGCTATTTTATTAAAATGCAGAATTTATGAAAGCACAGGGGTGCCTGGGTGGCTCAGTCATTAAGCATCTGCCTTTGGCTCAGGGCGTGATCCCGGCGTTATGGGATCAAGCCCCCACATCAGGCTCCTCTGCTGTGAGCCTGCTTCTTCCTCTCCCACTCCCCCTGCTTGCGTTCCCTCTCTCGCTGGCTGTGTCTATCCCTGTTGAATAAATAAAATCTTTAAAAAAAAAAAAAAGAATTTATGAAAGCACAAAAACAACCGGTTTTCCTGAACCTATGAAATTTAATGTCTTAAGAGCTCTAAGCCTTGGCCCCCCATTTTCAGTTTTCTCAAGTGAAAATCCCTATACACCCAAGGTACATATTCTCCGAATAGGACAAAGTGCTAGATAAGGGGGGGGGGGGGAGCAGAACATAGAAAAGACCAGTAAGAAACATCTAGGTGAGAAGTGGGAGGAGCTTGAGGGCAGGACCAAAAGGGATCTTTAGAATATCTGATTTGCAGAACTGAAGCCCTGGCCAACCCTCCTGGCTTCTCTGAATTACACTTTGAATTTGATGTTTAAATAATTCCAAACGGCTGAGGAAATCTCAGCTATGCTGTATGAATATGCTGGTTTTTCTTCACTTGTCTACTTTACACCCCTTTATTTAAATCTTACAGTCTGCTTTGCAAATTTGATTAGGGTTTTCCTGAAAGTCTACTTGGCATTGAAAGTTGATAACAAGAGTTGAAACTCAGAAGGTTGCCTTTCTTTGCACCTCTATTTGCAACTTCCTGCCAATATTCTGAGTGCAAGCACCAGCTAGCCAATGACTCCCCTTTCTGTATCTGGGCATTTCCAAATCTCCTAAACTATTGAGGAATTACAGTGAGAGAGCCCTTGAGGTAATCCCTGAAGAGGATACTTTTGGTGTCTCACAAATCAATACTTCATGTTTTGAAAAATAAAAGATCAGTACAAAGGACATGTGATAGTATATGGATTGACTTCAATGTCACCCTCTTTTATTATGAAGTCTGCTAAAAAGCGGCCTATTTTTTTATGGTTTGCAAAACATGATGAGCTTCCAAAAATGAAACCTCAACCCACTAATCGTGGATAGTTTAATAATCTGATATATTCCTTTACTGCAATTCAGCCTCTTGCCTTTCCTCTTAGGAGAATATAATTAGACCTGAACTCAGACAGCAAGAATGTAAAATCTCTTTAGAAAAAAGAAGGCAATCTGTGCAGGAAGATGTACTCCTAATTTTAGGACACTGCTCAAATGCACTTGAACAGGTTTAGAAAGTCTTTGTGGTTAGTTGCCCCACCTTTCCCATCAGGATGGTCATTTAATGCCTGTCATATTTTCACTTAATACTATAAGCCCCATACACCCAGACACATCTACAATCTCAGCTTTATCAGCAAAGCTTGAAAGGAATATGATCAGTGGCAAAGATTAAGGGGGCTTTACAACAGAGGAAGGCATGTTCCATGTTAATTGCTAATCGGTTTCAGCCAATATGGCACCGTGACAAGGCAGCAGGCCTTACCTAACAAGAAGAGGATAGTCCTACTTTTCTAGGGTACAATATGTCTAAACAGAAGAATCACCCAACAACCCCAGGCGACTAATTTCTCTATAAATATATTATTGACATAATAGAGGCCTTTTTAATGGGATTATAACTACCCAGACAGCTGCTCTGCTAGTCAAGGAGAACATGGTTGACAAAAAGATTTAAAGGAAAGAATAGAGGAAAACAGCAAATCTCCAGCCAGGCACACTTAAATGACCTCACTGCTTCAAAATAATAGGATCACACTGCAAATATGAAAGGAAAAACCAATACGCTTAAAGCAATCGCTTTTTGCATGCCCTTTACCATTTCTCTCTCACTGCTCAAATGAGAAGCCCCCTTGTGCCAGAAGCAGGCCTTCCAAAGCAAAGGCCACATTGTCTGGTATAGTGTTCTTTAAAGGAATTATGTTTGGCTTTAAAAGGTTTCTAAAGTGGATATGTTCTTTGCTTCCATGGCCAGGCTAACTTTTACAATTTATATGAAATTCTTTCCCAAGTTTTACTAAAAAAAAAACCAAAAAACAAAAAACAAAACACCTCTCAGATGCCCATGTTTCAGAAAAAAAATAAACATATAAAGAACTGATCAAGGAAAAGGAAAATTATCTTAAAAATCACTTCCACAATTAAATCTCACTTGTATTTAAAAATAAGGGCATTAAATAAAATGGTATTATCACTTTATTGTTGTACATTAAGACAAAAATGAGAAACAGATTATATGATGTTGTCTACATTCTTTTAAAGTTCATAGAAAAGAAAACTTTTAGATAAGACTTGATAGAACATAGAGCCAAATCCATGACTTATATTTCCTTACACTTATCCACAGTGTCTAGTTACTTACACATATAAAGTATTAATACAGTCATTCATTGGATAACTAGAAATTCAGTAGAGAATGATGAAACAAAGTACATTCCCACCCTTCAAAGCTTATATTCTAGTGGGGGGGGGGGACGCCTTAGATTGGGACCCTGTGGAGCAGAGCCTGAGATAGGGATTCCTGTTCTTGTGATTTATTAAGGGAGGACTCTCAGGTGAAACCTGTAAGACTGAGGAATATAACACAGGGCAGAGGAAGGAGCTGAGGAAGTGTGTGGTTTCAGGTGATGCCACAGAGAACTCTGCGTGTGAGAGGAACCCTCTCACTAAACCACCAATCCTTTTTCTATCCCACCAGTTAGTTTTAAGGTGACAAAACAAGAAAACTTTACAATCACAAAGGTTTAACAAAATAGAGGGGTTTTTTTCTTGCTTACATAGTTTTCAGTGCAAGTTTTCTTGATCAGGTAGCTCTTCTTCAAACTCTGATCCAGGGACCTAGGTTCTATCCTGTTGCTTCACTGTCTTCAATTACATGGCTTCCATGGTGGAAAGAACAGATGTGGAAAGCGCACAGAGGATGCCCCTGGGAGATTTCAAGGGCCTAGAAGCAGCACACATCATTTCCACCCACATCCTGATGGCCAGAATTCGGTCAATGGCCAAACTTAATTGCAAGGGAGGCTGGAAGATGTCGTTTAGTTATATGCCAGGAAGAAGTGAAAGCACATTTGGGAAATATCTAGGCAGTCTCTACCACCCCTCTCAGACTCTGTGCTCAAAGAAATCCATTAAGAACAAACATGCAAATGCCAACAGAATAGAGAAGACTTTGGGTTTTCATGACTACTCAACTGCATCTGTGAAAGGGAATCTACTGCTCAAAGGCATCCCCACTGGCCTAGGAGTGAGGGAGAAGGCAGAAGAATGGAACTGGGGAAGTCAAAGGACCTACTGTATCTGCACAGAGCTGGTCATCTAAATCCCATTTCTTTCAGCTGAAACAATACATCCTTCAGTCCTCTGGATAATTTGCTAGTGTGGGACAGTAGCACCTACACTGGGTTAAGAACCTGAGCCATGGAAGCCTGACTTTGATGAATTCCAACCTTTGACACACAGCTTGATGACTCACTTTTCCACTCTATGCCTCAGTCTCCTCATCTGCCAAGTGGGGCAAAGACCAAGGAATGTATCTACACATCACACTGGACTTCTTTAAAGAGAGCAAGTAAGGAAGCACCCTCAGAGAATTTAGAGAATTTAAGAGCTATGGCCCATGTCACAATAACAAATTAGTGATGTAAGTAAAACTGCAACTCAGATTTTTCAGGTCCTAACTCGGGACCATTCACTGTACTGCAATACTTCTCATATAAAATGTGAAAGCTTGTTGAAGAGTATAAATCACTGCCTAAGGGTAAGGTGAAATTGTTCTTGTTGCACACATGTGGGTGATACCTTTCAGGAGGCTATCCGGGGGTCCATGAAGGAAAATTCCCCAATCAGCCTACAAGTCTAATGATACTTAAGGCACTGGCAGCTCCCAGAACATCATGATAAAGCCATTAGCTTATTCACCAGAGACGCTGGTTTCCTATTGAGAAAACAAACATCTCTTCCAAAAGGAAGGTCTGCAGGCTGGAACAAGCAAATGATACGAGTAGGATCATAAGGTTGCCTGGGTGGCTCATTAAGTGTCCAACTCTTGATTTCAGCTCAGGTCATCATCTCAGCGTTGTGAGATCAAGCCCTGTGTCGGGCTCTGTGTTACACGTGGAACCTGCTTAAGGGAGGGCTCCCACCCTCTCCCTCTGCCCCTCCTCCCCACTCTCTTTTTAAAAGAAAAAGTAGGATCATAATAAAAGTAGAATGAACTAGAAATTTGTTTAGAAGCCCTGATATACTTTGGCCCAGTAATTTTCACTCTAGCTGAACATTATCCTCACATGGAGAACTTTTTTTTTTTTAAAGATTTTATTTATTTATTTATTTATTTGACAGAGAGATAGCCAGCGAGAGAGGGAACACAGCAGGGGAGTGGGAGAGGAAGAAGCAGGCTCCCAGCGGAGGAGCCTGATGTGGGACTCGATCCCGGAACACCGGGATCACGCCCTGAGCCAAAGGCAGACGCTTAACGACTGCACTACCCAGGCGTCCCTGGAGAACTTTTTTTTAAATACTGATGCCTGAGCCCTACTCCAGATAAAGTTAATCAGAATCTTTAGGCGTAGGGCCCAGGCATCAGTATTTTTTTAAAGTTTTCTAAGCAATTCCATTGTGCAGCCAAATTTGAGAACCACTGGTCTTCATATTTGGATCTTCATAACATCTTTTTGGAGAGTGAGGGCCCCTTGAAAGGACACGGGGGGCCAGAAGCAGGAAAATAAGAGGTCTGAGATAGGAGAAGAGCAACTGGATAATGATGGGAACAGACACATGAAACCCCCATGAAAAGCAGGATGAGGTTTTGCCTCCATGTGCTTCTTCCTGCCATGTCCTCTGCCGGGGTCATTCCTAGAACCATCCGAAGCCTATGGTTGGTGTCAAGGACAATGCTGATGGCAATGAATAGGAGATAAGGTTACAAGGTAAGAATAGCCCCCATATACTGAACACTTACTACCTCTTAAGCCCATTGGGCAAAGGGCTTTACATACATCACCGCATTTAACCCCCATGACAACACTGTGGCAACACCATGACGACAATACTGTGACACTTGTTTTACAGAAGGGAAAGTCAAGGCTAAAAATGATATATTAACCTGCTTCAAACAATCCAACTAATAAGTAGTAGAGCCTGGTTTTACATCTAGACTACCCACCTGCAGTTAAAAAAATGAAAGCTAGGTGAAGAGACCTACTCAGTGTCTTGGCCCCAGTCACCCTTCAGAGTTGGAATCCTATAAAGGACAGAGAGCAAAAAGTTTGAGACTTGTTTTAAATAGAACTTCCTGGGGATTGTGATACAGGCCAAAAACTATAAAAATTCATAACATCAGAAAACCAAAAGTAAAACTATAATAGAGTTTTTAAAAGCCAACTGCAATAATTCTTCGGGTCCACTCATACCAAAAGCAATCAGCCCTTTTAGAAATCTACATAAAATATGGAAGAAGGATATAGTATAGTGCCATAGGAATTCTGCTGGGTTTTTTTTCTTTCTTTCAAAAAGACAGTAGAAACCATAGGCCCAGAGTCGACCTTGGCAAAAAAATACATACATAGCTTCCAGCTTAGGAAATTTAAGCTCCATAAATGAAGACAGGACATTCTAAGTCTAACAGGCATTTTTCTTTTTTATTAAAAAAAAAAAAAAAAGACTCAAAATACTGGGTTCTTTCTCTGGAGAAAAGGAAAAGTTCCATGTGCTTGGAGGAGAACTGACTTAACCAAGACTCCTCTTAGGAGAGCTTTATTTTTCAGGGATCTCAGGAACTTAAATGGTCCACATTCCAAAAAATCAAACCAATTATATGAATATTTATTTTAATGACCTATATATAAGCCAACCAGTATGGTAGACAGGTTGCAAAATGGCCTCAATTCTTCACCTCTCCCTGGATCTCTGCCCTTGGGTACCTAATAGAGCAATGTCCACCACTTTTCCCTGGATTCAACCATGTGATTTATTTTGGTCAATTAAATACCAGCAGAGGTGATTTGAACAAAGTCTTAAAACACACTTGCATGCTTTCACTTAGTGTCTTGCTCCTCTCTTTTACATATGAGCACACCCTAGCTAGAATGCTCAAGGGACAGACGTGTGGAGCAGACCCCACTTATCCCAGTCAAGGTCTTGGACACGTGAGGGAGTCCAACCAAGATCAGCAAAGCTACCCAGCCAAATTGAAAACGATAACAGGCACAGGAGTAAGCCCTGCTGAGCCTAGCTCAGATCCACAGAACCATCCAACCCAAACCACTGATTTGTGAACAAAAGTGCTTACTGTCATAGGCATCTCAGGCTTTGTGGCTACTTGTTATGTTGCATTATTGTGACAATAGATAATTGACATACCAAGTAATAAAATTTGTATTTGGTGACCATTTCTAGATACTCTACAAACACCTTCATCATAAATCTTCAATAACATGTATCCCCCAACAAACATACACGCATGCGTGCGCACATGTGCATTCCCCTCCACACACACAGACACTTTCCCTTAGACCTGATTCTCTCCCACTTCTTGGGATGGATATTTTGAGATTCATAAAATTTCCTCCATGTCTTCTGACAATTTGTCTATCACTCATACTCATACCTCCCTGAAGGCGTATATTCTGTATTCCAAAGAATACAGCAGGCTTAAACTTTATATGTTTTTCTTCTCTACACAACTGAAAGCTGAACTTGTTCATAGTGCGAGGCACAGAGTATGCACTCAATAAATATTACTTGAATAAATGAATGAATGAATGAAGTTTAAAAGATTTACTTAAAATGGGGTATCTATTGGTCTCTTTTAGTGGTAAGCGACAGAAATCTCAAGTCAACTGGCTTCAGCAAAAACAGATATTTAACTGGTTTATGTAACTGAAAAAAATCCATGGATGGCTGAATCTAAGCATTCAAATGATGTCATCCCATCAGGACCTGGTTTCTACTTGGATCTTGGACTTGCTTTCCACTTTGTTTTTTTCTTGACCTCTGAGCAGTACTTCAGAAGCTACAGTCTTAATATCTTTCCAACAAAAAAGAGAGGGTGTCTTTCCCAACAGTCCCAGAAAAGCTTTGATGGGTCTGCTTAACTCTGATTGTATCACATATCCCTCCCTGAACTAATCACTTTGGTTGGGGAAATGCAATGTCCCAATTGACGAGGCCTGGAGGACACAGGAGGTGGGAGAAGTGAATGGTAAATAACTCCACTGAAAGAAAGCGAGGGTATGAATTCCAAATTCCATCAAGGTTAGAGTAAATGGATGCTGAATCTACTTACATGCCAAGTCAACCAAACTAAACAAGGAAAAGCATATATGAAGTCATAATACACACATACTGTATCTGACCCCTTTTGTGCCTTAGCTACAATCTCTCCACCCTTCCACAGCAACATTGCTACAGCAACTGGATGCATGTGACATAACCTGACACCTCACCAACTATACTATGTACCTCTCACTTTCTCTCCTAGGGCTTTCTCTGCCACAGCCATGAGAAATTCCAGCAAGAGCCCAACCAGCCATTCTGATACATGTGCAAGCTTGCAACTGTGAAGGAATTAACAAGCCATGGGACACCCCTGACAATGACGGATGGAAACCTGTGGATAAGTACTCCCTTATTCTCAGAAGACAGTCCTACATGGCTCCTGGGAGGCCTAGACTGAGCCCCAATTTCCCAGAGCAAGAACCAGCTCACTAATGCACCCTGATGTTGGTTTTCCCTCCCTCCTTGTTCTGCCTTCCTCAGTTTCCTATTCTTACTCCCTGAGATCATTTCCTAAAATAACCTACTTGCACACGTATCCTTGCTTCAGGCTCTGCTTTTCAGTAGCATCTAGGCCAATGCACACGCACACACACGTGCATGTACATATACCCTTAACTATCTGCAGGAGGCTAAGAAAACACAACAAACTATTCCTTTTACTCTTCTTTTAGCTTAGAAGCCCATCTACATTTTTCTGCCCATTTTCAAATGAACCTCAAGAGCTTTAACAAGTGGTTCTATAAGAAAATAAAACTCACTTGAAAACTCCCCCCAAATAATTCTCCTCTACATCCTGAGAAGGGTTCTCTCTCAAATTCTGCATAGAGCTTGAGAGTTACTAAACAAGAAGCAGCAATGGAAGAAAAAGACCAGAAAATGGGAAGAGATTAGGTGTGATTGGGCATTAAAGGATAAATAGGATTTCCACATGCAAAGAAGTGGTGTGGAGACCACCTGAGCTCACACATGAAATATGAAAGGTATGACTTGTATCAAGGCTAGGGAACATGTCTCACTCCCTGCAAAGCAGAGATAACATCATCTCATGAAACCACCACTGCCCTTCCAGAAAGAGTTGCCACAAAATAAGTGAAAATGGTATCATTGCCTAATGCACAAAGCAAACAAAACACTATTCTTCAAAAATTGCAGAAAATACAAAGATCAAGGCATGTTTAACATCTATGACACACATAACATATAACAAAAATCAGTGTTTTTTTAAAACACAAAGACTCCATAGCTATGCAAGCAAAGGATGAAAACAGGTGATTTGCTTAAGAAAAAAATCGAATTGGGTAACAAAGGGGGACTTGGACATCCCCATTAGTCAAATTTATGCAAATTAAACAAGATGTCATTTTTCTATCAAAATAACCATACCAAGAGTTATAGCCCTATGTGTTGTTAGCAAGATTGTAAATTGATATAATATTCTGGAAAGCCCTTTGACAATATTATCAAGAGCCTGAAATTCCTTTCATTTTTCATTACACAATTTCATTTTTAGGAATCTGTAATAAGGAAATAATCCCAGATACAGAAAAAAAATCTGAATTTACAATGATCACGCCTACTTGCAACATTATGATATCAAAAAATAGGGAACATGATCTTCTAACAAGAGAATTCTAAAGCAAATTACAGCACTATTCTATGGCACTATTCATGATCTTCTAATAAGAGAATTCTAAAGCAAATAATGCAGTATATTATGTGGCCATTTAAATTATATTTACCAAAGATTTATAATAATATGCTTAACATCATATGAAATAAATATGAAATTAAAAAGCAGAAAAGAAAACTATATATGCAATACGACAAAATTATATAGGAAGAATAGCAGCATGTGTATAAAAATTTGAAAAAATAAACACTAAAATGTTAACAAGCATCGTCTTTGAGTAACAGTAAAATATTTTTCTATATTTTTACATGTTCTATGATACGTACATACCTAATGGGAAAACTCAACTTCTATTATTTATTTAAAATAAAGGATTATTGATTTCAAATTGCATCTATATGGTGAAGACTGAAACTATATAAAAATATATCTACTTTGAACAAGTATGAGGAAAAAACACAGAAATATAAACAATTGTTGCATTAAGATCCAAGGACCAGAGTGGTTTTTATTTCCATTATGGTCCTCATAACATTGTTTGCAAACCCCTGCCCCCATACACATGTGAAGAGATAATACTGGGGGTGATTCAAAGATGGGCGGTCCCTCTGCTACGCAGAGATGGGTAGACATAGATCTAAGCCTAGAATCAAGTCATGGCCCTGGGAATCATGGAGACTCAATGATCATGAATGTAAAATCAGGCAGGACTTCCCCCACATCTGGATTAAGGAGGATCCAGGGAATTGGAAGCTTTATTCGTGGCCACTCCCCCAAAATTTAAAAGCATAGGCTTTTTGACTATAACAACCTATTATTCTGGCTGGACACTCAAGAAGCAAAACCAAGGGAAAAACGTCTCAGTGCATATAAACACGCTCATGTGTATGAACGCACTTGTTCTCAAATAATGGGGTTAAATGGGTTCAGCCGCACCAAGGATATGACCATCTCAGAAAGAGCCCAGCTTCCTACCTTTGGACCCAGCTGAAGAATAGTAGCCACTTTGAATTTCTGGATAACAAACACTAGACTCCAAAGTGAAGAGCTCTAGGGAAGGAGGGAGCTTGAGTTAGGCCAAACTGCCGTTCAATTTACTGAAAGCTTCAAAATATTACCAACTCTCTGTTTGAAATGCGTCAGCAACGGTTCATTTTTTTTCTTTTTATCAAAACACATTTAGACTGTGGTGAATGACAGCATAAATCTTAAATAGGAAAGATACAAGAAAAAAAGACCACCCGGGTAGAACATAACTGTAAATGTGTCCATAAAACTATATTTGAATTCTGATCTTATACACAGAAATGCATTTAACCTTCCCAGCAAGACGCTTTCACCAACTTCCAAAGAAAGTGTTACCAATTAAGCTAAAGAAACTTTAAGAGTCAATTTTAATTACACTAAGAGATGCTCCAATCACTTCCCAGCTCCAGCTGAAGTTTTTACTAGAGATGGCTGGAACCAATTTACATGCTTTTATGTTGCGTCTAGACTTTAATAAGCAGTTCAAGCACAAAGCAAGCCGATGCCAGCCTCAAGCAGGCTGCAGTATACCCTGCACACAGAAATACAATAGCCCTCAGGTTCCCTCCCAGGCCCTTCTTGCTGCTATCAGAGAATCTCTGCCATGTGGTTTCAAAAGCAACAGGATCCAGCCTTTGTGATAAGATTTATGACCTTTTTCTTAAACCTAGTTCAAGTTTGCCTCCTCAGTACCAAATGCCTCACAAGATCATTGACTCTAGCCTTTCCCTTATTCTTAACAAACACTGGGGAAATGGAGATGAACGATTTGGGGACAGGTGCTAGCTGCTCAGGACAAAATAACTGGAGGCAGGAGTCCAGGTGCTGTGTGACCAATCAACCGAGTGAACTTTGGAGAGTCAGGTGGCCCCCTGAGCCTCCATTTCCATATCTGTGAAATGGGATTCCTACCTCAAAAGTCTGGTGTGGATGAAACACAACACTCTCTGCAGCTGGTCAGGTTTCATGAGGCGAGGTGTCACGTGCCAGTGAATTCCACAAGCAAGTAGTGCCTTCAGGAGAAAACAGGTAGGGGGTCATTGGGCCGGAAAGGGGAAGAAACGGAGCAAGGGCTGAAATTTCCCACAAATCTCCAGCCTCTGCCTGATCCCATGGGGAGCTCTAGAGCCTAAATTACACCTCAGTCTGTCCTGCATTAAGGCAAAGAAGTTGGGCTTTCATAGTCCCAGTAGGTGCTCGACTACAAATGGCTAAGCTGGAGCTGGCAGGAAATGTAGACTCCCAGGCCCTCACAGTTCTTAGATGGTGAGGCAGCTCCAAGTGCCCAGAGGCCACCTTCTGAAAGTCAAGGTTCAAGCTGCTGGCAGAAGCTGGCATAGGTGCACCCAGCAGGTAAGAGCAATCTGGGTAGAGCACAATGTGTACCTCGCTTTACCAAGTGTGTTGGGGAAGTGTCACACCAATAACAACAACTACTGACATTTTTCAGTATTAGGTACACTTTACATGCATTAGCTAATAACTTATGAAATATACTGTTCTATCACCATTATACAGGTGGGAAAACTGAGGCTGAGAACCAAGTAAATTGCTTACACATATCCCTAGCGGTAGTAAAGCTGGGTTGAGAACCCTATTCCTGTAAGACCAGAGGCCAGAAGCCAAGTTCCTAATTACTCTCTTATTGCTATCTCTGAGACCTCTAAATTAAGAGCCAAATGACAACCATCTCCAGGGGGTTCAAACACATAACAGCAATGTACACAACTGGCAGGTTTTAGACAACTAGATGAAATAAAACTGTAAACAAAACCCCTTGACAAAGCTTATGTAGCCCATAGGCAGACAGTCTGAGACTCCTGAAACTTCCTCATATCTGTCTTATTTTTCTCATTAGTATCAGAGGCTCCATAGGGAATCTGGCCAACATCCACTTAGGTTAAATATTTAAGTCTTTGGGGCCCATATTTCCAACATTTACTGTATAGGGTGGAAACTTGTAGGAAGGAGAAGACGCTTCCCTGATTTCATGACCATTACACACATTAACTGGAATGTGAAAGGTGCCCCCTGGAGTTGTTGAGTTGCATCTGCTCCGCCTGGGTCTTATCATCATCGAGCAGCATGAACCAGTTTGCTGAGCTTGATAGGGTTGGCTTCTCTTGATCTGACATTGACCTAATGACAGCAAATATCTTTGGTCATTATTGAATGTCACATAATTACTCTCAAACAAGAACAATCTTTTTAACTACTAAATTCTACCATTTGCAGACTTCTATTTTCAGGGATTTCTATATAAGAAAGCAAAAGTGTAAGTGATAAGTTTTAGATGGAACCATATGAAATTGCTGTTTTTATAGCTTCAAAACACTTGAGTATCAACAAGTTCACATGGTGCAACCTCACAGGTCCCTGAAAATCTTCATGGTCCTTTCAAGTGCCTGAATGATGTACAGCATGAGTAAATGAGCACAGTTGTCTGTTAAAAGCAATGCTATCTTTCACCAGAGTGGTGGATAAACGACAATAAATAACTAAAACTAGAAGCAACAGTCTAGAGACATTGGGCCTACCAAACATTTCAGCCAAACAAGGAGAAAAGGAGATTGGTTTATGTTTCCTGTAATTAGCCTTATCATTGTGGTCTTAATTGGTAGGTAAATAGACCAAAGGAAAGTGGTAAAAAGAAGAAAAAGAAATAAATCATAAGCCTGGGTAACTTTCAGACAAATGCTAAATAAACAGGTAGGCACCCAACTCCCTTTTCTCTCACACCTGCTGCTGCAGCTTATTAGGAATTACAACAGTCCCCCCTTCTCAGTAGGGGATGCAGTCCAAGACCCCCAGTGGATGCCTAAAACCATGAATGGTACCAAACCCTATCTATACTATGTTTTTCCTATACGCACACACCTACGATAAAGTTTAATTTATAAATCAGTACAGCAAGAGATTAACAACAATAAAATAGAACAATTATAATAATATACTATAGGGGCACCTGGTAGCTCAGTCAGTTGAATGCCCAACTCTTAATTTCAGCTCAGGTCATGATTCAGGTTCATGAAATTGAGCCCCGCATTGGGCTCCATGCTGAGCATGGAACCTTCTTAAGATTCTTTCCTTCTCATTCTGCCACTCCCCTCCCCACCCACTTGCACTCTCTCTCTCTCTCTAATAATAAATAATAATAATAATAAAAGTTATGTGAATGTGGTATCTCTCTCAAAATATGTCACTCACCCTTCTTGGGATGATATGATACGATGCCTTTGTGATGAAATGAAGTGAGGTGAGTGACGTAGGCATTGTGATATAATGTTAGGCTGCTATTGATCTTCTGAAAATACATCAGAAGGAGGACCATCTGCTTCCAGACTGTTGACTGTGGATAACTGAAACCACGGAAACTGAATTTGTGGATAAGGGGGCACTACTGTACACATAGCCTAAAAAAACTATATTTCAGCTAAACTATATAATTACGAAACTTGAAAACTCAGGATTTAAAAGGCAAAATCAGCACAGTTCTTCCCTATCACTAACCGGAGTTATAATCACTAAACCCTAGGTCCGAGAGTGACAGACCGCCTCTATTCCAGGGGATGGAACCTGGATGTGTAGGTAGTGCCTATCTTACTTTAGAGGTTTCAGAGACAGAGTACTTCAGTAGAAGGAATCAGAGGTCTTGTCTGGGCTACGTGGGAACCAATGCCATCGTCAATTGTTTATGTCTATCCGAGATATGGGAGAACTAGTGGTCATACACGTACTACACATTTGTCATCCCTGACCTAGGCATTGTGGCTTTAGGCCTCAGTGTATTTGTCTGTACAAGAAGACACTTGAACTATGCTATCGCTGAGAATCCCTCCATATAGAACATTTCTGGGTTTTTTCTTTTCTTTTTTTTTTAATAATAATTTTTTATTATGTTATGTTAGTCACCATACAGTATATCCTTAGTTTTTGATGTAGTGTTCCATGATTCATTATTTGCGTATAACACCCAGTGCACCATGCAATCTGTGCCCTCCTTAATACCCATCACCGGCCTATCCCAGACCCCCACCCCCCTCCCCTCTGAAGCCCTCAGTTTGTTTTCTAAATAGCTATAAATGTGATGACTTTCCTGACATTGTGTCACCGACTCTTGATTGCCCAGAACTTTTTATTGCAAAGGGACAGCAGCAGAAATCAAACGACAGTCACCCCATTTCTTGTTCCTTTACACTTTGTCACTACTCCTGCCCCCATCGTACCTCTGCTCAGAATCTACTTTGTCATTTTAATAATGTAATACCAACAGGTGCCCCATATTATGCCCTTAAATAATATACCACAAAGCCTTGTCACATTCCCATCTCTTTGAATTTGCCTCAGAAAATTCAACATTGTACCACTGGGAGCCTATTGCATCATTCCCATCATCCTGGAAATGACCTCTTTCAGGTTATTGAAAAAACTAGATAAGAAACTAGATGGGACATGAACAGGGACCTTATATCTCCCAACCACATAGTATTAATCAGCTTCTTCCACACAAACATGGCAAAATAATAATAGGAGCTTCAAGTTATTGAGTCTTGTGATGCACTAAGCCCGTGGGAACATAACCCCATTTAATTCTTACCACTACCCTGAGGTTGAGTTATTTGTCCTGGATGGCATGTGATATGTTTACATCCACCAATACCTAATTTTCTGTATTAGTCAAGGTTCCATCAAGTAAGATGGCCCCCTCAAAGGGTTTATCGATAGGGGTTGAATGGACTACTTACAAAACTGTGGTCAACATTAAGAGAAGCAACTAGGAATGGTAAAGCTCTCAGCATCCAGCGTAAGTGAGAAACCATTATTCTGAAGGCCCGGAGGAGAGGACTTAATAAAATGCTAGAGAGAGTTGTAGCCATGGCAGAGGGGCTGATGGACAGAGTCTGGGCACTGTCAAGACCACTGCCAGGTGGGAGATGTAGAATAAATACCCCAACTTCTCTCTCTTCCATCATCTGCTGTCCTTTCAATGTTTCCCATTAGTTAAACATAACAGGAAATAAGACAACAATGGAGCACAGATAATGGAGTCTATAGAGATCGGCCCCCCAGGGCACATAGGCAGAGAAGAATGGAGAACGGATCTGGTGCGGCAAATGGAGATTATCAAGCACAGTCCTTTACTGAACAAAGTAGCCATGTTTGATGTCATCTAATTCTGTTGGCCTGCCTACTGAAGATGGTTCCAGGTATTGATTGGATCCTGAGCCAAAGGCAACCATGTTAGGCTGAGCCAGCTCTGAGGAAGCCTGGCATGACCAAGAGGTGGCTTCCTCTTGGGTGGTAACCAGATTCCATGGGATCTTCTCTATTGCTGAGGTTTGAATGCAAGACAAGGACAGAGAGAGAGAGCAACAGGAGTAGAAGAGAAGGAAAAGCCATGAAAGCGGAGAGAAGAGATGCATACAGGAAGATGAAGAGATGATAAGAAACTATGTCATGAATATGACAGGGCCTCCTATGAAGGGGCTGCTGTAACCTGCATGGTGATCATTTGCCACATTTCCTTAAGTGCCTGTGTCTCCAATCTCTAGTGTAACCTGAGCCTAGCTTTGATCCTTACAATCTAAATGGCTCCAACCAGCAAAATGCAATTACCCTGATTTTACACTTGAGCTAACTGAGCAAAAAGAATTAAGAATATACCTGAGGTGACACAGAAAATAAGTACCCACAAAGGAATTCAAACCTGGTTCCATCTGTCACAAGCCCAAAGACTCTCCACTGAGCCACATGGCCAGTTGCAACCCAAATTAGGGCTGTCCCAGTAACAAAATTGAAGGACACTTTTCTGATTTTCCCAAGAAACTCCCTCAATGATTGTAGATCGTCTGCCATTACCAGCTGGTAAGTGTCCATGCCTTTTTTGGTCTGGAGCTCAGAGCCTGTTAAGAGCCATTCATAAGGGTCTGCATAATTCAAGGATGTTAAAAGCACCATCTCAAGGATGTTGGCAGATGTTTCTCAGATAAAACAGCTTTCTGGAATATAAGAGAAAGATATTTCACAACTGATTCCATTTCTTTCCTAGATCCCTCAAGACCTGAATGTGACCAAGACACACTAAGAACAGTGTGTGACACTTCTTCCACAACAAACAACACTTGAACTTAGGAAGGACAGAAACTATTTCTGTTATATGCATAATAAAAAATTGCATCATCCATGGCTTTGACTGGTAGAAGCAACAGAAGTAATGGAACCATACCTAATGACATAACAGAGTAATCAGAAGACTGGTTGGCAGCTGAGGACTGGGAAACGTGTGCAGAAAATGTCCAGATCTGCAGGTTTCTGTGACCTCCTGTCTCAGGGAGGCTTATATTCTAACAGTGTTCTGTGATCCCCAAATGGTTCCCTTTATGGTCTTGTCATTAACTTGAAGGGAAACTTCATTTCCACAGGTCAAGCTTTGCAATGAATGTTGAGAACCCAGCTCAACAGTGGAAAAAGCTCTAGAATGTTTTTCCACATTCAAACCAGGGTTTCCTTATCAAGTTCATCAAAGCATTTTTAAAAAATATAAATGTCTTACCACTTTGCCCAGGAAGAATAAATCTGCACAGCCACCTCAAAGGCTTGACAACTTTATTTTCATTGTGTAGAGCTGGGTGGGTCCCCCTGAACTGGGCTTCCTAAAGAGACCCAGCCCTTCTCTGCAGTCTCCAGGCCTGCCACTCCAGTGAGTGTGATCAAAGAGAGGAAAGCCGAGCCACTGAGCCTCGAGAAATAAAGCTAAAACAACAGATTTGTTTCTTGGCTTCTCTCTTAAATACGTTCAGAGTGTTTAAAGCCCTGTAAGGAAACGCTCTGGGGCCCTGGATGTGAGAGAGGCACATCTAAACCCTTTCCCAAGAGGAAATCTCTCACCTCGGTGGGGTAAATTAGCTCATTAAGAGCAGCCAGAAGCAGGCAGGAAACCTGGGAAGTAGGAGCTTTAATTCAAAGCACAGAAAATTATAGATTTCTTTACACATTAAAAAAGCATTTATCTTGGCTAAAAATGAAACGACTTTTCAATGATCAACACATGGTTTAAATCTGCTTTGCTAATTTATATCTATCCACCAGTCTGTCTAGTTGTTCAGCTACCAGGAAATTCAATTATATTCAGTAAATCTGTGTTGAACACCTACTATGTGCCTGTGGCACACTTGTGAATTGCATAAACACAAACAACAAAAATAGAAGGCAGATGTCTACCTTTTTGTTCAGAGGTGAGACTCATGTATTAAAGATTGGAAGACATTTGTATTTCACTTTTCATCAACACTTAGTATTTTTTATATACTCGGCATTGACCTTAGATGTGAATAATGCAAAATACAATGTTAAAAAGCTGCATTCAGGGGTGCCTGGGTGGCACAGCGGTTAAGCATCTGCCTTCGGCTCAGGGCGTGATCCCGGCGACCTGGGATCGAGCCCCACGTCAGGCTCCTCTGCTATGAGGCTGCTTCTTCCTCTCCCACTCCCCCTGCTTGTGTTCTCTCTCTCGCTGGCTGTCTCTATCTCTGTCGAATAAATAAATAAAATCTTTAAAAAAAGAAAAAAAGCTGCATTCAGTGGAATCAAGTGCTAAGATGTATAGAGAGAATAATGGGTCAAGGGGAAGCAGGAGATTGAACAAGAGGGGGTGACGTTTCTCTGGAAGGTTTCTTAGAACAAATAGTACCCAAACTGACCCTGAAGGAAATCAGTGGGAAATAACAGCAAGAGTGGCCTCTAGAAAAACAGGCTTTACTTTCTGTTCTGCTGCTTGGACCTCAGACTCTTCTAGTTCTCTGGGCCTTAATTTTCCCCCTTTAAAATGAACACTTTGACTCTAATTACTCATTCACTCATTCGTTCATTCACTCGCTATTTATTCAGGACCAACTATCCATACCAGATGGTCTTGCCTGTTTAAGATGAAGCCTACAGGTTTGCTTTGACCCAAGGCATAAAAGAAAGGCATCTGCTCTTCAGGAGGGGCTCCGATATGCATGATGCCATGATGTCATGAACCCCTGCTGTTATCTCCTTTTTCACTTATCAAGTCATGGGGGTTGGCTCTGGGGAAACAGGACACAGAACAGGTAAACTCTGTTGGGAGAAGGGGTCAAGAAAAGTGCAATACATGGGGAACTGCAAAAGAAATGCCACGGTGGTAATCACCTGGCATCTAATGTGTTTACATGTGGTGAGAGGATGAAATGGGGTGGAAATAAACCCAAATGGGTAGTGACAAGACTTAAAGGCAATGGAGGGGCTCAAAGGGGAGCTGCCATTTTGCTCAGAGTAAAAAGATTTGACAGTCCACTTGAGGCTGGCGTGGTGCCCTGAACAGTGTGGCCATCAGGAGCTAGGCCCAGTTCTGCTATTAGATGACTTAATCTACATTACTTGAGTCTGTTGAAATGTAGGTTCTACATTGGTAAAATTGGGTTGATAAAATGTATGTACGTTTCTTCCCCTCACATCTCAGGAAGAATTCTGAGAAATGAATAATAACAATATCCAGCATACTCTGTAGGCTAATTTTTTATCAATTTTTATTTATTAGCTCTGGGCAGAATCCATGCAGCTAATTTTGTGTGAACATAGTACCAGCCTCTTTGAAAATGGTACTGCCTGCAATTAGGAGTTCAAACTTATCTTGTTTGAAGAAACTTGAGAAAAATGTCTCCATTTAAGAAATTCCATAGCAGGAGGCGCCTGGGTGGCACAGCGGTTAAGCGTCTGCCTTCGGCTCAGGGCGTGATCCCAGCGTTATGGGATCGAGCCCCACATCAGGCTCCTCCACTCTGAGCCTGCTTCTTCCTCTCCCACTCCCCCTGCTTGTGTTCCCTCTCACTGGCTGTCTCTCTCTCTGTCGAATAAATAAAATCTTAAAAAAAAAAAAAAAAAGAAATTCCATAGCAGTCCTTGGGTGTAAGATCAGTACACCTAAGCTGCTTATGAAAACGCAATAGAATAAGCACATTTGAATGGGACATGCTTCACTTGAATGATTTAAACCATAATTAAACATCTCACATCACTTACCATGCTTTTGATTAACAAAATAAGGAATGTGAACATCTGACAAATTTAAGGCACATGACCCTCCTGTTTGACACTTCTAGGCAGTCTGTTGACGCCATTCCTGGTTATGAAAGGAATCCTAATCAAAGACATGCCCATTCCAATTTGAGACAAACATCATGGTGGTTTATAGAAAACTTCCTTTCTGCGTTGACCCACAACCTAAACAAAAGGTCAAAATCACTTAGTTCCTTCAAAACGGAGAGTTTTGTGATACAAACCAGCAATGTGGTGTGGATGGAAGCCCATGCAATTCCTTTGTAAGTTGCAAAGCTAAGTAACCACTATGAAAGCCTGCTATTGTTTACTCTGATACTATAGTCAACACTTTGGAATCATTAGCTTTGAACCCTTGGGTAAAGCTGGTTTTTAAACTCTCTATTTCACAGTCAAGGTCGACTTCTTCTATAGCCAGCAGATCCATAACCCCGAAGGCCACATCCTCCCCTCACATACACATGTTCGGCTCTCACAGGCATCAACAGGAGCGTCTCCTGAGACCCTGAGCAAGGATAAGGGTTAACTCCCTCTCTCCTCTTTTACCTGGAGATTAAATGCTAAGGAATCAGAGTTTGGATTTATCAAATACAGAAGGCCAAAAGCAAGAAGCAATACATTTGCACTGAACTACAGATGATTCCTAAATCTCTTGACCACAGAAATTTTATTAATGTCAAACAGTGTAACTAACCGGAGACATGTTAAATTATCTTTTCACCAAGTGACCCAACTCTGCTTCAACTATCACCCATATATGAAGAATGCAGTGGCCACGTATTATCAGTGGGACCTCATAAATCATTTATTGTAATACACAGTCATCCTGGCTTCCGTATTTTCACAGATTTTATATACATATATATGGGTCTAGAAGGCAGGTGTCTTCCACATCAGCCTTCCGGCCACTGACAATAATTAGTGGGGTGACTCATGAACTGGTGAAGCTCTCTGGCATGTATTTTCATTTCTCTGACTAAAAAATGACCCAAAAGAGCACTCCATGCTCTAGAATTCTGTGATGTCTAAGAACCAAATGAGAGACTGTAACTGCACAAGTCCATAAGTGCTGCTTCAGGGAACTATAAACTTAAAAAACCCAAGGGTAGGGGCGCCTGGGTGGCACAGCAGTTAAGCATCTGCCTTCAGCTCAGGGCGTGATCCCGGCGTTATGGGATCGAGCCCCACATCAGGCTCCTCTGCTATGAGCCTGCTTCTTCCTCTCCCACTCCCCCTGCTTGTGTTCCCTCTCTCGCTGGTTGTCTCTATCTCTGTTGAATAAATAAATAAAATTAAAAAAAAAAAACCCAAGGGCAGTATTGTTATCTTCAATTATGAAGCATAGGACATTAATAATTAAGAGTGCACCACTAGCAAAGACAGTAAAATTAAGTAAGTACTAAGGTGACTTTCTAGGCTGTGCCTAAGGCCCAGCCCCAAGCAGCTCCACAGGTACAACACCTACTGCAAGAATTAACTGACTGTGGGACCAAGTCCAGCCGAACCTACACTGCTTGGGATTAGGGGAGAGAGAGAGCACATATGTACAGCATGTCTAGAAAATTCTCCAAGGCCAGGACTTACACCTGAGGCCTGAGAGAGGACAAAGAAAACCAGAGTCAAGGCGTCCCTTCCTTTTTCAATTTTCAAATGGCTGTGTTTATTTGCAACTCATATAGGAGCTACTTTCTACACAAAGGCTAGGTATCCTAGCCAGCGCACAGAAGCCCCAACAAAGGACACCCCTTGAAGTACAGTAGTTATAGAACTGTTATAATGAGACCTAAGGCTATATGTAAAAATGCTTCCAATGAATAGTACCTTCCAAGTACTAGAAAGAAAGCAGTGAATCCTACCCCCACCCTCAGAGCACATATTCTAGATAGGCAGTTTCTTCTTCTTCTTCTTCTTCTTCTTCTTCTTCTTCTTCTTCTTCTTCTTCTTCTTCTTCTTTTTAAGATTTATTTATTTGAGAGAGAGAGAGAGAGAAGACACGTGCAGGGGGAGGGGCAGAGGGAGGAGAAGAGAATCTCAAGTAGACTCTCTGAGTGTGGAACCTGACTCAGGTCTCGATCCCCATGACCGAGATCATGACCTGAGCTGAACTGAGTCGGATGCTCACCTGACTGAGCCACCCAGGCACCCCAGGTAGGCAGTTTCTTTCATCCTCAGGCACTCACTCAAAGTAGGAACTAATAGTTTAATGATCCCAAGTAAAAATAGTATTTCATGGACCCTGGTGGCAATGACCCTTTCCATTGGAGTATGAAATCTGTGGAATGGATCATCTGCCCAACCATGGCAGTCATCGACAGATGGATCAATTTCAAAATCAGTATGTTGAATAAAGGAAGTCAGACACAAAAGAATATATACTGCATGATCCTAATAGTATGAAGTTCTAAAGCAAGCAAAATGAATCTACATTAGTAGAAATCAAAATAGTTGGTTTTGGCAAAGGGAGGAGGACTATCTGATAAGGAGCCCAAAGGAACTTTCTGGAGTAATGGAAATGTTTTGTGGGTTACATGCGGATATGAATTTGTCAAAACTAATTGAACTCACACTAAAGATCTGTGCATTTCACTGTAAGTAATTTACATACCAATTAAATTATATGGAAAAAAGAGGAATGCCTGGGTGGCTCAGTCAGTTAAATGTATGCCTTCAGCTCAGGTCATGATCCCAGGGTCCTGGGAATGACTCCCACATAGGGCTCTCTGCTCAGTGGGAAGCCTGCTTCTCCCTCTGCCTGCCACTCCCCCTGCTTGTGTTCCCTCTCTCACTCACTGTCTCTGACAAATAAATAAAATCTTTTAAAAATAAAATAAAATATATAAAAAAAGAATAGGCAATCTGGGGGAAGGAGATATTGACATAATGATGATGATAATAATAATAATATTCCAATTGTCAAGGACTTTTCAGTGATGGGGGAGACACTGCGTACCTGACAAGGCCAAAACATTTGGAAATGAAAGGGCAGAGGTGTTGAACACATTTTATAACATGCACGTAGCCTTTTTTTTAAGCGCTGGTGACTAAAAATTTTATTTTAATCAGTTGGGTAGGTAATCCTCAGTCTAAATTAACTGGGGGGAGGGCGGGTGCAAATATGCCTGTCACCAGTGAACATCAAGATTATAAACTCTGACATCACTACTTTGGTGTAGACCAAAATAGACCAAAACCCTGTGTCCCAACGGTTTCAAGTTTTAAGATTATCCATTGCACTGAAGTCACGAAGCCCTACTAATCTGCTAAGACACAATACATGGGGCCTAAGGACCATAAAAATTCTCCCCGACTGCCTGCCCCAATACCCAAAATGCCCAGATCACAAATTTCTTTGGGTTATAGCAGAGATGGGAGCCTTAAGGACCCAACACCCCACATCTTTCCCACAGCCCACTTCTAACCCATAACATTTGAAAACCAGGTCTTTGCAGATTCTCCCTCAAGAGACGCCCTTCCTACCTTCCCGCAAGCTTTCCAGCTTTATTTCCTACATTCTAAAGACACATCTCAAATGAATTCATCCCTCCTTCCAGAGACTGAATTTAGACTATAAGACAATCTGACCTCCTGGAGCCTAAGAAGGGAAGCCAGAGCATTATTAACACCTGGGAATCAGGAAGGGGAAACCAAAAGTCTGGCAAAGATGCCTAAAACATTCCAATTCTTAAACTTTTAGATGACTCTTCTGTAGCCATTGTCTGTTGACCATAAAAACATCATGGAGCACCTGTTTGAACCGTTCAGAGTCACTGAACAGCCAGTCAAGCCACTCCCTTTGTTACTCCCACAGGTCACCCTGTCTCGATGCATACATAGCAACAAGCCAGCCTGACTGACACAAACACACACATTTCAGTTCAACAGAAGATCTGAAAACTTTTCAAAAATAAGAAATCACAAGCACTGAGAGGCAGAGTTGTGTATTTACCTTTTTTGTGAAAAGGAAAAGAAAAAAAAATCAAACCTGAGAATAAATCCACCTGTGAGTGCCTATCTCTATTGAGGTCACCAAAAATCCCTCCTCTTTATTTGCAAACAGTTCAGAAGCTACTGAAGGAAGTCGGCCAATAAACGTTTTTGAAACCAAGATTAATGGCTGATTTGTCATCTGGGAAAGAAAAGGTGAGCTTGCATGCCTCTGCTAAGGAAGCAAACCAGAGGAGGAGGGGCAGCTGATTTATGGGCTTGTGAGGAGGCTAATTAGAGCCTCATGAAGGGAGATAAGAAGGACCAAAGGCATTTGGGAAAAGCAAAGTGAAAGGTGGGGACACAGCAGAGTCCAGAGAGCAAACAAGGAGCTGGAGAAGGGAGGGGGCTGCAGAAATAAGTTCCAGAAGCAAAGAAGAAAGACTGTGTATGGATTCCAAGGAAATCTCATGTTTGGAAAGCTTCTAGAAGGCATGAAGAAAAGGCCCATGTGCCTGCACCTCACACAAGGTCTGAAAACAAAGTCCTTGCAGCTTAATCTTGAACAGCTGTCCCCTTACCCCCCATTCCAGGACTGCACGCAAGTGGCCAGCATGCCCGGGATCACCCAGCATACAATCCATCTCCTTCCTATCCCAGCGTCCCAGTGAGACAGCCTGCTCAGGGGTCCGTACGTTAGTTTGTTCAGCAGAAATCGTCATCCAAGACAATTTCTTGTTTTATCATTTGTTACATTTGCCCTCACACCAGCCACATTTGCATCTCTCAGGTGTCCTGACGCAGGAAGGAGCCATCAGAGACACAAGGGACTGAATCCAGGCCCTAAAACAAGCAGATCAAGGAGGTAAGACCCTTTGTGCAACCCGGTCCTGAGAGAAGCCCAGGCTGGACAGTGCCGGGGCGGCCTCTTCAGAAGACAGACACTGCGTCGGGAGAGGGGCTCAGGAGGTCAGGACCACTGCAGTGTGTCTGGAGAGGAGGGGGTGCTGAGAAGGGAAGGACAACCTGCCTCATGTTCAGAGTGAAGTTTCCTCTTCCCAGGCCGGCCACGCGCCATTTGCAGTAAACGTGCGCCTGTGCGCGCGCGCGCACGCGCCTGCGGATGGGCGTGCACGTCTGCAAAAGTTCCGGATGGGCGTGCACGTCTGCAAAAGTTCCGTCTCCTCTCATAGACTTCATAGGATAAATGTATGCACCCGGCTACCTTTATTGGGGTGTTGAGTTAAGGTGTAGGAAACAGGCACAGGGTCCCTGAAAGCATGTGCCTAAACCGTGGCAATCTTTTCACCGCTCTCATTTTTAAAAATGAGAATAAAGACAAAGCAGAGAGAGAGGCAAGGAGGGAGGGATAGGCAGAGAGAAAGAGTGTGAAAGAAAATGGAGAGAAAGGAAGGAAGTGGGAGGGAGAAAAAGAGGGGGAAAAAAAGAGAGAGAAGGCAGAGGGATAGACAGGGAATGGAAGAAAGCCAGCAGGCAGCTGGTGCAAGAAATAAGTAAGGGTCTTTTCTCCCATTTTCCTGTCTTTTAATAAATCACTGTAGCGGCCTGTGACAGCTCTCTGTTATCCCTAAATGCTCAAGCAAACAGCTTTTCTTTGAGACCATTCAAGTGGCTGCCAGGGCGGCTGGAGCTGGGCAAGCAATGCGGGCCCTCAGACTGCCCCCCTGTAATTCAGTTAGAAAAGCAAGCATGAAGTCAATATTCATTGCAAACGGTAAGAATTGCCACAACACAATGAAATGGTAATGAGCCGGCTCACAAAGGAGACAAGCTGGATAATCAGTTTTTAAGGAGGTTCTGGGCACACGAGGCTGCCAGGGTCTGAGTGGGCGGCAAAGGCATATGGGCCCCCACCTGAGGGCCTGCCCTCAGCCCCCACCATCTGCGGGCATTGGCAGGAGGCCGGCTGGAAACCAAGGGAATCTCTCCAGGCCCTCTTCCTCCAGCCACTCCTCTTCATTTTGCGATTTGGGGGCCTCACGGAGCCTAAAATGTGAGGACAAAAAGCCATTTCACAGCCACGGCCCCTATGCTGGCTTTCAGAGGAGTCAGGGCAAAGGCCAGCAGATGGGAAAATTGAAAAGCCAGCAGTGTACCTGGCATATGTGCTCAGGGCACTCAGGGATCATTACCTGACTAGATCAGGACACCTGAGCAGGAAGTCACCAAAATAACAAGAGTTCGGGGGTAGCGTCAGACACTGGGTATTTGTATATGTCCGTAGTTTAAAATATACAAGGGAATTTATATGTCTTCCAAGGTTTCATTTAATACACCTTTCTTAGATTTTTAAAATCTCAACAAAGCTAGAATCAAAGAAGTATCCAAGTAAGATGAAGCCATCAGATGAATGGCCATGTGTGAACTGCATTTAGATGGCCATGGTCATGGACTTGTTCTAGATTCAGTGCTGTCCCTGGGTTTGAAGAGAATTTCTCCTTCAAGACGTCCAATTTGATTTCATCCTGTGTTTTCTACCCATGTCTGTTTTGAGATTGCCCGTACTTAAACAGCTGTCAGTAGAGTTTCTGTTTATTCCAGATAAACCTGTTGTCGTCATCATCATCATCATCATCACCATCATCATCATCATCATTTATATTTGCAACTCTAGAGATTGCAAAATTAATTTAGGTGACCTACAAAAACGTATACCCAAAAGCAAGGTGATATACAATTTAAAATGAAAGGTGAAGGAAAAATCAGAGTAAGAGACAAAATGAAGCCCAAGTTCCTGTATCCTTGCAGAGCTGTGCTAAGACTTTGATCTTGACCTTCTAGTAACCAGCTGAAAGAGAGAAACATAATCCTTTAAGTTAAGGAATCTCAACACAACCCCAACATTCTGATATATGTGGCCTGGTGGTGGGCAGCCCAGGCATCTGTATTTTTTAAAGATCCCCTGTAAGATAAAAACAGACCAGTTGTTTAGGAGCTAATCATTCATGATACTCATAGGAAGGATGTTGTGCTGTTTGGGGGGAAAAAACCCTCTCAACAACTCCTTTACAGTGACATCCATAAAGATTGTTATATTAGGACATGAATATAGCCCATGGAAACACAAGAGACTGAGGAGGAGGGAAGATTACTTCAGGGAAAAGAAATCGCCTGGGGAAAGAAAATGAAGTACAGAGCAAGTCATGGTATGTGTAGCAGTTGGCTAGAACATAGATTTGTGTGGAGGGAATTCAGCATGTTGACAGAAAGGGGATTATTAAGAATCCTGAATGCCCTGCTCAGAGCATGAGCTCAGGAGCACAAGGGGTCCAACTGCGTGGGTTCAAATCCTAACTTCCCTACTTACTAGCATGTGAGAACTTGGGCATGTTGCTAACTTTCTGTGGGCCTCAGTTATCCCATCTGTAAAATAGGAGCAAGAAGAATACCTACCTTGTAAGAATAAGTGAGACATTTTATGTAAAGCATTGAACATAGCATCTGATACATTAGCTACTACTACTAAACTACTACTGTTTTCATTGTTATTGCTGGTACCATCCTTAATGTAAGGAGGACAAAGAAATAAAATTATTTTCAGGGGATACTTCTGGATGTACTGATCTTTTCATATATTATCTTATTTAATTTTGTAACAACTCAGTTGAATAGGTATTATTATTATTATGCCCAATAAGCCAATTGAATCCCAGGGTAGTTAAGTACCATGGCCAAGTTCATACAGCAAGAAAGTGGCCAAAGATCCAAACCTTGAAACTGTAAGATATTCTCATGATAAACTGAGGCCAATTCATAATAAAATGAACAAAGCTTTAATTTCAGGGAGACCCTCCCTCACCTGCCTAGGCTCTTCCAAAGCTCTTAATCTAATTCTGCATTCACCCTTTTGTATTTTTTTTCTTAAAGAGGGTTCCCAAATTTGTGTAAGTTTAAGATCCACCTGAATGATAACATGAATGTATGCTATGATCAGACTGTGTTCTAAACAGTGAACAAGGGTGACCAAGGATAAAGTAAGAGAAGGAAGGCCAGGAGAAAATGTGTGTTGCAGGTAGAGATAAAGAGTTAAACATTAGCCACGTTGTGTTTGAGGGGACCACAGAGCAGCCAGTTCAAGATGTTGCAGATATTTGTAAATATGGGTCAGGAGAGCAGGTAGTGCAAGAGATTCAGACCAGGATTGATGGAGTGGATGGTGATTGACACTAAGGGAGGAATTATTACCCATAAAGATGGTCCTAGAGCTAAGCTCTCCAATATGGCAGCCACCAGCCACATGTGGCAATATAAGTTTATATTAAATAAAATGTGAAATTCAGTTCCTCAGGCCCATTCGCCTGATGTCAAGTGTTCAATGGCCACATGTGGTGAGCAGCTTTGGTACTGGGCAGCGCAGATATAGAATATGTCTACCATCACAGGAAGTTCTACTGGACAGCACTGTTCCAGAAAGTCAGAAGAGGGCTAAGGATAGACACAGGAAAATGTCTGAGGGACACGTGGAAGTAGAGAACGGTGAATAAAGAGTAGTGATAGTAACCTGCAAACTCAGGAGAACCAGGACACAGAGATCCCAGCAAAAAGATTTCAAAGGAAGAGTATATTTACCAGCTCAGGAATCAGCAAAAGAGACAACAAAGAACTCCCAGCATAGAACTAACATACCTCCAAATGGGCTGCTTCCAAATCTCTCTCTTTGCCTTTATAACAAAACACCACAGACTGTGTGGCTTATCAACACCAGAAATGTATTTCTTCATAATTCTGGAAGCTGGAATTCAGGGTGCCAGCATGGTCAGGTAAGCACCCTCTTCCTGGTCACAGACTCCTTGTTGTGTCCTCACACGACAGAAAGGGCTGGGGGGCTCTCTGGGGCCTCTTTTGTAGAGCACTCATCCCATACAAGAGGGCTTCACCCTTAACACCTCATCACCTCCCCAAGGCCCCACCTTCTAGGTCCATCACATTGGGTGCTAGGATCACAACACGTGAATTTCAGAGGGACACAAACTTTCAGACCATAGCACCCCTGCACGGTGTTCCCATTAAGACCTTGAAATAGCACTGTTTTCTTACAGCCCCAAACACACCCTGAACTTGGCCCGGCCCAGAGAGGAAACCTTGAGAAGGACAAACAGCAGCCATAAGTTAGAGAAGCAGATGCCCAGAGGCCTGCTTTCCCTCCCTTCTCTCAGCAGAAGCCTTTAAAATCATACTCACACGGACAGGGCACACGCCTGCCCGTGCCAACACACACCTCTCCAACAGGCGCCTGCCTGCATACCTACGCAACTTCCTGTTTGCTTGTGCAATTACCTACAGTTCACATAAGAATGCATGTTCCGAGTGCAGCCTTTCTGGCCCGCACATGTATGTGCATATTTTGAAGGTGCAAATGAGGCACTGAGCATAGTTTTTTAATGTAGCCCTAAGGGGTACATTATTCTGATCAGCACTAACATTGCCGTCCTACATTAAGGCCCCACTAGAGGCAACAAAGTTAAACAAGCAAACAAACCCAGTTTCCCCATGTGGCTCAAAGCTTTTCCTTTGCCCTTCACTCCCGTCTCCTCCTATTAAAGTTCCACTGACTCCAAAGTGCCCACCTCATCCTAAAATCTCTCCAAATCCTTTCCCAGACTTGTTGCGTCATAGCCCAGGTATTTACATAGGTATTTGGGCCTGTTTCCCCTTCCTAATTATGGTCTTGTCTTTCTAAACTTTGTCTACCCCACAGTCCTGCATCAGCATTTTGAAATGCGACCTGGTGCACCTTCTCCTGGAATGAATTCCTCGGTCACAGAATCTGTAACCGTAGCAGAGTCTAGCTAAGTGTTCAACAAACCATTTTCCTTTTTCCTCCCAACACAGCTGGACCACATCTCCCAAGCTTCCTCATCATTCTATTCAGCCATGTAACTAAGTCTTAGCCACCAGAAAGGAGGAAGAAGTGCTATATAAGTCACCTGCTACGTTGAGATGATTAAGAGATGTTCCTTTTACATATTTGCTCCCTTCCTTCATCTACTGGCTGGAAACAGGAAACTCCATGGAAGGTTCCATGGCCTTAACTAACACTGTAAATAGACAGAAGGAGCCTGGGTTCCTGAAGGACTGTGTGGAACATAGCCCCTCACCCACTCCTTGCCCATCCTATTGGACTGCTATAAAGGCAAGAAATAAACCCTGATTATTTTAAAATCCCAAAATTTGTGATTTGTTTACTATAGCAATCAGCCTACCCTGATGTGGTAAGTGGATTGCAAAATTTCTCCCAATTATTTCCCTCTCATTCCCTCAGCAATGTGATTTAGTAGCTTCTTCCATCAAGTGTCGGAGTCTATTTTCCATCCCTTGAACCTACGATAGGCCACATGGCTTGCTTTTGGCAAATGAAACATAACAGAAGTCACAGTGTGTCATTTCCAAGCTTAGGTCTAAAAAAGCATTGCGTGCTTTTGCATGGATATAAAAAATTATTTGTAATGAATCTGTTAAATAAGCCCTGCCAATGAAAGGATGCTTGTCAAATCTTTAAAGTTTGTTCTCTTTAGAAATTTAAACACTTCTCCCAACAAAATGTATTTAGTCAAGGTTTGTTTTGTAAATTACTCTTTCAGTGGTCTTTGCAAAAGGAAAGAAGGAAAAGCCAACTTTAATCCCCATCCTTTACAAATATTTCAGAGTCCCTACTAATAAAGGCTGGGGATGTTTCGGAACTAAGAATGACAATCACCTCTGTGGGTTCAAAGATGAGGAGGGAATTCGGTGGCGTTGATGGTTCTATTTCATGGCCATCTGAAGACACTGAGTGGGACACATCACAGCCCTTGTACAGTGTCTGGTGTTTTTCTCTGCAATAATAACTATTATGCTTAATAGCAACATACCTTTATCCTTTGTGGGTGAACTAAGGTATAACTATAAATAACATCTTCCGGTACATTCACATCTGAAAGAAAAAAAAAAAACTGAAGCAGGTTTTCCTAAAAGCTATGTGTTTGATTTAACATTGTTTCAATATTAGCTCACAACAAGACTAAGCATTACACCATCGTATTGATTTTTTGAATTACCTTCAGTTTTTCCACTTGTTTGCAAGTCTCCTTGAGCAGTCTATTTTTGGCTGAGAGTTTTTTTCAGTGGTTCCACTCAAGGAAGTACCCACTTGTTTTGAGTAGTACTTCTTGTCTGCAACAATGCTTCTTAGACTTCAACATGCTATATATTCCCCTGGAGATCTTGTTAAAATGCAAGATCTGTTAAGATTAAATGTTAAGATTCTGATGCTGTAGGTCTGGGGTCAGTACTAAGATTCTGCATTTCTAACAAACTCCCAAGTGATATTGGTGATGCCGGCCCATGAACCATAGAAGAGTCTAGAATGGACTTTTACAATGCTGTATTTTCCAATACTTAAAATTTTATTTAGACGGAGCACAGTATAGCACATGAAAATCAGGCCAGTAAATAGGCAGCAGTTTGCATAGTGCCTGTAAATCACCCTGTGATCACCAGCCTGCACTCAGTCTTGTGTGATGCCAAAGGTGTCACTGCTTACCTAGCCATTTGTTGAAAGAAATCACGACACTCATTTGTGTTGACATAGAAAGCAGCCGTTGGGGGACATCTTGACATTCTACATTCACAACTAATTACTTTCACATTCTAAAGAGGCCGGATTCCCCACTTCTTTCCACGACTTTGTTTCCTTGCCTTGCCTTGCCCTATTATCAACCTGCCATCTTGAATATGTATCAACACAGCTAGATAATAGTAGTGCTATCTACTGATCCAAGCACTCATGGTAAAGTATATACAAGTTGGATTTTTTTTTTTTTATCCAGCTATTTGGATTACCTTTCCACTTAGTAGCAATCCCCACAGAAGGGATTGGGAATACTACTGGGCAGCACATAGGACCAATTCAGCAGCAGAGCATTTCTAAAGAGCTGTAGCCCCTGAGATTTGGTGTGAGCCCTTAAATGAGAATGGCTTTTAGTTTCATGATCACGGTGTTTGCATCAGGTGGGTTTCTTTAGCCATTAGTCTGCCATCTCAGAATCCTTATTCCTTATAGCTTGCTACAAAAAGTGTGACTCATAGATTAATAGAAATATCCATCAATTAAGTAACAGGAAACTAGGTTCTGGCTCCAGTTCTGCCCCCTAATTAGCTGGGTGAGTTTGCACAATACATGTTGTTTCCCTAAGCTTCACTGCTATTAATTATAAAAATAAGTTTCCAGCTTTAACTTTTCTTACAGCTTAGATATCCCTTGACCTGAAATGCCTCTAGACCAGAGGCTGCTCACAGTAAATGACACACACAGCACAAACGGCCCTGTGACCACACTGACTACTGCACATGCATCCTTAGCCACAGGTAGGAAGGGCCCCCGAAACATCATATGCCAGCTTCTTCATTTAGCACTAGAGGAAACCAAGGTCCTGGCAGACAAGACAACTGTTCCAAGGTCACATGGCTGGTCAAGGGCAGAGAAGGGCAAGAACAGAAATTTCCTAATTCTTAGTCCATGGTCTTCATGATAACCTATGAACTCAGGAAGCCAAGCTTTGAGAAGTCACACCAGGATTCAAAGTTGCCCCTCTGTACTGGCCACCAGGGAGCTACTTATGGAAGAGAAGTGTTCACACACTGGCAAGGCCACCGAAAGCAACACAAACTCAATCTTCTCCACATTTCTCTGTAAGTACTGGCACACAAGAAGGGCTTTATAAACACTTGTTGAATGAGAGAAAAAGTGTTCCTTTGCATTTCCTCTTATTTCAGAGACATATTTGTATGTTTTCAGAGTCTCCGCATGTATAGCAGGGGCTTTAGTGCCCATCCCAAATTCCCCCAACATTTATCTCTATACCCAAAGGCTGCTTATTACAAACTGAGATTCTCCTTCAGTTGGGGTTCTTTTCTGGCCACAAGATCACAATCAGCCCAAAGCAGATCATCCCAGAAGTGCAAGAAATAACCGCAGAGTAATCTTTCATCAGTGATGTATGAGGGTTTGGTGTATCAATACCTCAGCTTCCTCACCCCTTGGGTGAGACAATGCTGAAGCATGTTTTACAATGTTCCAGAGCGCCTCAGCAGAATTGGGTTCCAGCTGCCCACAGTGGTAACTGGCTTGATAACACCCTCTTTATTTCTTTCATCCATTCCCTATCTCACTTCCCTACTCCCCTACCAGCATTTCCTAGAATCACCTCCCAAATAAAATATTTGTAGCAAAATCCTTGTCTTAGGATTTGCTTCTGAGGAATTCAAACTAAGGCATAAGGGTATGAACTTGGTGGAAATAGAGCTTTCAAGGGGTCCCTTAGATTCTTTTTGATATGACAACTGAATTTTTATCTGATTGTGATGTAATTTGGGTTTCCCCAAAAATAGGTCCCAAGAAAAGGACTTGGATGCAGATAGTTTATTGAGAAGTATCCCAGGAAGTAGTAGTTAGAGTGTACAGTGGGGAGACAAGGAAAGGAAAGAAAACCAATACAAAGTGTGTCCATGAGTGGGTTGCTGTGCAAAACTGTGGGCACAACCCCACTGGGACCCCCCAGAGAGACTATATGGAACATACCTTGGAACTGTGCACTGGGATGCAAGAAGCTAAGTGTTGATTCACTAACACCCATCCTGGGGGCATTAGGTTGGAATTTCCCAGCATGCCCTTCAAGCAGGCCAAGCACACCCTGGTGGTCACAGAATACCCTCAGACAGAGACACCAGAATTTCTCAGTTGTTTAGCAGAACTGCCTACAAGGGACTTCTGGGAAAGCAACAGTGTTTGCCAGACTCTGTTGGCAGGAATTTTACTACATCAAAATGCTGTTGTACTCAGCAAGTGATCATCTTGGTATCCTCAGAGCCTACTTTGAGCCTCCTTAGTTCTCAGCTTGCCTTGTTTTGGCTTCCTTGAAAGGCACCCCTGAATGACATCAGTGCCCAAAGCAAAACTCCTACACAGAGTGGAAAGCGGGTAGGATGAGAGATGGAACTGGAAGAAGAAAAATGAGCCTGAAACCTGACTACTCCAGTCATTCAACTAGCTGAACTAAAAATACTCAGTGACCATGTCAGTTCCATGTCTGTCCTGTCTTCAACACACTCTCCTGGAGGCCCAGTGTCTATCAGACTCATGGGACCTCACAGCCCCTTTCTTTGATGCCTCCCTGTTCAGTGTCACTGAGACTGCCTGATCAGGAGGGCCCCAAGGTCAAGGCACTATCAGGAGTAAGGTTTCTTAAGTGCCATGTGTGAGACACCATCTGACACTGTTTATAGATCGATTTAGCCCCTTACTGACCACAGGACAGAAGTTAAAAGCATTGCTTTTGGAGCTCAAATGTGTTAACTTCTGAAGTGATGTTTGAATTAGGGTTAAGAAGGGTCCAAAGTTTTGATCTGCTGATTGGAGGCAGAAGAAAAAAAAAAGCAAGAAAGAAAAAAAGAAAGAAAAGAAAGGAAAGGAAAGGAAAGGGACTAAAAAATTTTTTTTCAGAAAGGAAATCAGAGTATTTTGACTTAAACGAAGAGCCCAGCTTGTAATGAATCTATCAACTTTGGGGTTGACATGAAATGGCTGCAGAAGTGTCTGAATTCTGCAGCTGCCAAATGCAACCACTGCTTCTTAAGTCACTCACTGAAAGAAGTAATTTCTCTCTCCCAAAGATCAAGGCCAGAAACGGGGGCATCCATCGGATTCAGACCCAAAGCAATCACATAAAAATCAAATAAAGCAATATCCCATGCCTAAAAACTGCTCATTAGTGATGGAATAGTTGCAAAGCAAAAAACCACAAACACTCTACAACTAACGTTGTTGGAATTTGACACTCATTCCCTGAGATGTCTTTGGATACATAACACAAAGATTAGCAAATAAGTTTCCCACACTTTAGTAAACCATGTGATAAAATGCCTATAATCTATGTGTTATGCAGTGTGGTTGACAATTTCTAATTGATGGATTTCTTATCTACTTATGTGGCATAATAGGAAGCAGTGGCAATTAAGATAATTAGATATGAATAGGAAACAGCTCTTCTGATTAGAACCAAAGACTGGGCATGCTGGCTATTCAACACATGGAAATCAATGTGTGTGGCATGTTAGTAACTGGCACGGCCACACTTCTGCGATGCAATGATGCTTACTGCATTAATGATGACCATGAGGCATGACGAGGTGCTGGGGTCCCCTTGTGCTATTCAGAAAAGAGCAAATGATCTCTAATGGGGTTTGAAAAGTTTAACAAACTCTACTGCATTAAATATCTTATCAGATAAAGAGCTAGTATCCAAAATCTATAAAGAACTTATCAAACTCAACACCCAAAAAACAAAAAATCCAGTCAAGAAATGGGCAGAAGCCATGAACAGACATTTCTCCAAAGAAGACATCCAAATGGCCAACAGACATATGAAAAGTGCTCAACATCACTCAGCATCAGGGAAATACAAACCAAAACCACAATGAGATACCACCTCACACCAGTCAGAATGGCTAAAATTAACGAGTCAGGAAACAACAGATGTTGGTGAGGATGTGGGGAAAGGGGAATCCTCCTATACTCTTGGTGGGAATGAAAGCTGGTGCAGCCACTCTGGAAAACAGTATGGAGGTTCCTCAAAATTGAAAATAGAGCTACTTATGACCCAACATTTGCACTACTGGGTATTTACCCCAAAGATACAAATGTAGTGATCTGAAGGGGCACCTGCACCCCAATGTTTATAGCAGCAATGTCCACAATAACCAAACTATGGAAAGAGCCCAGATGTCCATTGACAGATGAATGGATAAAGAAGATGTGAGATAGATAGATAGATAGATAGAGATAGATGATTGATAAATAGAGATATTAAGTGAAATAAGTCAGTCAGAGAAAGATAAATACCATATGATTTCACTCATATGTGGAATTTAAAAAACAAAACAGATGAACATAGGGGAAATGAAGGAAAAATAAAATAAGATGAAAATAGAGAGGGAGGCAAACCATAAGAGACACTGAACTCTAGGAAATAACCTGTGGGTTGCTGGAGGGGAGGTGGGGGGGACGGGGTAACTGGATGTTGGGCATTAAAGAGGGCACTTGATGGAATGAGCACTGGGTGTTATCTGCAACTGATGAATCACTAAATTGTACCCCTGAAACTAATAATACAGTATATGTTAACTACATTGAATTTTAATAAAGAATTTTTTAAAACTCTACTTCATTCTAATTCTTTCAAAGTTAACAAAGTGAATTAAATATGGGTTAATTCTCTATTAAGCTGTATATCCAATGAACCAAAGATGTGCCAGAGAAGAGTTTGCAATGGAAATTATCAGCCCGGTAGTAAATAGACCAGAACCCTAAGAAAATTAATGAAATGATATCTGTATATAAACTATCCAGAAGGGAAAAGTATTGTGTTAATATGAACTAGGAAGGTCAAAGTGCATTTTAAAACCACTATGGAATCAATTCAGAATATTAAGAAGCAATAAAGACCTAAATCTTTTAATAGCCTCTGTATTAGATGTAATGTGGACACAGATATTTCGAAGGATCAAGTTGTTTGCTAAAGATGGATTTGTACAATCCTTGTATCTTTTATAAATCATGTCATGTAAAATCTTAGTTCTTTTGGAACTCTGGAAATAAAAGTTGAAACTTTCATGATTCAGTCAATTGTTCGATAAATATTTGTTGGACATCAACAGTGGTGTCCTACCAAGATACACAACTGGAGAAGTCCAAATGGCCCTACCCTACCCAGACAGCAGAGACACCTTCCAAATGATCAGGTAAGGAGCATAGAATATTTCTAAGTGCTAGGATTACATTAAAGAACAAAAACAAGTTTCCTACTACCTGGTGTTACAATCGAAGCAAATCTGAAAAATTTTTTTCTGAGTTTCTGACCCACTTTTTTCCATCGCATCTTTATGATACACAAAGACTTGATACGGAATAAAAAGGCTATATGGCAATCCCATTTGAACTAGGCCGAATCCTATACCTGAGGAAATCACATAGGTTGAGAATTGAGGAAAGTGAACTATCTCACATGTAGTGAGAAAAATTGTTCCTATAAGTGAGGCTTTGGTAACTCTTCTTTGGTGCTTTAAATGATCTTTTCCAAAAGTCAAGGTTAAAATTGCTTTTATTAGAGTTTCAGAGTCAATGCTTTGAGGTGAGCTGTCTGGTATGGGATAAAATTATGAGTACCAGGAGTGGTTGTTGAACCTGCCAGCCAAAGACAGAAATTTGCTGTTTCCTGAATTTCAAGCCCACTTCCTAGCTTTAGGAAGCACTGAACAATTTTTTTTTTAAGATTTTTTCTTATGTATTTGACAGAGACAGCCAGCAAGAGAGGGAACATAAGCAGGGGGAGTGGAAGAGGAAGAAGCAGCCTTCTAGCGGAGGAGCCCAATGTGGGGCTCGATCCCAGAACGCTGGGATCACGCCCTGAGCCAAAGGCAGTCGCCTAACAACTGCACCACCCAGACGCCCCATGGAAGCACTGAAGAATTCTGCCTGCACTATCATTTCTCCCTGGGAAGGAAGGAATCTTAAGCCCTTCATATTTCAAAAGGGTTACCCATGCAAAAATTTAAAAGACTCTGCAGATGTACAGAGCTTCCTTGGAAGGCCAAACATAGAGAGGTAAAATAAGAATGTTGGATCAGGTGACATTTAAAGATTCTGTCTTGGTATAAAAAATCTGCCATTTGATGTAATTATTAATCAGCTATTTTTAGCAAGCTCTAGATATTGTGGCCGGTTACACAGATATGTAAGACTCTGCCCTTAACAGCCTCATAAATCTAAAAACATTAGATGATACATGAAAGGCAGAAAAAAGAATGTAAGATAAGAATACCAAAAAAGGGGGGGGGGACGGAAGAGAAGCTATATAAGGAAATAGTTCTATTAATAAGGTAGTTTAGACCAAACGCTGCCATTTGCTTATTTACTCCTTGTGTGAAAATTAGCTCTTAAGTCACTGGGCATAGCAGACGTGGTTCCCTCAACTCCCCTGAGTTCACCTGCTTTGGCAGTGGGCAGTTCTCTTGCAGGCTGGCTGCTTCCTACCCCAGCGCTGGCATCTCTCTACCTTGGCACATTGGCTTTCTCTACCACCCCGAGCATTTTCTCTAGAACCGTGAACATCTGCTTAACCCATGCACAGGGCAGCCCAGAAGTGCCAGGGGGGTTAACACTTGCAGGGCAATCCTGAACCAGCGATAAGTACCCAAGGTTCCCTGGTGCTATAAGTTGTGTTCCACGTGGCTCCCAAGAGGGTCCCCAGCAGGACAGAGCCCCAGTCGCCAGTAGCAGTAACCAGCTCATTAACACAGCCTGTACTGGCTTACCCCCTTCTCTGTCACACTCTCCCCACTCCCTCACCATGCTTTCTGGGGTCAGATTCCAAATCAACTACGTGCCTCAGGATCTGCTTTTGGGGGAACCTGGACCAAGACAAAGGAGAGCAGTAATTTAACAATGGTAATTACTGACTAGGTTTCCGTTCATCTTCCCCTAATGTTCCCACCTATAAAAGCCATTTTCTTCCTTAGTAAGTCCTTGCTGATATGCTTACCTCAAAGTCAGAATTCTCTGCCCACTCAGACCTCCCCTGAAATTCCTTTAAATTTCCTGCAGGCCTTCCCTTCCTACCCATCAGTCATCTCTTATTGTCCTCTCCCAGTTCTCCTCTTCCCAGGGCATCTCAGTACTTTTGTGTAAAGTGGGATCACAACTGTCATGTAGAAAATGGAAAAGTTTGGAACAGTTTATGCTGAAACATTTTTTTCAGTGTGGCTTCCAATGATACCAAATAGTAAAGACAACAAAAAGTAACATGTTTCCTTCTCATACTGGAAACATCTTTCCTCTCAGCTCATCTTCGTGGACTCCTCTCTCCAATTTCAATATTTCAGGTTGACATGAATATGTTGCTCGGATTCAACTTCTCAGTAGAATCACTGATAATATTCAGCTAACATTTAGTGACAACTTAATAAAGTATTGTCTCGGAGGATTTTTTTAAAAAGAAGAAAACTGAATTGAAAGAAAACAGCTTAGACTAGCATGGAGAGGAGAAAAGCTGGTTTGGACTGAGCTATACCACCTGTAACTTACAACGATTCCAAAGGCTACATAACCACTTCTTCTGTCTTAGGTGCCCTTAGGAAAGTGGTGGATATTGGCAATGCCACGCCAGTCTGGCTTACACTGGTGTCTTCGGCTAGAAGTCATTAACAGTAAAAGCATCTCCCAGCTCAAGCTCCCCCAGTGACATCTGAAATAGTGGTGCTAACTCAGGCTTTCTGCTCTGGTCTGGAAGCTATTTCAGGGAGAAGGGGGAGGTGTGGTATTTTGAAGAGCTGCAAGGACAGAGGCAGTTCTAGAGCAGAATGTCCTTGACATTCAGTTCCTATGTCTCCTATCAAACCAGAACGCCAAATCCTGTTTTAAAATATATACATAGATATTTGATGTCAAATTGCCTCTACGGAACCCACAATCTATTTAGACTCACATAAGAAGACTGGCATTTGCCAAATTAAAAAGGTAAGAAAAAATATTACCATCTTGTTGGCATCAAATGGGTAACTACGGAATTTTCCTGCCCTGACTTGCTTTGGGTTAGCTAGTAAGGATATTAACTCACTTCTCATTTGCTCAACTAATCACTTCCAAGGCACTGTTAGTAATACTGATTGCTTGCTTCTCCAGAAAAGATGAAAGAAAATGGCTAGAATTAGCATAGATTTGGTTGAGAGTTTTTTGCAGATCTGCTTCCACTTGTATATCACTATTTAAAAACAAAAATGCGGGACATTGTATGTAAACGTGCAATCACAGGAATGAGTAGAGAAGAAGAAAGAGAATGGAGGAAGACTAGGCCATATTTATAGTGTTTTACTCTTTGAGGAAGAACGAAGGTTGTCCACAAAGTGACTGGATATGTGTCCCATGCATGGGGCATCATTGGCAATATTTGGAATATGTTCAAGGAAGAAAGGTATTCAAAATATGCATCAGTACGCAGCGAAGCCTACTGATCCTCTCATGGTGGGTGGCAAAAATTGGCAAAGAACCTAAGCCATTGAATTTTTTTTTTTTTTGCCAGTCCTATACAATTCTCTTTATGTACATGGGTTTCATCTGCGGAGTTTGATATAAAGAAAAAGCTGACAGTGCTTTAACTTAGCAAAGAAAAAATACAAGCCCCCAGACTCCAGTTCCTCCATTCAAGTGTCACTTTCCCCATCTCTCTACAAATACAAACAACTTCACATTAAGGAAAGTGAAGCTTCCCAATTCATTGCTTGTGCATGGTACCATACACCTGTCAATTCAACTCTAAGTTTACGAATAAGCCCAGGACATTTTACAAGCACAGGGAAAGCCATTTTGTTAATGGGAACGTTGAATTTCTTCTCCTTGTTTACTTCCTAGGAATAGGGTGGCTCCATAAACAAGGCAGGCTGGGAACACATGCAAATTTCCAATCAACACTGTTCTTTGAAAATTCACAGGGTCTCTTGTCAACAGTCCAACGTACAGGGTATCGGGTTCCCACTTACATTTTCTAACATCTAGTAATTAGCCAGAAAGACAGTCCGTCAGGATTCTTGCCACTGTGTAGTGGAGGAAGCATGTGGTACAGGTAGCTCTTAACCTTGCTCTTAAAGGCCATTGAGAATACTCCCCTTACACCCTCCAAAACAATGCTGGGGTGATGACAGTTCTACTGGAAAACAAAACAAAAAACTTTTTTCATTTCTCCTTCTGCTTTTGAACTGTAATAAAAAGAAGGTTTTCCTGGTGTCATGACTATTGCCAAAGATTAATGACAACTCTTACGTAGAATAAAAACACCTTCTATTTCTACAACATCTCGGCCTTCCAAAAGCTCAAAGCACTTTCATGAAGCACTAGCTCTCTGTTTCACTCTCAACCTCACTGTAGTAGGTTGAGGCATATATGCAGTCCTCATGTAAAAGACAGGAAAACAGAGACGCTCAGAGCTTGCACAACCAGATTAATGATGAAGCTGGAACTCTCTGAGTTCATTTACTGGGCTGTTTTCTCTTCTACTAAGAGACCAAAACACATAAATAAATTAATCTGGCACTTCTCTGAAGAATAATAATAAGTTGCTTAAGGCAGAAAAATATTTCACTGTCTTACTATCTCATAACAAAGCATTCTAAGAGCTTTTTAAAAACTTCCAGACCCTTTATTTCTAAACGAGCATCAAGGATAATTCAGAGGTTCACCACCAATAGATATGTAGGACAGGGTTAGGAGATAGCAGAAGAGCTGGAGATGCGAGTTTCAAGAGTGTTACCTCCAGCCTCACAAAAGGAGGTAGAATGCAGGCACCATACCAGGTACTCTATGCATGATTTCTCATTTAATCCTACATCAACCCATAAGGAAGGTAATAGCATCCCCATTTTAGGGATCAGGAAAATGAGACTTGGAAGGTTACTTGTACAAGCTCTAGGTGGTCTCACAAAGGAGATGATCTGCTTTGTCTAGGCAACCTCAGAAAATAATCTGCCCTCCATTGTGAGTAAGGCAGAAGGATGGCTCCCAGAGAAACAGCCTGAAGTGAATATAGTAAGATGAATCATAAGAAATTGCTGATATTTACCTGCTTTTAACCTGCAAGAATGGATATTTTGTATGATTCAAACTATTATTTTGGGGGTCCCTGAGATGTATTTGGGAAAAAGAATCTCAAAAGTATTAATACCAAGGGTAAAGTCAGACACTGCCTTTGAAAGAAAGCACAAGCAAGGGCTTTAGATGAAAGAGGCAGGCTAGATAGAGTATTCTAATTCAAAAATGTACCAGTTCATAATAAGCTTAGTGAGAAAGGGTGTGTTCCCACCACTGGAGCAGAAACTTCCTTTCCCAAGCCCTTCTAGGATTTTGCCCTTCCCATTCATCCTTTCCGATCAAATTCATCCTTTTGGTAAACACAGGAGGGATTAGAGACCTTTAATTGGCTTTGAGGAAGAAATGGTAATCTGAGATGCCTGGGCAGGAACTATCTTGTGTCTTGTGGGAGAGAAGTAGGGACACAAAGAGGAAAGGAAATATCTGCAGCTTGACAGGCTGTTCCCAGCCCAGGAGGAGAGGAGCATTCAAGAACAGGCAAGGTTGTTAAACCATTCACCCAAATTCGGCCATGAGCTATGAGCATGCCATCTTGGATTTCTTCTTCCATTCCAGCTTCCTGTGTGAAGTAGGGAAGTTCACTGGCATCTCGGTGTATAGATCAATGTTTTCACACTTTAGCATGCCTCAGTAGCATCTGGGGCCTTGAGGAGTAAGGTAGGGGAGCCCCGCTCCCCAGAGATTTTAATTGATTAGGTCTGCAGTGGATCCTAACGAGTTCTGAGGTTCTGCGGCTGCTGCTGCTGGTCCAAGATGCACACTTTAAAAACCACTAGCCTAACTTCCAGGTGTGTGCAATTGCACTGTGTCTCCTTGCCATGCAATGCAATTACCTGGGCCATGTCTGCACATACGGAAGCCACACCTGTACCAAGGAGGATAAACCAAAGACATGAAGCTACCCAAGGGATTGTGACAATAGGTGCTATAACTCTGGCTTTGGTGATGCAGTCACCAGCTGCAACACTGACTCTGTGGGATTCATATTAATAATAATAGCTAACAGTTATTGGGGAGTTCGTATGTGCCAGGCAGTATGTCAAGTCTCTACCCATATTGTCTTTGAGAAAAATGTACTGTTATTACCTCTGTTTTATAATGCAGACTCAGACTTATTGGGTTAAGTCCATGGTCACTCACCTAGAGGGTGGGAGAGCCGGATCTAGAATCCATGGCTCTCTGACTTAACCACGGCACACTGTACTTCCTGAACTCCAGAAACACTAGATCTTGCAAAGAGAGGTCCACTGCCAGGGTTCCTTGATAAAGGAATAAACACAGGTTAAATGGAAAGTCATAGCTCTTTCTCTGCTTCACATTCTTGTCTCCTCTGGGTAGTGCAAACATTCTCCTCCAGGGCCATTTCTCCTCCACCTTCCCTGCTAACTCAAGGGAAAATGCTTCACGTGTTAAAGTACAGGATATTGAAGGGAGTTTCCTGCCACCGGAGGTCGTGTCTTAGATTTACTTATCTTTCCCTGTTGAAACAAACATCTAATGCCTTGTGGGAACATCACCTGGTGTTTGGGGACTCTGGCCCCGGAAATGTTATTATGGCTTGGGGCTCCAGTGGGGAGTTGATTGCAAGGGGTGGGACACCTTGAACAGAAAAGCTTCTTGATTTTATGATACCCAATTCTTATATTGTCTAGCCCATCTCTTTGATGTTCAGGGGCAGAAGGTGGGAGAATGTGCTGCAGAGATACCAAGCTCTTATCTGAATGGAGAATTGTTTTTATTATTACTGCTCCATCTTTGATACTTAACTAGTCTCATAACTTGTTCCTTCACCCTGAAGTTCCCTCTTTATAGCTTAATCCAGGACCTGGCATCCAGAAACCACTTGCCTGAGATTACAGGCTTCTAGGTAGGAGTTGATGGAGCCTCCCCTTTCGATGGAAAGATGCTGAACTTCTCCCAAGAATTGGACATCTCACATACAAAGTGCAGGGGCAACCCATGGACTAGATTAGTGGCTAGGGACAGAACTTCAGGAATGCTAGCCATACAATCACCTTGGGGTCACTAGTTCCAGAAGAGTGCTGTTGTAAAGTACTTCTGTCTTGACTTACCCCTTTGTTTTCCTGGACTAAAGTACACAGATGTGTGGCCACATATCTGATTCCAGTGACATATTTCCTACTTTCCCTGGTCATACATTAGGTCCAAATCAGTGGCCTTTCATGTTGATGATTTCCCAACCTGCTCAAATATTTTCACATTAAAATTTCACATACCCTTTGATAGCAATATTATTTCTAGATATTTGTTCCACAGATATACTTAGACATGTGCAAAATGAGGCATAGAAGAATGGCCTGTAATAGCAAAATATTGGAAGCTATCTAATCCATCTGATCCACCAATAAGGAACCAGATAAATTATACATAATCCATACAGTGGAATAACATACAAATGTTAAGAAGACTGAGGCAATCTGCCTGTGCTAATATGGAACAAATTTCCGAAATGTTCCTGCTGGCAGAAAAGGAAAGAAATACAGAATTTTATATATAGTATGACACCATTTGAGTAGAAAACAAGTATATATGTATATATTATGTATGGGTATATGTATATTATTAATATAGAATATGTTTCCAGAATATCGCTGGAAGGAATCATGAAAACAAAACAAACAAAAAAACCCTAGCCATGTTGCTAGTTGCTTCAAGATAGATATTAGGTAATAGGACCTAAGCGTAGCTGACATTTACTCATTCTTCCTGAGAGGCCTTGAAATTGATTTTGGACATTATTCCATGCAGCTTGAAGTAGATTCAAAATGGAAAGGTAATGATATGCAACAAATCTCACGTTTTATCCTTTCCTCTTCCTTAGCACAATTGGAAATAGGGACACTACTGACATAACCACCATCCACTCCAGTTTCTACCAAGCTCCCTCTCCAATATCTGATAGCAGAATTTTCCTACGGAAACCACTGGCTTTTAAGAAGAAAAGGAAATGTAGATAAGTGAGACAAAAACTGCAAAATCCCCAAGGGTTTGGGGACGTGCCTACAAAAGAAGACAGTTCCCTCATGTGGATGCAATTGGATGGAATGAAGATCCAAGGGCCATATTTCCTATGTTGCCGGAGACCTTCAACTTCTGTGAACAAATCTTCAGAAAAGTCTAGAAAGCTTATGATATTTTCTCTGAATAAAGTAATATTTCTCAAAATGTGCTTCGTACATTGCATGTACTCCCCACAGATTTTCTATGTACATGTATTCAATTCTAGCCCTTGGGAATGTTCCTCCTTTTTTTTTTTTTTCCTCTTCCACTCTTTGCCTGTCAGGTGCAGAGATGCAGCACCATTTGTTGGTATGCTACTCTCAGTTTGGCGGCCACCAGGATCACCACTCTTTCAGAACCTGAAGGGGAATTAGAGATTGCAACTTGGGGAGGCAAAGGGATTTTCTCAGGGTCATGTAACATTGTTAGTTGCAGAATCTATGAAGTTTTCTCTCCTAAAACTTCTACTAGTCTCTCCCACTCCAGCATATATATTCATACTTCCCTCTTACCCCTCCGCCATCTATAACCTATGCTTTTTTTCAAGGTATTGTCTACTATGTCTTCTTCCCAACAAGCTTCTGGCTTGTTTCACCTATACTCACTGCCTTCTCTTCCTCTGCCAATCTCCTCATCTCTGTTAAGCTTCCTTCTCCTCCCCCGATCCACAGAAAGTTCTCTCCCCTAAGGGTACCTGTGACCTGTCATTGGCAAACCTTATAATAACACCATTCTTGTCCTTATCATGAGAATCTCTCTGCATACATACACACTTAGCACTTACTCCTTCACCATCTTCCATGAGTGCTCACTCCCCCTGGGTTTCCTCCTACCCCCTCATTGTTTCTCTTGGTCTCTCTTCAGCAGAACCCTCTTCCTAATCCCACTCTTGAAATTCTTGCTCTCTGTCACCTTCTTGTCACACTCTATACATTTTCCTAGGCTCATCTCTTCCCATAAATTTTTTTACTACCTGTGTACCAATGGTTTTCAAACGTCTTATCTTCAACTCTAGTTCTTTCAACACTCTGGAATCCAACCTCTAACTTCCTATGGAATATCATCAGAGGACTATCATTCCTCAAGAACATCAAACTCCACATGCACAAAAATCTGAACACATCGACCTTTCTTCTCCTCCAAGCCAACTAGTAGATTCCCCATTTCAATGAGAAGTAACATCACCTTCCTGGTCACTGAAGGCTGAAATCTAAGTCATCTTTAACTGGTGCTTCTTCCAAATCTCACATCCCATCAGTCACCAAATCTTAATGCCTCCGTTACTGAAACGCTTTTCTAATCTGTGCCATTTCTCCATTCCCAGGGCCATTATCTTAGTTTAGGTCATTATTATTGCTCAGTATTCTATCACAGCAGTGCTCCAGCTGCTGTGCCTGCCTCCAAACTCTGCCAATCTCCCTTCCAACACCTGCCATTCAATAACTCTGCCTTTTTTGTTAAGTCCCTTTGATGACTCAGCTTAAACTTGAGATAACATTCCAAACTCCTTACATGATCCATACAGGGTTCTCCAAGATCTTCCCCTTCCAGCTACTTTTCCAGCTTCATCTTCTTCTCCCCCAACCTCCACCTCCATTGAATAACTTACAGTTCCCCAAAGTCCCAGCCTGCAGCTTACCGTCATGTGCTAAATGTGTTATTGCTTCTGCCTGTGATGCCCTTACCTGGTTGACATCTATCCATTCTATGAACTTAGCTCAACTATAACATCTTCTGGGAGCTCTCACCATAGTCTTCCTCATACTAATTGCAGTTGATTTATCTATTGTCCGCCTTTACTTCCATGATTCTCTGTGTTTCCTTCTATTTTACGTGCTTCATGCTGCACTAAAATTTAGAGGAACTTTTTATTTTCAATTTATCTTTTCTTCTCCTACAGTTGTAGTTCCTTGGCTATAGGGACTATTTTTCACTTCTCTTTTTTGTCCCTAAGGGCTATGTGATCCTTATCATGCAGTTAGCACCCAGTTCCTGATAAATTAATAAAGATTAGGATGTCATTCTTCAGGCTTCTAGAATAGTTTTCTTTACACCTAAAATAATAACTGACTGATTTATTAAGAAGGAGGTATATCAATAATCACAGTGCTCTATAAAACATGAGATTGTTTTTTACACTGTACAGAAATGTAACTTTACAAATCTCTCCTATTCCAAAGATCTGGTAAATGGAACTGTGTTACAAGAACTGATTTAATTCTTATTTTATTGTGTCCTAAGAATTAAGTTATTCATTCAAATATTTATATATGTTGACTCCTTGTTATTGGTTAAAGCTAGACATGACCCCTCCACATAGATGAAATTGCTGAGGTTGATTTCAGGGATGACATCCTTTTCTTTTCTTTTCTTTTTTAAGATTTTACTTATTTATTTGAGAGACAGAGAGAGAGAAAGAGAAACATAGGCCCCTGTGCCTTTGAGCAGGGAGAGTGGCAGAGGGAGAGGGAGGGAGACAAGCAGACTCTGCCCTGAGTGTGGAGGCCAATGCAGCTCTATCTCATGACCCTAAGATCACAGTCCTGAAATCATGACCTGAGCCAAAATCAAGAGCCCACTGGTTAACTGACTGAGCCACACAGGCACCCCTCAGAGATGACATCTTTAACAGTCTCAGATTCAACTACAATTTGTAACAATTAGTGCACTTCTGAGTGCATTTCTAGTACCGGAGTTCTCATCAGAATTCCCCTGCTGACTGGCAGATTTGTCCAGAAATGCCCCAATCTTTGAGGATACCCTCAAATGTCTATGAAGACACAAATGAAACACTTTGAGTAGCTCTCTCATTCCACATCATCCCATCTTCTTCTAACCTTCTTATCTGAAAACAAAATGTGGGCGTAATAAGCCTGATAAATCACATCTACATACACTGTAAGTTTGCAACACTTTCATTTCCAGATTTCATTCCATAGGATCAACTAACAAGGAGACTGCCTTAAAGTAAAGATATTTGAGGACCTAAATAGTAAAACCCATCCAAGTAGAAACAAAGATGGAATCATATAATAGCAAACTTAATCACAAAACAAATAGAAACCACCTACAAAGAGCTCACTAAACCTCAGAAATTAATTTGCACATAGACTTGTTCAGAACTCGAAGTTTATTTTCCCAAAGAAGCTAACCTATATATCATGGATACTTTCTCTGGCCTGCTTTAAATGGTTATTTAAGCCTCGTATCATTTAACCATGATAGAATTGAATGATCTAGCTGCCAATCCAACACTATGTGGGCAACAATGTAAGTCCAACTTCCAACGAGCAAAATATCTGATTTTCCCACAACCCTTGCAGAGTGAGAAACCATATTTGAGGAAGATGGGGAGGAAACCCCCCAAGACAGGGCAAAGGGGAATTTGCAAAGCTCAAGACTGCTGGGCTGGAGAAACTGTTTCCTGAAGCCAGTCACATCCCAACTGGGCATTTGTGCTTCAGTAGGCGGCGCATAAAGCTAAAAGGAAATTCCACAACATCAGACAGACCCAAATTGAGGGACATTCCACAAAATAACTGGCCTGTATTCATCAACAATATCATGAAAGACAAAGAAATATAGAGAAACTCTTCCCTATTAAAAAACACTGAAGACGTGTTAACTGAATGCACCATGTGATCCAGAATTTTCTTTTGCCGTAAAGAATATTATTGGGACAATTGGAAAAGTCAACGAGGTCTATAAACTGGATAATAGTACTATGTCAGTGTTAATTTCTGGTTTCGATAATGGTACTATGATTATATGTGCATGTCCTTGTTTTTAGGAAATATGCATCAAAATATTTAAGGTAAAAAGATATCTTTACAAAGTTATTTTCAGAGTTCTGGGGGAAATACATACATATACATATATATGTATATATATGTGTGTATATATATATATATATATATATATATACACACACTTATGAGAGAGATAAGGAGGGAGGCAGGGAGGGAGGGGAGGAGGAAGGAAGGAAGGAAGGAAGGAAGGAAGGAAGGAAGGAAGGAAGGAAGGAAGGAAGGAAGGAAGGAAGGAAGGAAACAGAAAGGAAGAAAGAAAAGAGGGAACATTAGTAAAATATTGAATGTGAATGTGAAGAGCACACAGTAATTCTTTCTATAATTCTGCAAACTTTTCCATGAATTTGAAATCATGTCAAATTTTTAAAAAAATTGTAAGAAGATTCCACATTTTTATAATTTTCAGTCATGTGGTACAACTCTCAGTCATGTGGCCTTAAGAGGCTAACATGCTTTTTAAAATTTTTTCACTTGAGTAACAATGGAGCAATGCTACAAGTCTTCCAAGGTGTGAGACCACTCCTTTGAGAGAGTCTTTGCCTCTGGCCTTTTGTAGAGCTAGCTCCTAGTGGGAGGGTAGAACCGGACTATGAGCCTGAGCCCGTAGCTATCTCCAAAGGCCCCACTGTAGTGAGTATTCCGAACAGAGCTTCCCATTCTGAAGGCATGAGCAACATTTACAGTTTTCACCCAAAACTTGGTTAAGCCTGTTTAATTTGGCTCTCCCTTAGTTTTCTTCTGCTATGCTTGGATAATGGTGTGGATCTATTTGCAGCTTTCCCTATTGTCTGAGAATGTGGCTTTGAGACAGTGTCATTAGGCATTTCCAACTTGGGTGCTAATGATTTCTCTATGATACCTAGGTCCACTCCTGGTCTCTCTCCTCTGCTTCTCCTGCAGGGTTATCTGTACAAGGGGACTTGGGCTGGTCCTCTCCATTCCAAGCATCTCACCCAGACTGCCTCCCTTGGCCCTTCCTTCCAGCAGCTATCTTGGTGAAATGCTTGACACGGCCCTGCTCAGGCTTGTCCCTGGGCCAAAATCAACATTTGATATGTACTTCTGGGTTTTTTAGAGCTGACCCCAAAATATCTATTTACCCAGACGTTGACATTCTCATGAGTAATGGGCAAAGCTCCGAGGACACACTGTTGGTGGCAGAGCAAGATTCAGAAACCCACTCAGAATTTTAGAGTTGGACAGGGACTGAGAGATTGTCAAATCCAAACATCTCAGTTTAGGATAAGGAAAATGGGCCTGCAAGCAGTGAATAATGTGCCCGTCGAATCCAGCATTAGAACCCAGGTACTCTGGTTCCTGGATTAGTTCCTTTTGGCTCTACCAAAGGAATGAATGCACTTGGGTGAAATGGGCCCTGGAGCCTGAGTTATTAGGTGGGTAATGGTGAAGACAGCCTCCCGAATACATACTTTGGGATTAGAGACAACATTTCCAAATCTTTTTTCAGAGTCCTACACGAAGAAACCTCAAACCCAGGATTCCAGCCAAAAACAATGATTCTCAAGTCCCTGTGAAATCTTGGATGGATGTTTAATTGGGCAACATATTAGCTGACTCCTGCGGCAGAGGCAGGCCTCAACAGAGCTCCAGGGCTGCCACTTCAAAAGGAGTAGATGTGTGTATGAGTCTGAATCACACACAGTAGGCCATTTGCTCTTATCATTTGGATAAGTGAATACAAGAGAATATAAGGGAAACTTCTGAAAAGTAATTCAGTATACTATGCCCCCTATTAACTCAATTCACAGGTTTCTCACAACTTATAGAAAAGCTTACTGAGAAACTTTACAGAGAAAGTTCCAGAATAATATACTGGAGGGGCGCCTGGGTGGCGCAGTCGTTAAGCGTCTGCCTTGGGCTCAGGGCGTGATCCCAGCGTTCTGGGATCGAGCCCCACATCAGGCTCCTCCGCTAGGAGCCTGCTTCTTCCTCTCCCACTCCCCCTGCTTGTGGTCCCTCTCTCGCTGGCTGTCTCTGTCAAATAAATAAATAAAATCTTAAAAAAAAAAAAAAGGAAAAAGAAAAATATACTGGAAAAGGGACATTTCATTCTCTGTCCGGTACTAGTACTAAACAAGAAAAACACAATTATTAACTCATTCATTCATTTACTCACTCTCTCATTCGTTTATTCATTCACATGAGAAATAATTATTAATTTTCACTTTGTAATAAGTGTCATGATGGATTACAGTGAGGTCCCCACCCTTAAGAAGCACACTAATCTCCTTAATATATAAATAGCTGACACAAATAATAAGAAAAGGGCAACCCAACTGAATTATGGCCAGGGATTAGGGAAATCAAACTAGAGCAGTGAGATACCTTTTTTAGCTATCAGGTGAGACAAAATTTACAATACTGTTAATATCAAGTGTCTAAAGATTGTGGAAAGAGAGGACTTTTCAATTATTGTCAGTGCTGGGAATATAAATTGAGATACAATTTTGAGAGATCAATTTGGTGGTAGCTCCCAATTTTTTAAATTCACACACCCTTTAACCCTGTATTTCAATTTGCAAAAACCCATCTTGATTCCTTCTCTTGCTGTGCAGTGTTCCTTTCCCCGTTATTGAAAGTCATTGGTTAGAGATGTTTCCAGGGGCCATGAACTTCCTGGCACTTCAAGTCTTCCCCATGCATGGGCAAAGTGGGTTCTGGTGGTTAGAGAAGCCCTTGGGTAGAGAGTGTCAGGTGCTGGCACTTGGAATTTGGGTCAGCATGCATAACAATATTATATGTCAAGGGAATATGTGTTGGCACAGAGATCATCTGCTTTAAGTATATCTTCTAGGACTGATAAGGAGCTCAATACAGATGGGGAACAAATGCTCTTGGGAGAGGTGGTTGAAGATACCTGTGAGATCAGGGTGATGATGTGGGGTGGGTCAGTGAAGAGATCTTTCCACCATATTAAGAACTTCTTGGGAATGGGAGGCCAAGAAGAGTGTGTAAGTAGTAGAGTGATGAGATCAGATACATAGAAATTCATTTTAGGACAGAAGATCTAATTACAGATGTCTAGTTGTATTTGAAACATTGACGTGTAAAGATCCACTAGTGTGTGTGTGTGTGTGTGTGTGTGTGTGTGTGTGTGTGTGTGTGTCACAAATAACACTCATCCTTTCAATAAATATCTATGGAGCACCCACTATCAATATCTGTTAGGCCCACCTAACTGTTAGGCCTAACAGGCCCCAAGGAATCTGTTTTCAATAATTTTTTAAAACCAGTTTGCCAGTGACTTTTTAATGAAATACAGATAATTTCATAATCATTGTGTGATATCAGTCCTATACACGGTTCCATGTGTTCTCTTGGGTGGGAGCATATAAGAAAAGAGCCACAGCCATCAGGTACTGGGCTAGCTATGGGTGCCCTCCCCAGATGCATCTTACACATGAATACCATCTGTTGGCATTAAAATTATTAAGAAATGTTGGTTTTTGAAATTACATTAGATCACAAACTGGGGACAACTAGGACAATTGGGAAGAGTTTTTCCAGCCATCCAGGAAAGAGATAATGGTCTTCAACTAAGGCTGAGTTTTCAAGTATTGAAGGGAGAAGATGAATCCGGGCTGGTCATTGTCTACTTGTTGCTTACCCCACCAGGTCCCTTTTGTTCCCATCTTAGCCCTTTCTGTGCCCCAGGAGCCTGACCCCTATGGTTCATAGTACTAAACTCCTGTGCCCTCTGATTTTGAGTTGGTCTTTACCAACAAGAAGCACTGGTAGAAGATGAGAGGATGGAAAGAGGGAAAGTGGGCAGAACACTTATTTCCCCTGCTCCCCCCAGACTCACCACAGTTCTGGCAGTGGCTGCATTGTTATTTCAGCTCCCATTGGGTGGCCCTTCTTCCATGGTTCCAAGCTTACATATAAAGTACTTTTGAGAATTCCACTGCTACCTTGCCCCTTATTTCCTAGGATGTTCACAGCATCCCATAGTTAACCCTACATCTTTCCATGTTCTTTCTTAGCTTCCTCATCCCTACTCTGTAGGGAGGGGCTTTTCATGAAACTCTGCCATGCAGCCATTTGAGTGTTTCCTAGAGAAACTGTAATTTCTACAGAAAATAAAAGACTGTTTCCAAGGTTACTTGGTTAGACTTCATGATTAGTTGGATGGGAGGTTGGGGAGAAAGGAAAAAATAAAGACTCCTCAGGCTCTGGCTGGAGCAGTGCGGCAGATAGTCGATGGTGTGAGAGATGAAGCCAGAAAGGTGCATAGGAACCAGCAAGCAGGTTGTGCAGCAGGAAGAAGGAGTGGGCGGGGTTGCTCACACGTGAAGTAGCATTATGGATCTGTTACCTTGAGTCTCCAGGCACTGATGCTGCCATTGGAATACAAGCATTAGAGTTGGGGTGGAGGAATAGGATTGAGGATGGGGATAGATTTGGAAATGTGGAAAGCCATTAAGAAAACCTTTGACAGGGGCACCTGGGTGGCTCCATTGGTTGAGCTCCATCTGGTTTCAGCTCAGGTCATGATCTCAGTGTTGTGAGATCGAGTCCTGTATCCGGCTCCCTGCTCATCAGGGAGTCTGCTTGGGATTCTCTCTTTCCCTCTCCCTTTGCCCCTCCCCGTGTTTCCACACACACACTCTCTCTCTCTCTCAAATAAATAAATAAATAAATCTTGAAAAGAAAAGAAACGAAATGAAACGAAAAGAAAAGAAAAGAAAAGAAAAAAGAAAAGCTCTAGCAAAATCTGACACTTACAACTCCATCCTCTTTTTTTTTCTTCAGCTTCTTCCTCAGCCCCACTACACTCCTCCTCCTCCAACCCAGATTCCCCGTATCTCCCCTCAAGCTTACCTTCACAGGATAACATTGCATATTTTCAAGACTCCCCCTTCCCCACCAAAGATTTCCTAGTTTCTAACCCCTCAGAGGCCTGAGTACTGTTTTCCAAAGTGACAACAAACTCCTCTGACAAATGACCTCCTCCTTGTAAAAACGAACTCACACATCACTGTTCCAAGGGAGAATTTGTATATTTCAAAGGACAATGGCTGGACCACCAACTGGACAATGACTGAAGTCCTTGTTTCACAAAATAGGATCTACCTCCTACTAAGGAGACAAGACGGTGTTCCAGGGGAGTATTCAGGGATGGAGGATAAACACGGCCCATCCTCCTGGAACATCAGCTTTACTCAAAGATTTGAGGATGCATGACATTTTTAAATTAAGTAAAACATGGATATACTATGGAGAAGATGCAAAATTCCTAGCAATTTTTAAGATAAAACATAATCCTCCAAAGCATTCCCTGCCAAGAGGCTCACATCGAATTTGACCTGCTTGTGGGGCACTTAGTGGGGAAGCTGAGCTAAATTAGTGCTTCTCTGAGGACTATGCCAAAGATGGGAATTTCTGAACATTGGAGAGCAAATATTTTAGAGCCAGCAAGACTTCTGATACCCCCATAAATCATGCCTCTTTGGCCCACCCAGACACCATTTACCACAAGCCTGTGCCTTAAATGACAGTTCCTTGTTTAGTTGCCTTCCCTAACTTTGGAACTTGGTGCATAAAATACCTTTAAGATGATGTAAATCCATCCACTACAAGCCTTCTTTAGGTTTTTCTGTTGTACACTGTTTTAAGTGTAACAACATTTGCTTTCTTCCTGCAGAGAACATATCCTGAGTCCAGAAAAATCTTCCAAGGGAGAAGGGAAAAAAATGCATACACCAGCTTCTTGAAACATTTGGCACCTGCTACAATCACCAATAAATCTAAACTGGACAGCTTGACATTTCCTCAAACAAGACCCCACCTCTCAAAGAACATTTGTCCTAACATGAAAAACAATAAAAGCCCAGCTGATAGAATGCAAAACATTTTCCCTTGTCTAAGTGGAGAAGCAGAAACAAAATAATTGCTTGCTTAGGCAGTAATCTGAACCACTCCACAGTCTATGAATATCATAATCCTGTTCAGATGGCATCAACAATAACCCTCAATAATCTTCAAATTGAAAGAATTTATATGCTGTCCCAATGCTCAGTTTTTTTGAAATCTACCTGTCGAAAGAGAACTGCACTCTGATCTTAAGTATTGTATATGCCTGCATGATGGCTCTGGAGCTCAGTGCATCCTTTTTTACTTTGTAAAAACACAGTTGTCAGTTCCGGCCTCAGAAACAATTCAACTTATAAACAATTTAATGGAGGTTTCCTGTCTCCTCCTTTCCCCTTTAACATGGAGCCTTCCTCCGTTGTTTCCAAAGGAGACCTTAGCTTCCACACCAAACCCCCACTCCCACAGGCACTCCTCCTTTACTACTCAAGGGCTGCCAAATTCTCCCAAAAGGAGGAGGACAGGATATGGCAGAGCCTCTACCAGTTTCCCAATCCATCGAGCTGTCTCTCGAAGGTTTGGGCCTTAGCAGCCTCTGAGCATTTTCATTCCAGCTAAGCCACTAGGGGAATCCAATAAGCTTTTATGATGGCTTGGGAAGATAACCATCCCTTGGAACACTGTTCTACAAGAAAAATGCGTCCAAAGTTCCAAGGAACTTTTGGAACAGAACATTTTCACATGATAGGACTTCTGTGATCTACATAATATGTTGGAGACTTATGTATAGTTTCCATGGACCCACAAGATTTCATGGGAGTTCCCTAGCAATGTCACCAAAAATTAATCTAGAGGATTCGGGAAAGGGCTGGGAAGATCATCCACTTGCTTACAGCACTAGCAAAATGTTCATTTTTTGAATTTGATTTGCATTATTCTGTAGTGTCAGGAATAGTCATAGTGAGGGAAACTAGAACTCTTTTGGACTTCATTTATTTCAGGCTTAGAATTGTTATTTTGAATTCTGTATGGGGAAACTAAGCTTAAAGCCTCAACAATCTTAAACAGGCCTCAATTACTAGATAAAGGGAAGAAAAATCAGTATTTGTACAAATACCAGCTGTGGCTTCAGCACTAAATGGTTAACATCTGGGTATCCATTTTCTCATGACTTTGGTTTGCCTAAGAATTTCTTCCAGTTTAACACTTCATGGTGTCAGTCATTTCTCTCCCGTCTTCATGTACAGTTCTCCAGTGGGACCTTCCTGCCCTGGGTGAATCATGCCAAGATTCTTCCTGCTTTAGCTAGAAACACAGCTGTGTCTCCTGGGTACATGAATTGACATTCCCCAGAACCTAATGAAGCAGTAGATAACATGGAGGACCACAGCAGATGCCATCTACAAACCTCAGTAGACAACATCTGAAAACCTTCCTGTGACCACTCAAGACCCCATGTCAACATTCATAATATTCCAAGTTAGATGACCATTGGATTCCACCTACCAGAGGCCTAACAGTTGGCAAAATTCTCCTGACTCATCACAATACAGTAAATTCTAATGTTGATATTACACTAATTCCCTTCTATTTTAGAAAACAGGTAGCAAGTCATCCTAGATTTTGGAAAGGGAAAGGTCAATATCTCTCAGTTGGTAGAAGAGAAAACATTTAGTTAATGGTTTTTGCTGTCTGCTCTTTGTGCCTCCTCTCTTTGACTCTCTCTGGCTCTACACACACACACACACACACACACACTCACCATCCCTCCACTATGTGCCAAAGGTTCCAATAGTCAAAGCATTTTGAGCATAAAGCCAAGTCTTGCTTGGCAGGGAGGTCTTGATTCCAAGGAACTTTAGATAAAACAATCTGCTAACTCAAAACAGCTTGCCTGAGCTTTGGAATCAGATAAAACAGGGGTCAGTTAACTGTGGCCTCTGAGCCAAATCTGGCTCACCACCTGCTTGTGTACACCTGCAGGCTAAAAACGGTCTTTAGATTATTAAATCATTGAAAAAAATGCAAAGACGTATAATAGTTTGAGACACATGAAAATTTTATGAAACCCAAATGTCAATGTCCATAAATAAAGTTTTATTGGAAAACACATGCTTGCTTATATATTGTCTGTGACTGCCTTCACACTACAACAGAAGAGGTGAGCAGTTTCAGTGAAGACTGTATGGACCACAAAGCTGAAAAATTTGTTATCTGGCCCTTTACAGAAAAATATTTGCCAATCTATGAGATAGATCTACACTTTGATTCTGCCACTTATTATTTCTGTGGCACTAAGCAAGTTTCTTGACCTCTGTGACCTCAATTTCTTTGTCTAAATTATGAGTAGTGGTATCTAATTTGCAGGTGTCTAGAATAATGCTTAGAACCACATATATTGGATCTTTTGCCATGTGTCCTTCCCATGGCTTTCTTGGGGTAGCTCTCAGAGGCATTAGGCCAACCAAGTTCTAATTTACAAAGAAGGCAGACCACATCATATCTTGGTTGTGAGGACCAGAGCTGGGCTTCTGGGCCTATTTTAGTAAAAGTTATTTTTGGCCAGTACCTGGACTTTTTATTATTTTCCTTTCAGCAGAGGTGAAAGTAGATATTAACAAATTTGCATCTACCACTTTTTCTATTACACTCCTGGGAAACTCTTGACCAAGAGGAAAATGTGTTTTGGTTGTTAAACTGATAAACCATATAAAATAAGTCAATAAGTATTAAAAGTTGGAGGGTTCAGACTTCCCACTCCATGGAAATTGGAATTATTTATTCAATATGCAATTACTGCAAAGCATAACAGCTCCCACAGTGAGAGCCCAAAATCACAAGGTCCTCTGAGACTTCCCTGCTATTCTCCGGATCCCTCTGCCCACTTCATTCAAAATTATTTTACCGCTAAGTCAACTCAACAAGGAAAATGGTACTCTAAAACCAGCTGAGCAGATGATTCCTACCTCAGAAGGAAACCGCTATGTTTAGAGAAATTAAAGTACAACTTGAGTCGTTTTCTACCTAATTGGGAGGCAGTGCACTCTCATAAAATAAACTTTGGAAGTAAGCAGGCCTGGGTTCCAACATCAGTGTGTTTCCTACTGCTCCTTGATGTTGCTCTCTCACCTCATCAGGACAACAGGGGAAATCATTTTTACCCCACAGGGTTGATAGGGGATTAAATAAAATGACTTATATAACAGCTTATGAATTTCTGAGCAATGCCTGGCACATAACAGGCATTCAGCAATTGTTTGTTTCCAGCCCCTATCTCCCCAGATTCCAAATTGAATCAGGGGTTCAGGATTGCCACCCTTCAGAGTTTCTGCCTATGCCAGGAACTGTGGCTATATGCGAGATCCAGCGACTATGTGCGTGATGTTTGTAGCTTCTGCTTTTATTTATTTATTTTTTAAATAAGTTTTTATTATGTTATGTTAGTCACCATACAGTACATCCCCAGTTTTTGATGCAATGTTCCATGATTCATTATTTGCATATAACACCCAGTGCACCATGTGATATGTGCCCTCCTTAATACCCATCACTGGCCTATCCCAATCCCACACTCTGAAGCCCTCAGTTTGTTTCCCAGAGTCCACAGTCTCTCATGGGTCATTCCCCCTTCTGTTTACCCCCCCTTCATTTTTCCCTTCCTTCTCCCACCGATCTTCCTGCTATTTCTTATCTTCCATAAATGAGTGAAACCATATGATAATTGTCTTTCTCTGCTTGACTTATTTCACTTAGCATAATTTCCTCCAGTCCCGTCCATGTTGCTGCAAATGTTGTATAATCGTTCTTTCTGATGGCTGAGTAATATTCCATTGCACGTATGGACCACATCTTCTTAATCCAGTCATCTGTTGAAGGGCATCTCGGCCCCTTCCACAGTTTAGCTATTGTGGACAATGCTGCTATGAACATTGGGGTGCATATGGCCCTTCTCTTCACTATGTCTGTATCTTTGGGGTAAATACCCAGTAGTGCAATTGCTGGATCATAGGGTAGCTCAATTTTTAACTTTTTAAGGGACCTCCACACTGATTTCCAAAGTGGCTGTACGAGCTTGCATTCCCACCAGTAGCTTCTGCTTTTAGATGAAGATATTGACTATACCATCCTGAAAGCATTCTTTGCAGTAAGAAGTATACATTTAAGGACTGGAGGGATTGTGTGGAGCTGGTTAGCTCAGCTGGCCAGCTTTGCTATGCAAAAAAATTGCTAATGGTATTTAGGGCTATGAAGGTGGTAGAAATAATAATCTTGCCAACTTTTAAACTTTGAACTGAAATATGATATACTGAAAATATACTTAGGCATACAGCTCAATGAATTTTCACAAAGTGAATACACCCTGGCAATCAGCTCCCAGACTAAGGAAATAGAATAGGACCTGCCCCCAAGAAGATCCCAGCCATGCTTTCTTATGGTCCCTTGTGTTCCAAAAGTAACCACTAGCCTGACTTCTAACAGCACAGATGAGTGGGGCCTGTTTTTATACTTTATATACCTAAAATCATACACTGTTTTATCTCTCATATCTGGCTTCTTTGTCCAACACTATACTGATGGCTGTAATTTAAGATTGGCTCATTTACCCTCATTGCTGTAGAGTAACCCATTTTGTGATTCCACAATTGATTTATCCATTCTATTGCTGGTGGGCATTTGGGGAATTCCAGTTTGAAGGTATTTGAGCATCTGGCCACATGTCTTTTACCCCCTTCTATTGAATACATCATGAAAAGTAGAGCTCCTGAGCCCCAGAATGGCTTATGTTCAGTTTTAGTAGGTACAACCAAGGATTTCCCCAAGCGTTTGTATCCATTTATACCCCCACAATCAGTGTCCCACACCCTTGCCAACAGTCAGAATCTTCTCCTCTCTGTTTTTATCATTCTGGCAACACCTCCTCACATTTTTACTTCTGTCTCATATACACAAAGTATTCAAATCCAAGAATGAAAGACAAGAAATGAATACAAGGAGAATTGAGGGAGCATCACAAAGTCTCCAGGAAAAACATGAGGGCCATGGACATGTAATGAACCACTGGACAGCATCCTTGTTATCTTTTTTTTTTTTTAAGATTTTATTCATTTGAGGGAGAGAGTGAACAGGAGGGAGAAGGAGAGAAAATCTGAAGCAGACTCCGTGTTGAGCGCAGAGCCTGATAGGGGGCTCGATCCCATGTCAGTGAGATCACAACCTAGGATGAAACAGAGTTGGATGCTTAACCACCTGAGACATCCAGGCACCCCCAGCATCCTAGCATCCTTGTTATCAAATGCACATGGAACTCACTTTCATGCTCAATGATTCTGCCCCCTCCCCCATGGTACATTTAAATTGACTTTCTATAATAGGATCCTGTTTCTCCATCATCCCACATTTTGACTTCAGAACTGCATTTTCTTCCCACCATTGCTTGAGTCTCCCAGGATAGCCTTAATGAAATTTGGGATAGTGGCAGAAAACAAGTGGAAGAAATAGGAGAAGACTGAACTCCAGATCCGGGGACTGTTGATAAATATAAATATGGGCTTCAAAATGGGAAGGAGTAGGGAAGGAGGAGCCTGGGTTGTGCCCAATATGTCCCATCTATAGGGACCACTTCACCAGTTGGTGCATGGTAATAGTAATATGTTACCTCATACAGCCTTTTCAATTTATAAAATGCTCTGGGAACCTATGGAACACCAGGAAAGAAAGAAGTCCTGTGAAAGCAACAAGCTGAAGGGCTATTGCTTACTGGCTTCACACCAGAACTTTCTGCAGTAGTCAGGTAGAGGCTGTTCTAAATAAATGTGGACTTAGGACAAGAACAGGAGCCATCATAAGCTCTCTCTCTCACCTGGTCCTTCTGGTCCATTTCATGCCATCTGACCTTGGGGACAAGCTAAACATGGGCTTCCCTTCTGCCTCCTGTGACATTGCTTGTGCAACTTACATCCCCTCCCCTACACAGCAACTCTAGGCAGTTGTAGTTTTACAACTGAGTGGCCTGTACTCCATAGCTCATAATAATAGCCAGTACTTACTCCCTGCCATTACCTGCTGGGCAGTGTGCTAAACACATTGCACGCATTATTTATTTTGATTTGACTTAATCCCCACAAAGCTCAGAGTCACACAGCACATAATTCATAAGGTCCAGCATGAAACCCAATCTGCTTCCTCTAACGTCCAGTATTCCTTCTATCTGGGCCATGTGACCTGAGGAGGGCCTTCCCCTCTCCCAAACACACCCATGCCTGCTGATACTTGAGATTCCACAATTCTAATTTTGCCCTGAGTCAGAAAGTGTTTGTGTTTGCTTGATGCATTAATATGTAGTGAGCATTTTATCAAACATTTGCTCCTCCACAGAAATGTGTTGAGAAGGAAAAAGACCCCTTGGAACATGGAGGGCCTGGATAATGGGCTTCTGAAAGGTCAAGGAACATGAATTGCTGGATGATTTTTCCTGCCATTAGCATGGCTAAATCCACGAATACTTTTGTTGGTTTCCTCTGAGACAACTCTTTCAGACTCTGAGACAAACTCTAGCTCGGAAGGTAAGGATAAGGTAGACATGAAATTATTCCCCCAATCCCAACATTAACAGAACAAGTGAGCCCCTTTTCATTCTTTACTTGGAGATAAGTTAAATTATTTTACCTAACAATGTATTAACCCCCAAATGGGTACAGTTCCAAGAAACAAAATAGACATGTGAAACGTCATGATAATTCATAGTTGCTACTGCATGATGGGTCCACGCAGCCCACTGGGATATCATGGGAACACATGCTGATGGTTGATATCAGGGGAAGTAGAGGTTCCTCCACCACCTCACCCTGCAAAAACCACTGAGGCCTTGTCTCTTGCTCTTGGGCTAAGAGTCCATACCACTAACACCGCCAGAAATGACCTGAGGAGTCTGGCCTCTGACTACTTTGTGTGACTCATTCCTCACCAGTCCATGTGCTAATCGTACCAACTTTCTTTTAGTTCTTTGTACACCCTGAGTGCTCAGCCACATGCAGGCCTTCACCCACACTGCCCCTCTGCCTAGAAAGCACTCTCCTGCCCCTTGATACCTGACAAACTTCCTCTTATTCCCTAGGCCTCAGTTTAAATTTCCTCAGGAAATCTTTGTCAAACCCCACATGAGAATAAGATCCTGGTCCTCTTAATGGCTTTTCTTGTTTTAACCCCATGTCCATTTTTTGGACATTATGCTGACCATAGTTGCCTTTTTATGTGTCTATATCTTTGAATATAGTGTTCTCCAGGTGTCCTTGTCCTAGCACGAGGCCTGGCCCAGAGTAAACACTAAAATATCCCTTCATTTTGGATTAACTGAATACTTTGTTCATTAAACTAAGATCATTTCTTCTAATCAAACAATAGGAGATCCCCAAGCTGCCTTCAACCATCTGGGATAAGCTTGCCATTCTCTTTGGGAAAGAGAAAGAAGAGGAACTTAACAGAGAGAAGAAAGCCTACACTCTGTAAGACCAAATAAATGAATTCTACGTAGCCAACAAGTAAATGCAGGATTAGGAGTCAAAAGGCTACAAAACCCCCTTCCCTGGCATGTGCAGAATGCATGGCCAGCTCTGAAACATCTTCTATTTTCCCAGACTGCCTTTGTTGCTTAATTGTTCAGCAAAAAAAGAAGAAAATTCAGGCACTCCCAAGTCTCCCTCCCACGGAAACCTGTTTTACTAGCTGCATTTTATATGGCTGCAGAAGGCCCCAGAAGGAACTTATGGAAAAGAGCAAGGGCTAACAACCATGCATCCTTGCAGCTCCAGAACACACATCCAGGCCTCATAAGAGACTCCAGTATGGGTGTTTTTCTTCGTGTTCCTCTTAGAGCTGCTGTGTCATTAATTGAACTTGTATTTTGGTCCTTGTATAAAGCATTCCCATTGTGGTTCATTCCCAGTCTTAAACCTTGCATGTGACCACATGTAAATGTGTATTTTTATGGTCCTATAATCTCAGGACTTTTAAATCTCTGTTGCTTAAAGGCACACAGTGAGCTGAAGCGGAAAACTCAGGAGGTTTCTGATCAGTTAGAAGCAGTTTATGTGCTGGTTCTAAGTGGCTTCACAGCTTTGCCTGTTGCGGGGACTGGGGCATAGCAAAGATAATGTCCTGACACATACTTAACTCTTCGGGGCCTTCAAAACAAAAATCAAACATCATTAAAAACCAGGCAACCTCTTTCTATTTAAACACCTCATTTGCAGATACTTGTATCTGCTTACTCACTGGAAGGCTCCGTTCTTAACAGTTACCCCTCTGTTGTCTATTGTATTGTGAGCACATCTTCAGACATGATTTTTCTTCCTAAGTTTGCATGGGTTTCTTTGGATGGCCTTAATGAAAAGCAGGGTATTGACAAGGAAGCAAAATAGGAGAGCATGGGGCTCAGGATCCAGGAAATGTGCTCTTTCATGTTCTGCAGAAAATCTTCCTGATAACCTCTCAACTCACATCTCTTCCACTCATTTCTTGTTCTTCATTCTTGTAGTTAAATATTTTGTGGACCTGGGTCAAGAGCAAAAAAGGCAGGCAAAATGCAAAAACAAAGCCCATAAATTGATCTTATATTTAGATTCTGTTTTTCTCAAAAACAGTCATCATTTCTTTGGCACTGACAACAGATTAGGATTCAAAAGAATCCTAACGTAATAAAAAAAATTTTTTTTTTAAAGAATATTTGCAAGTGTTGATTTGATGAAAATTATTATATGTATCTCTCTATTTTAACAGCATTCAATTAAATTTCCCATACCCAAAACCTCCGAGGTGTTTTTTCCATTATACGAGTGTAATTTCCACGTACATAAGCTATTTGTTCTTTGGGCCAAACTTGTCAGTTACTTTTTTTCAGAACCCTCTTCAAATTTTGTTTCCCTCTCTTTCTCTTTTTCTCTACTTGTTTTTGTCCTTGTTATTATTTTATCTTAAAATTTGTTTCTGAAAGATTGTCATAAGGGGAAAAAAGGCAGCAGGTTTTGAAGTAAAACGTCATACTTTATAATGTATGAAGTAAAAAGTCATACTTTTTATACAGTCACACAATTCCATTGACCAAGAAAACATCTGCCCAGTGGGTTTCTTCAAGAATTCAGATGCTGACAGCCTCTCATCTACCCACTATGTACTGAGCCCAAGGCCCCCCAACATCTGGTCAAGATCTTCACTTCCAGGCCACTAGGTTCTCATTCAAGGACTCCTCTTCCTTTTCCCTTGTGGGAAAAGCTACATTTCTAGCCACTCCACGTTTCTAGTATGGGTTTATTTGGAGTGAAACCTCCCAACCAAAGTTTTGTTTTGTTTTATTTTGTTTTTGTCCATTTTCTTCCCCTTTGGTCTGTATTTATGCTGGCTGATCATTTCTTTTTTTTTTATAATGATTTTTTATTATATTATGTTAGTCACCATACAGTACATCCATTTCTGATTGAAGTGAACAATCTTACATATATACTCCTGTTAATTTCCACTTGTTAGTTTTGGCCCAAACTCAGTTGTCACGACCTTTCGGATGTTAAGTCACTCTTAAAGTCAGAGTAAGGCTGTCTCTGAGAAATTGTGTTCTCTCTCAGCATTGCATCCACAACACATTTAATAACCATACTCTCAAATCTTCATACAAAGCTCTTATTACCATGTTGGTAAGGGCAGGTCAAGAAATGAGCTTTGGTACCCACTATTGTGGTGGGATTTTAAAAGATGGAGTTTTTATTGATGCAGTTCCCCAGATAGACATCAGGAAGGAAATTTGACAGTAACAACTGGTGAGAGATGAGAGAGGTGTTACATTTCCACCACTTGAGTTTTCTAAGAATGGAAGGACTTACGAACAGGAATGGCTTCTGATGAAGTGAGGGTGAAACTAAATAATCTCATTAGGTTTATGAAATTGGTTTGTTTGACATCTTGAAAAAGAAAAATGATCCTGTCTTTACCATTTCTATTTTGTACATCCATACTTTTCAAAGAGTTGGCCCTGAGGAAAATCAGTCTTGTGGAAAGCTGATTGTCATTCACGTTTTTAAGGATGGTTCTGTAGTGGAGTCTTTTTGCCAGCTGGCCCATGCATTCCAAGAACAAGTAGGCAAGATCCTTCTCTCTTTGGTGAAGGCCCAGATATATCTCAGTCTTATATCTCATCCCAAAGCAGTGAGTGAAATTCTGAGGCAGGTTTATTCATCTGCTTACTTGTATATATCTAGATTTTCTCTATAAAAATAATTGAAGCAGGGCATCTGGGTGGCTCAGATGGTTAAGCATCTGCCTTCAGCTCAGGTCATGATCTCGGGATCGGGCTCCCCGCTCAGTGGGGAGTCTGCTTCTCCATCTCCCTCTGCCCCTCCACCCCCACTCATGCTTGCCACCTCTGTCTCTCAAATAAGTAAAATCTTTATAGGAAGGAAGGAAGGAAGGAAGGAAGGAAGGAAGGAAGGAAGGAAGGAAGGAAGGAAGGAAAAGAATTGAAGTGGATGGCCAAATATTAATGCAAGAAATTCCCTAATCACAATCCTCCTTCTCTCTCCTTGAGGCTCCAGCACACTTTGGTGGGTACTAGGGTGCAGCCTGAAACTTATGGTTTTTTTGCACGTAGGTAACAGGGAGGGTTTCCTTCAATATTGTGTGTACTTAATAGGTGTCCGTGGCCTTGAAGGCATAAACGATAATGCTCTGCTGTACTCGTGGGATGTGATCAAATTACATTTGTGCACAAAAGAATCCGCTTTGCACTTTTCCTGTTTTTAAATACTTGAAATCCAATAAGAACCTTTAGGAATTAACACACCTGTCTTTCAAGTACATTTACATTGTGTGCACATTCGTAACTGTCACATTCTCATGGCATTTATAACTTTGGGTAAATAGCAAGAGAAAGGAATTCAGTGAGGCAACAAGTGAACAATTATGAAAAACAATCTATATCTCTAGAAATGGGCATTTTGGACCTCGTGTTTAATTAAGGACAATTTGGATTTCTCTAGAATGAACTTGCTTCCTTCTCGTATAGACCTAAGAGTTGTTACAGGCAGGAATCATCAATTAAAATTAATAGGTGAAAGTAGGATGAGAAACAGGACTTTTCCATAGTCTCAAAGTAACTCCCCACAGAATAGTTATCAATTACAGTAAGAAAATTTGTGACTTTATGGTGGAGAAACCTGATAGACACCAATCGAACCACATGATCAAAGTTGACAACATCAGTAATGAGATCTCAACACCATTCTGATACAGTGTACTGAGAAGGACATAATATCACTTCTTTGGTATTCCCACTAAAAGTGCATAATCTGAATAGAATCACAAGAAAACATCAGACAAACCCAAACTGAGGAAACCTGTACAAAATAATTAGCCAAACCTCTTTAAATTTCAAGGTCACTAAAAGCAAAGAAAGACTAAGGAAATGTTTCAGAGGAGAATGAGTGGGGATGAAAACTAAATACAACAAAAAATCTTACTTTGCATTCAGGACCAGAAGAAGGACATTAGTGGGATAATTGGTAAAATGTAAATAAGGTCTACATTTAGACAATGGGGTAGTATCAATGTTAATTTACTGATTCTGATCATTGTGTTGGTTATAAGAGATACTAACATTTGGGGGGTCTGAATGAAGGCACACGGAAATTATTTATGTTATATTTGTATCTCTTTTATAAGTCTGAAATTATTCCAAAATGAAAAGTTAAAACATAAAAAACAAAGCCAAAAAATATTAATATATTCACATATATGTCATATCTGATAAATTGCTAAAGAAGGGGAAAAAGATAATGATTGAAAATCTAAAGTTCTGAGAACTACTGGATTCAATAATATATATTACATGTATATTTTCTTGCTAATGTTTTATAATTCCATTAATTATGAGATTTAGAAAACCAGAAAGTGTCAGGGTCAATTGCTTGAAGAAAATCTGCCTCTAACTAAACTGTGAGAGAGAGTGAGAATTCATTTGAATTTCTTACAACTTCATGTTCATACCAGGGATGTAGAATCAGATAACACTTTTGTGAGAGCCATTGGTTGCTTGAAATGAATGTGCTTCTTATTTTTCCTCCAAGTGGAGACACATACACATATCTGTATCATTAATGCATCTCATTCTAGATAACATATGAAGTTGATAATCCAAATTACCCGTACTCATTCCTACCTACATTGGCCTGTCACCTGTTTCCATTGCTCACCGATGGAGTGTTCACAGATTAAAATTTTCATGTTAATTCCCCTGAAATATTCACGACATAAAATTGCTGCTAGGAATGCAGAAAATAACATATAATGTATTCTGTGGGACTGTTTAAATATAACCTACATCATTGTTCCTCTGTGTTAATCTTTTCAAATAATGACATGTACCTAACTTGGCAATGTCCACACTCTAAACTTGAAAGAAGAAAAGTATATTTGAATTTGAAAACACATTCCCTGGTTAAGATTAGCCTCAAGAATTATTTATCAACCTTGGTTCCTATGCTTAAAAACATGATTTTAAGGAAGTGTTGGGTACTGTTTTTAGCAAGGGTACTCTCCTCTCCTGCAGACTTCTGTAAAGACTGCTAGAATGGTAGGAACAGACTAGAGATAGCACCATGGGTTCTGGCTTTCTCTTTGCCACTCACCAAATTGCATCCATTTTTTCAGTTGTAAGTAGAAGAGATTGGGCAAGGAAGCATTCTTAAATCTTGTATTGTGGACCTCTTTAATAATCTGATGATGCCTATGACCTCTTCTTAAAATAATATTTTTAAGTGGTAAAAAAAAATACATATAATCATAAGAAACCAAATTACATAAAATACAGTATTCGAAATAATTTTAAATGTGTGATATAGTAATATATATTTTTTCTTTAATAACATTAAGTTAACAATTTCAAAAAAGTGTTAACCATAAATGATATCTTGAGATAATCTGCAACATTGTAATGTGATCTGAAGACATCTTTGATTTCTACTGCATCAAAATCATGGGTTCAGGTGATGCCCCTGTGGTTCATTGCTCACATTTGAAATGGAAAGAAATAGTACATTTCAATTAAAGATGAGTGAAAACAAAAATGTAATCGTTTTCCCATCTAAGTTCTCAGATCCCCTGTATTCTTTCCAAGGATTCCTCGGTTATGAACCTCTGGACCAGATGACCTCCAGGATCTCTTCTGGCCTCATGAGTCTGTCATTTCTGTAATCTTCTCCAGCCAGCCACCTTAAGGGGGATCCTAGTCAACCATGTGTATGTGTGTGTGCGCCTCTCTGGGGACTTAAGTTTAACGAGATATCAAAATATTTCATTTGCAAGTCTTGGCTGCTGTACAGCACGTAGCAAAGCAGAGCCAGTTTTTCTAGTCGAGATTGGTCAACATCAGGTTCATTTGTCTAGCATTTCACAAAATATTTTCCCACATTTGTCCAACTGCAGTTTGAAGGCTGTAACTGACAATATAAATGTGCCCTAAGGTGGAAAGTCCGACCCCATTTCCCTGAGTGATCTCCAGGGTTGGCCATTACCATACAGATGCCCGGAGTCAGGGGATCTCCATGGATCTGCTAATTATTCCCCAGACTTTTCCACCAGCAATAAAAATCCCATTTGTTGCAGCTTGTTTGCAGAACAGCCCCCATTTCCACAGTGGTGGCATTAATTAGCAAAAACCTGTGAAAATTGGGACCAGAGTTTATAGGTTTGAAGGGCAGAGAAAGAAAGGACCCTGAGTCACTTCTAAATATTCTTATAAATTCCCCCATAGCAACCACGAACTAAAAGCCCACTTGTCTTAGATGCAGTGGGAATTAATAGAGGCCCCAGGTTCTCCATTAGGGTAGTGGCTTTCTGAATGCAGAAAGATGGTGAATTTCTCAGATAATCGATCACTATCTCCTGATGATCTAGTGGTACCTCACACTGGGGCTGGAAGGATCCTGATGCTCCATCCTCAAAGGAAGACCCCTGCTCGGTGGAGTGCTCTAGAAACAAACCATTTCTCCAGCATTCCAGGAGATATTCCAGAGGACGACGTCGGGGTTTGAGGATTAGAAAGTGATGAGAGGTGTCCCTGCCCTTCAGCCCTGAATAATATACTATCTTTGACCTCAGAGACATCTGATACATCCACACAAGGCTGATGGCAGAGGAAGAATAAAGCTGGGAATGTTTTAATCAATGATTTTTATCAACTCTTTGTTTTGGAGTTTTGTTTTTGTTTGTTTTTGTTTTTAAGTTAAGTAGCCCTGTTTTCTATTTAACAGCTCATCTCCAAGGAGAAATGGTTTGTCCTGCTCTTAAAAACTCAGGACTTAATCACTTTCTAAGCAAGCGTGACTCTAGATTTACTTCTGAAGGGTTAAACAAATGGATAAAGGGTAATAAATCTTCCCTCTTCACTTTCGATGAGTTTCAGAATGTTTTCCTCCCTAATTCCTACCCTGAGCCAACAATCACTGCTGACTTTAGCTAAGAATTCTGTTTTTTAATTTTTTTATAGCTGCAATGTGAGTTTCCCATGCAGTTTTTATTAACTGTGTTTCATTGCAAGAGCCCTTGCGAGCAAAAATGGCCCTTATTTTTATTTGGAGAAATCTATTTCAGTGACAATCTAGCCTCAGGGCAGCTATATGTCAATCTCTTTGCTTTTTTTTCCTGTTGAAACAAGCATGGGAAAGTTGCAAGACAAATGCCACATAGGGCAGGGCTGAAGGAAGCAGCATACCAACCCTCATCTTTGGCCAGCTCAGGACCAGAAAGCAAAAAGAAAATGAATGAAGGGAAGGTCCAATGGTATAAGGTAGAAGAAAACTCCTGTGTGTCTACCAGCTCTGATTCCCAACAGATGGAAGGCCTTAAGTTCTCACCACTTATCAGCTTTTCCCAGAGATGACATTATGTGGGATTATGCTGGGAGGCTGGAGTATAATATTTACAATAAGAAGCATGTCTTCTTAAAAAGGCAATGGGAGCTAAGCTCCTGATGTTTCTGGGCTGCCCACCCCAGGGCTTCCTGAACTTTCTTTGCTGTGACCCCTGATAATAGAGCCAGTTTCTTCAAAAACACCTAGAAGTCTACAGTAGGAATTATGGGACATCAAATGTAGCACTTCACACTGCAAAATGGCAGTATACCAGCAGGGTCCCTCTGCAGGTGTGAACATCCTGAGACTAGGTTCCCCAGACACACACAAGCTTGTCATCTGAGCCACAGTTGCTTGACTGAAAACAATATTTTAAATTTCAACTCCTACAGCAAAGTTCTAAAAACAAATGGGAAAATATTGTAATGAGGGTTAGGGAGTATGAATGTCTTGGAATAAGCCTGCCACTGTCCCAGATCTCCACATCTTTACATTATTTCACTTAATCTTCCCATCAACACTACCAAGTAGGCTTTATTGTCACCATTTTATATATGAAGATGAGGTTGACAAGAGAATTAATAGCCAAATAAACAGCCTCAAATCACAAAGAAAGCCAGCTACCCAGACTTAAGCCCTCCTTCCCCTTCCATTCACAAACACTTGTCCATCCTTTCAACTTCTGTATTCACTCATATGCCTCACACATGGCTCTAAATCATTGGACTCATAGACTATGTGAGTAAATGCAGTCCAAGTAACATACTTAGAGCATTCTGGAGTTGTAGCAAATGCACAGGAAATGTCAGATACCACCACGGCTTCCATTTCTGCTTTTCCCTCTAGTTCTCCATGAGTCTTACTGGATCCTCAGGGCAGTTGGGGAACAGACTCATGGGTATGTTTTCTTGACTTTTCTAGAATTTCTGAATGAACTGTAGGAGTGCTCCCCCCCAGGAGGTAAGAGGCTAGAAGGAAGGGTTTGACTCTACGAGGGCTTAATTCACCATATCCTAGAATTTCAGAGGACTCTTCAACACCAACACATTATGCTTAAGCAAACTGAGGCCCAAGACAGTAAAATGGGTTTCACCAAACTCCCCAGTCTGTCAGAACCATGTTAGGACTTTGCACTTTGCTGCAGTTACCTCCTATGACTTACATGTAGGCAGTGCATCCAACAGGCACTCAGTAAATGCTTTCGCAAAATTTATAGTGGGGTCAGGAGAATTTAACTCCCTTTCAGGGTAGTGAGAAGTTCAAAATATGCTATAATAAATTCGCTCGTCCATACAAATTAAAATTTGTTGAATCATGAGGATTTTCTTTGATTTTTTTATAACTTGATATTTTTCCCCCAGGTGAGAATACGCTTTGTTTTCCTGGGTTACACAGGAGCATTTAAGCAACATACTTGAAATATCTGCTTTAATTTCTAGTCTAGGAAAGGCAGTATAACAGAGAGAAAAGGCAGAGACCTAGGGGTTAACTCATCCTGCTTCTGAGCTAGAACATGTTACTTAAAACCACTCCACACTGGTGGATCATTAATTGCCTACCTTGCGAGCTTGTTGTGGGAACCTAAGACTGTGCCTAGCATAATGCTTGGCACATAGTAGGATCTCAACAAACAGATATTTGTAGTAATGTTAGAGCTTGTCCTTTCTCTAGTCACATGGGACAACTGACCCTGAGCCCCATCACCCCCAGCCCATCGCCCCTGCCTCATTCTAAATCTATTCCTAGGTCAGAGCTTCAGAAGCAAAGTAGATCATGAGGGATGTCTTCAGCCAAAGCAATGAAGCCATGCTCTGGTCCAGCTTTAATTCAGGCTGTTAGGGAGCTGGAGAAGAATGACGCCCCACGTATCAAGAGCAAGCAAACAAAAGAGGAGACTGGGAGACAGAGCTCCAAAATTCAAACCTAGACCAAGCAACAATTCCAAAACAGCCTCAAACTGGGGCACAATGAACCATTATATAACCAGAAGTCTCCTTTATTTATTCCATTGGCAAACATTTCCTGCTTGGTTTTGTATAAACATGGGTGCAGAATTTCCTAGCAATCGTATCTTCTGTGGGGCCAGCTATCATTACCCTGTTTGGTCGGAAGGTTGACCTCATTGTTTTAGCACTTTGCTTCTCCCCCTCACACCAGACACTTTGGTGAATTGGCTCCGTTTAGGGATGAGGGGTTAGGTTCAATGGTTCTGGATTAACAACACCACAATGTTGAGTTGTCCCAAGCAGCATCAGCAATGTGAAAAAACCCCTCTCCCAAAGAACTTGAAGCTCAAGTAGTTCCTCAGCTTTTCTGAGAGGTGGAAAGAATGCAAAGGTACATAAGGGCTTTATTCAGGTGGGGTTCCGCCTTGGTAAGTCTATGTGTACATGAGAGAACTTGGTATGCTCCGGGAGCATAAGAACTTCACAAATATTAAATCATTCCATGAATATACACAATCCTATAAGAAACACCCTATTTATTCCCATTTTACAGATGAGGAAATTGAGGCAGAGGAGATTGAGATGATAAAGTTAATAAATGACAGAGCCCTATTCAAGCGCAGGCAGGTGAGCTCTAGACTCTGTGGTCTTATCCGCTATGCCATACTAACAAAATACAGTTCCTAGGAAAAAAGAAGTGGAACAGATCTGAAATATCTTCCATGCCACTCCAGGCCCCTGCTTCACCAACATGTTCTTTTCACATGACAATAAATATATATTGAGAACCACCATATCCTGGGTTATGTCCTAGTGATTCAGAGCTAAATAGGACATGGATCCTGTTCTCTAGACCAGTATGTTTGCCACTAGCCACATTTACCTAATTAAAATTAAACAGAATTCAAAATTAATGTCCTCAGCTGCAGTAGGTGCATTGAAAGTGCTGAATAACCACACATGGCTAGTGGCTAGGGTGTTGGAGGGTATAGGTATAGAATATTCCCATCAAGTTCTATTAGGGAGCAATATTTTAGAAAGCAATGTTTTAGATCTTTACTATGCAGGGAGCCCTGAACCAGCAGTATCAATCACTAGGAGCTTGCTAGAAATGCAGCATCTCAGGCCCTGCCTCAGACCTACTGGATTACAATCCTCATTTTAACAAGATTCCCAGGAAATTCATGTGTACTTTAAAGTTTAAGAAGCACTACAGTTTAAGAAGCTGTGGTCCATATATACAATGGAATATTACTCAGCCATCAGAAAGAACGATTACCCAACATTTGCAGCAACATGGACGGGACTGGAGGAGATTATGCTAAGTGAAATAAGTCAAGCAGAGAAAGACAATTATCATATGGTTTCACTCATTTGTGGAACATAAGAAATAGGAAGATTGGTAGGAGAAGGAAGGGAAGAATGAAGGGGGGTAAACAGAAGGGGGAATGAACCATGAGAGACTGTGGACTCTGGGAAACAAACTGAGGGCTTCAGAGGGGAGGGGGGTGTGGGATTGGGGTAGGCCAGTGATGGGTAGTAAGGAGGGCACGTATTGCATGGAGCACTGGGTGTTATATGCAAATAATGAATCATGGAGCATTGCATCAAAAACTGGGGATGTACTGTATGGTGACTAATATAACAAAATAAAAGTTATTTTTTTAAAAAAGGAAGCACTATAGTTTAGATAGAAACTTCTTTCTGACTATAACTTCTATTTTACCCATAATCCCCTTAACTTATTTTACTGCATATACACACATACGCACACACACCTCATTATTCCCTGCGAAGTATTAGTTAATAATTAAGATGTTTACAATCAAATAGAATGATCCTCCCTTCCTGGAGCGTGTGCCTTATAATAAGTGATTTAAAGAACCAAAGCTGTCCAAATTAAAGGAACAAAAAGATAATGTTGCAGTGACAGGCAATGAGTTCCTTCTGATGTTCCCTCAAACTCTTAAATCTAAGGAGAATCTGGGCAGAAAAGCTTAGACAGGATGGAAGAATGTAGAGAACCTGAATCTGATTATCAGACCATGTGGATGCCAGTCTTGGATCTCTTCTAAGTAATTGAATAGCCTCGGGCAAATTACTAAAACCCTCTGGAGTCTAGGTTCCTCACCTATAAAATGAAGGAGATTGTGATGGTCATTTCCAGATCAAAGCCTCTGTATTCCAATGGAGCTGAGAATGAAGGAAGCAAAAGGACGAAGAAGTGGTCTTTTGAGGTGGGATGTCAGCCCTGGATAATGGTGAGGGAAGGATTATTTTACTCACATATAAAGGAATCTCACTATAAAGAGTTTTCCTTCATAAGCAGAATTCAGTATGGAATGGAGTCATCATGGACCCTGTATCCAATGGGGTAATTTGAGGCTTATTATAAAGTGTCTCCCAGAGCTAAAGTGATTTCCTTAATGATCTCCACTCCTTTCTATAGCCACCCATTACCATGTGACTGTGGTGCTCCTCTCATCAAGAAGTGTGGTCTTCTCCTCCCCTGCCCCTTTTAGTTACACCACTAAACTTTGTAGTGTCCTCCTCTGACTCTAGGAATGGCCTCATGACTTGTTTTAGCCGATAGAAAGAAGTGAAACAATGGTGTACCAATTTCAAACCTAAACCTTAAAATGCCTTGAGTATCTCCACCTACTTTCTTGAGGCTCTACCATCACCCAGCAAGCCCAAACTAGCCTGCTGGAGGATGAAAGACAGGAGGAGAAGAGCTGAGTATTTGCAGCTGACCCAGCAAAGGTCATCCCAGATTAGCCAGCATCCAGCTGACATACAGGCATATGAGTGAGTCTCCAGCCAAGATCAGCAGAGGTGGCTTGGCTTACCAACAGCTGAGCCTAGATGCGTGAGCCATAAATGTTTAATTTTGCATGCCACTGAAGTTTTGTGTTGTCCCACTGCATCATTGTAGTAATAAATAACAGGCATGCTTCCTATTGTGTCTTCCTAAAAACAGAATACAGATCTGTGAATGAAATCATCATTGTAACAGCTAAACTCTTTTCATCCACTTCTAATTTAAAGCTCACAACTACCTTATGAAGTGGCCTCTTAAAAATGAGGAAATTGAGACTCATAGAGGTTAAATTATTTGCCCATAATCACATGGCTTATTAGTGTGTAAGTCAGGATTTGAACCAAATTATCCAACTCCAACCCTGACCCAAATTTTTAAGCCCCAGTGCTATCTAAACACTATATGATTGCATGAAAAGCCACTGGCCTGAGTATTTGCTACTAAAGAGTTGGGTGAACTTGAACAAGTCATCGCTCTCTATGCATCAGTTCCTCAACTGTAACAGGAGGAAGGTGAACACATTGATTTGTATTTTTCTTCTATTCCAACAATCCATTGTTCTATAAGATTATGAGTCCAGGTCTCTAAGTTTAAGTCTCTTCTGCCTGGAATGGTAGAGGCATATCTTAGAGGTATCATTCCTAATAAACTTTGGACACAAATCCACACTGGAACTCTGCAGTAATCTCCTCCATTCCCTGCTTGAACTTAGATGAGCTGAGTTGGAAACTCAAGAGTGAATACAAGATCCAGAGTATTCTCAATGGCCCAAAGGGTCTTGTTACCATCATGACTCTCTCTTAAAGCATATGCCAAGCTGGGGGGTGTGGTGGGGTGGATACGCCATTGGGGGGTCAGTGAGGGTAAGCAATAAAAGAGCTGAGATAGCAAAATTGTACATATACGTAACTACTGATAACTAGCAATAATAATAATAATCAACATTTATGAAATGAGTACAATGAGCTAGGTTCTTTAGGTTGACTTGGAGATCCACCACACAGACCTCTCTTCAGGAAGGACTAGCTATTCACCTGTAGATGTGCCTTCTACACACAGGCTCCAGCTACCAGCCCCTTCAGGGTCTGCTTCAGCCACACAGTCCCCAAGCCTAAGCCACACACTTTCTTGGGGCAGCCCACATCAAATGACTGATCTATGAAGAAATTTAAAGGAGTGGTCATCTTGACCCAACTCAGGAGAGCTCTGGAAGGCTATTGTAGCTCTAGAGTTCATGCCTGGTTGGCTGAGACTTCGTCAGACCTGCACCATGGTGTAACTTACTTTATCCCAGTTTTATTCCCTAGTCCTGGTTTTCACAGGCATTAACCATTTTTCCCCCTTGTATTAAAGCGGACTCCACATGCAACATGGGGCTCAAACTCACAACCCCAATATCAAAAGTTACATGCTGTACTGACTAAGCCAGCCAGGTGCCCCCACAGGTGTTAACCTTAATAAACATCTTGCATCTCAAACTCTGCCTCGATATCTGCTTCCAAGACCCAAAGACAAATTCACTGTAAGAGTCCGTGGTTATAATAGGTACTGAAATCCAATCTATTCACCTAATGAAAGTCCTATTTTGTTTGTTTTTTTTTTAAATAACAGAAAAGATAGAAAGAGGAAGGAAGGAAGGAAGGAAGGAAGGAAGGAAGGAAGGGGAGAGGGAGGGAAGGAGGAAATTAACAGAAGTTATGCACTTCCCAAGATTTACAACTCACTACCATAGGCTCCAAGAAAACAGATTTTGTGACACTTTTGGACCATTATGGAAGTAGTAGTCAGTGGTCAACTGAACACCAGCCTAGATGAGGCAGAGAGAGATGGAAACTTCTCTCTGTTCTCATATTGCTAACAGTCTTTCAGGTTCTAACAGGAGTAGAAGTAGGGCAATAAAGGAGAGACTCAGGACAAGTTGGAACATGAATCTCAGTAAGGTCTGCATGAGTTTCCAGAAGTTCCTTTGTTCTTTGCTCTCTCTAAATTTATGACACCATTTTTATAAGAAATAATAATAAGGAACGCATATTGATCTTTTACTATGTAACAAGTAAATGTGCTAAAAGCTATACGATTTTATATCAGTCATCACTCACAACAGCCCTAAGACAGTGAGGTAGGAATTATTGTTCAACAACTCCTCACTCTGCCTTCCTCTTTCCATGGGAAAAAGTATTATTATCCACCCCCTCAGTGTTGAACTTGGCCATATGACTTGTTTGACAACTAAAATGTGAATGTATGCAAGCAGAGGGTCTGACTGAAATTGCTAAATGGTTTGGCTCATTCTCTTGTGCTCCCGACATTCTCCCTTAGAGAACCACTGCTCTTTCAGCCTGACACCTGTGGAGGTGATCTGAACCCAACTGTCAGCCTAGAACAGAGTTGCACAGTTGATTTACAAACCCCTGAAGGAGAAAAAAATATTTATGGTTATAAGCCACGGAGATTTGGAGAGAGCTATCTGTTACACACCATTATTGTAGTAAAAGGTGACTAATATGGGCAAGTTCTATACTTACTCCCATTTTTCAAATGAGGAAATTCAGGTACAGAGAAGCTAAGTGACTTACCAAGGTTACATAGCTATCTTAGCGGAGAAGCTAGAATTTAAACCAAGCAATAAAATTCTAAAACAGTGCCCTTAAGTCCTGTTTTATATTGCATATTCAGTGTTTAAGATAAATACTGTAATTTCATTCTATGTGAAATACATTACTTATTATTTTTTTTTTTGGTTGTCAAATGATTCTTTATTGAAATATTTTCCTTTGTAGTTCTTAACTGGCTGGGCATTCCACTGTACCATTACTGATGTCATTTATGATGTCATGAGAGTGGTGGCCACCAACATTGCAGCCTACAGATTAGGCAGTCCCCAGGATCTCTTTAATGGTTCCAGAGAGTTCTCCAGCTAAAAACTGGTGCCACATCTGTCAATCAATGTCATCAAAAGTGGTATTTCTGCTGTGCTTAATGTCTTTCTGCTACTTTCTGTCTGTTGGCAGTTCCTTGAGGGCTTTGATAATCAGGGCAGAGGCAGAAGGTACCACTTCAATATGGGCCTGTCTGTTCTGAATGGTCGGTTTCACTTTAATCCTCAGACCCTTCCAATCACTGGTGGCCTTGGTGATGTCATCACCAACCTTGTTTGGAGACAGACCCAGGGGACCGATATTTGGGGCCAGGGCAGATGTGGCTCCAACTTCCCCACTGGTGTGCCTCCGGTACATGGCTTGGGTCTCATTGGGGACAAACTTAGGCAGCATGGTGGAGGTGGCTGGTGTCCAGTGAACCTGGATTCGGGATGACCGAAGTCTGTTGCACCTTCACCTTCTCTGAGTCAAAAGCCAAAGAAGCTGAAGTGCATAACTTCTATGTGTTAAGAGATCTTTGAATTCCACCTCAAACCAAGATTCAGTTATTTTATTTCCCAGGTCTTTTTAAGCATTCTTAGTGTCTATGAATGGGCCAACATTTAATGTATGATTTATGTAAATATTATAACCAAAGAAATGACACTAAAATATTCAATCATTAGTTCAGGATGTATGTACATTATTTCCATTTTCAAGGGATAATGAGCTATTATGGAAAAACACCTGATTTTCTTATCAATGGAAAACTTGGGGCAACTCCAACTTTAAGAGAGATGAGGAACAGATGAGAACAGGCATATGTCTAAGTCTATGTGCTTTAAGAGATTTAAGCCATTTAAAGAAAGATATATAACTGAGGAGCTGTAACTTGCATTTAATTAAACCTTTAAATTAAATAATTAATTATAATACTCTCTTTTTAATTTTCAAGAGTAGCAATCACAAAAACCTTTCCTCTTATTATTTCACTCTCACAATCAAATTTTTCCTATATGTACTGAAATGTATACAGTTTAGTCTAATGGATTGTTTCAGCCTCCCTCCCTTTTTCTTCATTTATTGAATTTAGACTTCAAGAAATTCTTGAAACTTCCTGGGGAATTGCAAGACCCCAACAGAACTTCCATGCACACCCTTCCTCAGAGCAACTCCATCCATCATCCCCTGCCACTGTGGCTGCTTTCACAGCCCTTAGAGAAGATAAACTTGTGACCCAAGCTGGGAAGTTGGGACTGACTCATGCTGAGAAGTTGAGCAGTATAAAGGGCATCTGGTACTTTAATTTATTCCTTCAGACTTCCCACTGCCCTTACCAGAAGCTTACTGCCACAGAACTCCAGGCTCTTTCAACTCAAACCACTTATACACCTAGCTAGAGATGCATAACTATAAAAGTTCCAAGCCATTAGTTTAGATTCTTTCCAGACCTCTTCAGAAGGTCTGCCCTAAAGACAGTGACATGCAGTAAACGACCTCAAAGGGAGCATGCCATGAAATACTTACTGGAAAGATGACCTAGGATGGAGGAAGCATAACAAAGAAAGGCATTTTAAGATTTTGCCTCTAATTCTCTGAAAGGCATCTTACCTCTTTCAGCCTATGAGTGCCATAAACAAAATGGCAACATTAATACTGTTCCCCTTACCTCCTGGCTGGATGAAAAAACTGTCCTGCTGTGGCTCTTCACCGGGTCTCCCATCATGGCTTGCAAAAAGTATCTGAAAAGATAAGAATACATATTATAGCTCCAAAGTAAAACAAAATGCCTGCAAGTTTTAGAGACTCAATATGAGGTCTGCAGTAAGCCCGGAACTGCACTGTGCATGACGGGAAATGCACGATAACGATGAAGCCTCCCTCCCTCCCTTCAAGATGCTGACAGAGCAGGTATTCATTCAACAAATAACTGTGAACCACAAGCTCAAGGTGTGTCCCAGCCCCTGAAGAAGAATACGGGGGCAAATCAATCTATTATCCAAATTTCAGGACTTTACAGTCTATAAGGAGAGATAAAACAGACACTAAGTTGTTCTAATAAAAAACAAAGTGGTGTGTGCGTAAGAGAGACCCAGATAATGGACAATAATGGATTAAGGAGAAAAGAAATTACTTAAAAGTAAGGGGGATGGATCAGGGAGGAACTCTCTACTAAGGGCACTTTTCAGGTGGGTCTTCAAAGACAAGAGCTGGACGTATGCAGATGAAGGGAAGGCACTCTAAACAGAAGAGAATTTTATTCAGATGAGCGAAGGACACAATGGGAGTATATGGAAATAACAGTTCCCTCGGACTCAACTGTAGGGGACATAGTTGGCACTAATGGGAAATAAGATGGAAAAAAGTTGAGAGGAAATTTCAAAAGGCCATGACGATGAGGCTCAGGAAGTTGGCACTTATTCAAATTCTCTTCTGCTGATTTCTGGGTGTTGTGAAGACAGAACGGGCAATGATCCAGGATACTCTCCTGTGTGACCAGAACAGCCTGCTTTTATCTAGTTGACATACTGGAGTTTCTGGATAAGATTTCATTTGGGGGACCACATATGAAACCACTGCTCTCAGCAAATTGAAGCTGTGCAAGGTTTTTAAGAGGGTCTGGTGAGTCAGAAGATCAGATGCCAAAAGATGAATCTGGTGGTAGCAGTGTGTATGATGGAATAGAGGGAAGAGAGTGTAACTTGGGAGGATGAATTAAGAGGTTGTTAAACATCCCCAGGTAAAGGACGTGGGTACCGGAAGTCAAGCACAGTGGTGTGAGAGAGGAGGCTGGGCGCTTAAGGAGCGCAAAGAGGTTAACCTTCTGGTCCTTGGAAGCAAGTGGAATACACAGGGAAGTCAAGAGTGTTGAGCCTAGAAGACAGGATGCCGTCACTAGAAATAAAGAACACAGAACACAAGACAAGTTTGGAAAATGAAAAGCCAAATTCAGTTTGGGAAATATTACGTTTGAGGTTCTGGCAAGATTTCCAGAGGGCAAATAGCTTGGTGGGAATGTCTTGCAGGCAGTTAGGAGAAAAAAAAAATCTCACTGGATAAATATACACATAAGAGATGAACACATTAAAAGTTATTCATATACATGGTGGTATTTTTTAATGAAATGAAAAAGTTCATTACATGCCAGACTCCACTTAACTATTTGCTTCCCTGGTTTGTCTTCCTAATCCCCAAACATGTCAGGTGCACAAGTTTTGGTCCCGACCCTCTGTTCTTCCTGCTCCTCATTCTTCTACTCAGAGATTCATTTACTACCAACTTCAAAAATCCACATTCCACATCTTTATTTCCAGCCCCAGAGCTCCAACTGCCTGCTAGGGATGCCCACATGGCTTGGGCATCCCAACCCAATCAAAGCAAAGATGACCTCAGCGATTCCTCTCCTCTGTAACTGGTGCTTCCTCCAAATGTCCCTATTTATTTGAACAGGGCCTTGAAGCTCTGGTGCCTGAGATCTCCCCTCACTCATATTGTCCTAGAATAGCACTTTTCCAGCATGTTGTTCCCCTGCTCAAAAATCTTGGAGAGGTCCTCATGTGTACAAAATCAAAGCTAAACTTCTCTATCCAGATTTCAAGGCAATCCATGGGTCCACCCCAAATTGCCTTTCCAACCACAGTTTCCACTGCCTCTCTGCCCAAGCCTGCTCTGAGGAGATCATCCTGCACTTGACCCTCGAGCATGCCATCTTGGTTCCTTCCCACCTTCTCAAACATGTTGGCATCCCTTCCTTCCACCAGAGATCATTCCTCCCCCTGATATGTACCCATCCTCCAAGCCTTAGCTAAAGTCCCATCTCATCCTGAATCCCTTCCTTGTCTATTCGAGGCCAGAGAAGGCACTTCCACTGTACTCACTAAACAAACCAGATGGTATTTGCCTATCTATTTTCTCATGTGTGAAATGAGGTTGTAACAGTACCTATGTCACAGAATTGTTTTGCAAATGAAATAAGTGCTCTATAAATAATTACTATCAGGAGATAAGTAGGAATAAGATATAGTCCCTGACCTCAGGAGCTCAAAATCCAAACAGAATTTTGGGAAGACAATAGATTGGGGAAGGGAGAAGCAGTGAATAGGACAATTCTTCACTACTCATCTGTCCTCTCCAGGATGAAAGGCATGGTTCTTCTACATAATTGGAAGACTTGGACAAAGTAAGTTTAATATTTAATGAATAACTCTTTGGGAAGTGTCTCTTACTTCATTTTGGTGCTTTTTACTTCTCCTAGGAGATTGTGTACTAAATAATTCTATTTTCACAAAACTAACATTTTGATTCCAACAGAGATTTTTACTCATCTGACTCCATTTCAAAATAATAGTATTATTATTAATAGCCTGATATTTAGTATCTTCGGGTGATAGGTCCTCATCCCTATGTGCCTGCTTAGCTCACACACATACACTCATCCCTAGCTGTCCAATGCATATGTACTCAGAGACTTGAAAAAAAAGCAGGAATTGAATACATTAATTATCCTAGCCACGCCTCAGTCTACTCATTTGTAAAATGTATACACTAGATTGTGGCTCCCAGTCCTGTTTGGACATAGATGCCCATCGAGAGAGATTTGTAAAAATTCATGTTCCTGAATTCCAGTCTGGACCTGTTGCGTCAGAATGTCCAGGGAGAGGAGCCTGGAAATCTGTACCTTAAAAAAGCATTCCAGCTGAAACATGAGAGACTATGGACTATGAGAAACAAACTGAGGACTTCAGAGGGGAGGGGGGTGGGGGAATGGGATAGACCGGTGATGGGTAGTAAGGAGGGCACGTATTGCATGGTGCACTGGGTGTTATACACAACTAATGAATCATCGAGCCTTACATCGGAAACCGGGGATGTACTGTATGGTGACTAACATAATATAATAAAAAATCATTAAAAAAAAAAAAAGAATGTAAATCTGAAAAAAAAAAAAAGCATTCCAGGTAATTATGATAATCAATCAGATTTGGGAACCCCTTTCTCAATTCTGATTCTTCTCACATTAAAGACATACTCCTCTCCAAAGAACCTCCGGCAACCTGGAGTCAAGGATCCAGGGCAGAAAGAGCACAGCAGTTCATAGACAGAAGCTAAAATAATGGACAGAGTCTCCTCCCTCCTGGTTTTATGCTCAGAAACACCCTTTCCTTTCACTTTGCAACTGTGGTTTCTGATCAACATAAACGTCTCGACCATTTATGATTCTTTCACAAGATGCCTAAGAGCAAAGAAAACACTTTGATTATTTTGATACCTCTTAAGGACTTAAAGCCAGCTTTGAACATTTGACACAAAATCTCCCTCATGAGATAATATTGTTGCAGTTGGTGAATTCAATTTGAATGAGATGCATATCTTCAATTGTTTCACTTACTCAACTGTGTTATTTTAAAATCTTGTTGAGTCCTCCCTGTTTATATAAAGATACATTTAAGGAATTATGCTCAGCTTTACTGGCTTTGATGGAGCCTCTTCTATAAAATGCCACTTTGCTGGGGCTTTCACTCAATCAGCTTAAGAGGAAACTTCTTCCCACTCTCCCAGGGGAGCTCCAGGGCTCTGCTTTGCAAAATCCAGAGTGCGAATTTTTCTGGAAGAGAAAACCACCTACAGGAGCTTCAAAGGCAGAAAAGTTTCCAAACTCCGAGCTAATTTCTAGGAAATGTGTTTGTTCACTAAGTATGACCATGTGCCCTGCCTCCATACCATATGATTGGGTTCCTAGGTACAAACAAACAAAATCACCCAAATCCTCTGAAACTAACTTTTAAGATATTGTGCTTCTTTCTTCCAGTTTGTGGCACTGGAATCCTGATCCCAAGGAACCCTATTTTCTGATTAAAAGCTCTCAGCTTCTGGAACCTGACTGCCTGGCTTTATCTTTTACTAGCTGCAGGAATTTAGACAAGGTACTCATGCTCTTTGTATACCAGTTGACCTGCCTGAAAAATAATAATAGTGCTCACCTAAGAGTTTGAAGTTTAAATTAGAGGTATATAAAAGGCTGGAAACAAATCCTGCCACATATAAATACCATGAGCGTTAGCTATTATTTCTTCTTACAGAACTTCAGCATTTTGAGGCAAAATAAGTAAAAGTAGTTCTACATCCCATCTGTCCCACCACCTCAGCAATAGCCCATTGTCTTCTTGAATGGTTTGACTTAGTCTACACCAAGAAGCCTGTTCAACCAACTGCTCAAAGAGACACTTGAAAGAGCTCCCTTGGATGACTGTCACTCTTAATTGAAGGAAACAATTTTGTTCAGTCTCTTTCCTTGGTATCAAAGGGACACCACTATGCAGGATCCATATCTCCATTCTCTCCATTCTCATGCCATTGTGAAGCCATCTCTAACAACTCTTGTGCACCAACAACATCAGAACACCATTGCTTCGGCTCGTCCCCTACTGCTGCCATTTTGGAGGTGAGGGATGCACAGTTCAACCTCAGTTGACCTCAGTGGTTAACATCCAGTAGATACCCAACGAATATTTGAGTAATTAAAATCTGCCCTCCCTGGGCCGCCTGGGTGGCACAGCGGTTAATCATCTGCCTTCGGCTCAGGGCGTGATCCCGGCGTTGTGGGATCGAGCCCCACGTCAGGCTCCTCTGCTGTGAGCCTGCTTCTTCCTCTCCCACACCCCCTGCTTGTGTTCCCTCTCTCACTGGCTGTCTCTATCTCTGTCAAATAAATAAAATCTTAAAAAAAAAAATCTGCCTTCCCAACCCTCCCTACGGAGGCACTCAGACTGTATAGCATGGTACTCTGAAAAATTATCGGTCTATCTCAGAGTGTCCTTCAAAGGGCAGAAGAGGTAGAAAGGAAAGAAGAGAGGGTTGGGGTTATAAATACTTTGCCGTGAAAAGCCAGGGATTGTGATATCCACTGGAAGGGAGAACATGAGTATGAAGTGGTGGTCATTTAAACAGAATTCCATCTGTTCTATGCCTAGATTCAAGTTTTTACCTGGCATGGATGAGAAGGCACGAAACCTTACACCACTTCCAGGAAAATGACAGAAGAACTACCCAGGATACTGGATGAATTACTTGACATGGGAGACTGACAAGTCAAACAGTCGGTCACAGTTAAACAGTCAAGGGGTTCCCTGCACTAGAAAGCCTTGAACAACATCAGCTCCTTGGCCATAGGGAGTCCTGTGCTCATTTCCTACTGAGCAAGATGGCTCTGTGTTCAACAAGGGCAATGCAAAACCAAATCATGCAGAGAGTCAGTTTGCTGGCAAAGCTTCCAGAAGAAAAGAAACTTATCACTAAGATGACGAAACCAAAAATTTCACTGATTTAAAATGTGGGGTGTTGAGAGTAGGACGATGTTTACTAAAACATGATTTGGAGAGATGATCTCGATTTACTTCAGAGCCATGCATAATTAAGCTAAGCCTGCAAGTTATTTTCCCTCAAGTGTTGCATAATGTTCAAAGTATGTGGCAAAGACTTAGCTCTTTATGGAGTTTTTATTACATCCTGTTCATTGGGACACTAAAAACTCAGCCTGCTCCCAAACCTAATATCATGGTTAGAATTCTGATATTTAGAAATGTAATGAACTTTCAATATTTAGTTCATGTCGGGGAGGAGGGGGAGAATGAACAGTTCTACACAGGAAAAATAATATGAATTATTCAGAAGAAACTTCTCCATAATAGCTTAATCTGCTCTGTTTCCACATATTTGTAACTGATACAGCTTCAGGAAGTAAAGAAGTTACACCCATCCTAGTTTTAACTGAAAAAGCCCATGGCATTCTGGGAGTAGTCTCTTCTTATCAGTGTTACTTTGGGGAACACAATAGCTCCTGGGTAATGCCAGTCATTGGGAGATCAACCAAATTGTGAATTCTCTACCCCAAGACAGTGGTTTAAGTAATGTAAAAAATCTCCAACATAATGGATTCCGTTATTCTTAGGACATAAAAAAAAAGGGATGGCTTTTACATTCCAAAACCTCCCCATAAGGACATCATTTACTATTAATAAAGTTGCTGTGGGTGGCGAGGAAAACGACCTATGAGTGAAATTTTATTTATGCAGAATTTGTTTATTGACTACTTACTTTTTAGTCTGATCTGTGTTGCATACAGCTTAATATGCCTGATCCTTTCTCTGTTTTCTTAGTCTGTGTTTCTCCTGGCCATCTCTGTCATCAGGGCTGTGCTGCCACAGGAAAACGTGTATGTTCTTGGCACAGTTGGCATATGGATAAAAAAGGTAACAGCAGAAACCCAAGCAGAAGCAGAACAAAATTTTGCATGTAAAAACAAAATAAGTCACAGATATTGAAAAAAATGTATTACTTAGAGAGGACAAAAAGTAAAGTGATTATAGATTTAGGAAAGAGCAGAGGCTAAAGGAACTGAGACTGGATCCTCAGGGTGGTTGAGTGATACATGGACTGTTCCTCCATCACAGTTCTCTATCCCCAAGGAGAAAACAATCAAAAATTGACTTCAACTCGTTCCAGAAAGATGTCAGCTTAGCTCTTAGGATGAATTCTTGGTGAATAAGTTGATACGTATCATGTTAGGTTACAAAGAGAAATCTTATAATCTCTCTCCCAGGAGATGTTGAGACAGGAAGAGCCCAGTAACGTGCATGACCATTTCAAGGGGCCGAGTCACCCAGAGCCAGAGGAACATACTAGAAGACTTCCTGGGGTCCTTACAGGCTCAGGGTTTTCTAATAATTCAACAAACACAAGGCCATAGAAGTGTCTGCTCTGCATCGAGTTCAGCAATTTTGGCAAATTCCAAATACTTTTCCTTCATACAAATGAGGTTAACAGCAAGAATGGATTTTACAAGGGCATTTTACAACCAATCAGCACCTCATGGGATGGGATAAATACCTGCTTTTTCCTTAATATGGTAAATGGCTGGACACAGTTTAAAACAGAGCCAGAGCTCAGTGCAATTAAAAGAATTGGGGGGAGAAAAGCACCGAGTCCAGGATAGCATGTAGAATGTCAGCGTTTCGGGAAGAGAGTCGGTGGACCTTGTGTTCACAGGGGAGTTTCACTGGATCCTTTAACCAAAGTCAATCTGCCACATTGAGGAAATGCAGGGTCAGGCTTAATGCTTTCGGTCCCAAGGGAAAGTTGTCCAATTGCCAGAATGTGAAGGAGAAAGAAAAGGAAAATTATCTCTTTTTCTGTCAGTGCTAAGAGCAGTGACTGAGAAGAAAAGGATCCACAAAGAGAAAGCCTGCAGTCACTTGTCACTCTCTCAGTTGAAACTTGTTCCTGCCACACTAGAGACATGCATGGAAACCCAGACTCCCAATGAAAAAAAAGAAATTTCCTGATTCAAAGTATACACGTGTACACACACACACACACACACACACCTCAAATCATCGTATCAGCTAAAGAAGGCCAGTAGCCCAAGACATCTTTTTTCCTTCTCTCATAAGAAAGTCACAATCCAGGCAAGAAAACCAGCTGAAGAGTAGCCCCATCTCAAGAACTCAAGATTGTTGCCCCAGTTTACCCTGCCCTGAAATGTAACGTCCTGCTTCCTCTTGAGGCAGCCACTTCCCAAAGAGACATCAGCATCCCTCTGCTTGGGAAGAGAGCTCAGTAATCTGCCTTAATTGCTGGGCTTCCAAACAGCTTTTGACTCCACCACAATTATGCCTTAAAAAATCCTACACCCATTTTGCGTCCTAAGCCATGGAATTTTTAAAGACAATTTAAATCCGAAAACTTGGGCCCATGTTACTCTGCCAAATAAGTCATGCACGTGGAAGATGAACCCCGTGTTAGAAAGCCCCAGGCTGTGCCTAGGTGTGTCACTAGTCTATTCTCTTAACTGTTTTTTCTTAAATCCTCTTCTTTTGTTCTTTTACTTCTTCTCTGGGTACTAAATGAAAAAGAACAGAGTTTCATAATCCCCAACTTGAATGGAGAGCCCCCTATAAAACCATTCATATCACATGAAAAAAAAAATCACAATGTGATCCACTGAAATAAAAATGGAAACTTTGTAAACGGTTACCAAGCAAAGACAACAAAAGTGTCCCCTTTCAGAGTTGATAAGAGATCATGAGGCTGAAATTCTGCACAGCACTTTGAAAACCAGAAACTTTAGTCTTAGGACCTCTTTCTCCTTTTAAAGCAAATAGCTCTGAAAGCCTGCTGGGTCCAACACTGCCTCCCTCGTATGCCACGACTTTGATCCAGGACACTCTGAAACGGTTATTGCTATACTCAGATGCACATTGATTATGTATGGCTCTCTATGCCATTTACACTTAAGAAAAATAATTCTTAAAACATGTCACCATGAGGACATAACAAAATGAACCAACCGTGCCCCAAAGTCCTGTTCTTTAAAAACAACAAATAAGCAGAGGATCAAGTATTTTTGTTTGAAAGCTCACAAATTGGAAACAAGGCAAGTCAATAAAAGTTCTTCCAAACCACCTTTCCCTACCCCTGGAAAGCATTTTATGAGATAGTGAAAACCTCTAACATTGAGTGATGTGATTAAGTAATAAAAGGCTGGATTTTCCTTCCTATGTAACCCCACGGGGTGCTCCCTAGAGCACTGCAAAGGTCTGTATAAAGAGTTAACTGTGTGTCGGTGTTTGTTAAGGGAGATCCCGCTGAGATTTTTCTCTAGACGGTTAAACAACAGCTTCATTCTCTCTCACTCTAATGGGCTGGTTAGCAAGCCCTACCCTTCCTAGAAGGCTCTGTGTGCAGGGTACATGGGTGCATTGCTTTCGCCTCAAGTCTGCAGGAAAAGCAAGCTTGCACACTTGAAATCTTGTGAGTAGAGGAGAGAGGCTGCACGAAGAACCAACGTTCCCTCCACATGCTTCACAGGAGACTGTGGGGTTCCCCCGCTGCAGTGACACCAGTCCACTAAGAGAAGACGTATGGCCAGCCCCTGCCCCTGAGAACGCAACACTTCAAGTACAGTGACTGTGCCCCTCGCCAGGTTTTATCTCACGCTGTCCCTCCGGAGGAACAGTGCAGGGCACACAAGTTCCACCCAGACCGCTGCTCCACAAGTTCCTGGTAACAAGCAGGTTAAGCCAGCCAATAAATCAACCCTCAAACCAGGACTTCATCACCCTACACCCTGGATTCTGGGAGCTTTGCAGCCATCCGAAATTTCTTAAATGGGATTATCCTGATGGACACAGAATTCCTGGGCTCTGTCATCGTAAAAGGATTGCTTCCAACAATATTTATGAGAAGGTGCTTTCATGGTTCATCCTCGTATTTTTCTCCTACTATTCCAATGGCTTGTATTCTAAATTCTTCTCCTACGAAAACTTTTCATCAATGGGTACATGTATATCTACATGTGGTAGGGAGGCTGTGTGTGTGGTAGGGAGGCTGGCTTCTACTTTCCAAAACTTTTTATTTTGAAATGATTTCAAGTTTAGAGAAAAGTTGCAAATCTGAAATGCCCTTTATACCAATTCAACACATTTTAATATTTTTCCATGTTGCTTAATACCCTCCCACACTCTGTGTATTTCTGAACCATGTGACAGTAGGCTGTACATTTGATGCCTTACTCTGCAATACCTCAATGTCTATTTCCTAAGAATAAAGAGTCTCTTATGTAATCACAGTACAGTTCTCAAATTCAATAAATTTGACATTGATGTAATACTTTTTTATCTAATCTATAGTCCATATATACCTTTCATCATGTGCCTCCCACAATGACCTTTATAACAATTACAGTTCAGATAAAGGATCTAGTTCAGGAGCACATGCTGCATTCAGTTGTCATATCTCTACAGTCTCCTTGAGCCCAGAAGCAATCCCCCAGCCTCTCATTTATTTTATAGACTGGCCTCAATTTGGGTCTCTCTGATATTTCCTTATGACTAGGTTCCTGGGTAGCATTTGGGGCTGCAAGACTACAGAATGATGTGTTCTTCCAAAAGTGTCTCATCTCAGGACCCATGATACTCATTTGCCTGTTCGTGGTGATATTAATTTCTATCACTTGACTAAGATGCTGTTCCATGTCTTCACTGAGCAGTTAACTACTTCCCTTCTGTACTTTTAGACACCTTGCAATTAGGTAAGTATCCTGCTCTTTGCTGAACTTCCACCTCTCGATTTGGTACCCATTGATGATTCCTGCCTGAATCCATTTCTATTCTAGTGGTCATGTGTTTTCTTTTCTATTTAAGTACAAAACAGAAACTTAATTCACTAAACACCGTCACAAGTTGGGGGGGGGGAAAGCACCCTTAGACTGCATTAGCACACAACTTACCAGCCTTCTTCACCCACAGGGTCATGATGTCATAAAAATGATGAAAGAGGAAAATAAATATGCTACAAATGGGCCAGGTTTGCCACAACGTGCTCATCTTTTATCCTAGTTCCTCCAAAGGATTCCCATCCCCAGAAGAGAGAGAGTCTGAGTCTGAAATCACGACACCATCTTCTACTCCTTTGATTCAATATCAAGCATTTTTCATTATGATTACACGCAGTCACTAGTCCAGGGCATTTCCTCCCTTTTGTTTAAATTGCCTCTAGAATAAACATCTCAAAACTTAGGATGGCAGCCAACGGAAGATAATCTCTCAGGGGAAAACACTGGAATCCTCACAACTTCCATCAGTAAGAAGCAGAGGAAAATGACAAGTTGCCATTCATTTCCAAAGAAATTCACTTCACAGTAAAGTTCCTCACCTTCAGTTCCATGGAGTGAGAGTTAAAATGTTAAATTTTATGGAGGGCAAATAAATCATAACATTTCCCATGGAAACAGAAACACATATGCATATATTATGTATAAAATTATACCCATACACACTTTTCCTTGTAAGAGGAGCTCCAGGGACCTCAGAAACCTGATATGTTCATTATCAAGAGAATACTATACGATCACATGAAATGAAACAAAGTGGAACCTACTGGTTAGGGAATCTATGACTTATCCCCTCTAGGGTTTACCTTGTTCACTAAAAATAAACATATTTCCTTGAGCACAGATGGCAAATGTGAGGTGACAATTCATTCTCCAAGAAAGCATGTTACTTCCCAAGGGGCAAATTCTCACTTCAAGGTGTGGAATATTCACGTGCATAAAAAAAACTTCCCAATCTGTAGGCAAGAAAGCCTACTGAAGTGAGAATTATCTAGTAAACAGGGATTTGACTGAAAATAAAAAATAATGACCATAAAGTGACCAAGGCCAACATATAGATGCTGATAGGACCAGTCCTGCTTTCCTCCTTACTAATCAGAATCTGGCAATATGAGTTACAGCTTGCCGTCTAACGGAGATTTACTCGTCCTTCTTGTATTCATCTATAGCGTGTAAAGATACTATATTAAAATCCCCGCAGGCCAGCCAGGTGAAGAAGACTGTCCATCCTCACAGAGTGAAAGCATATTACACGGTGCTGTATGGGATCTTATGTAAGGTCTTACTGTACGTCAGAGCTGGAAGCAATGTAGATATCATTTTACAGCTCCCTCATTTTATAGGCAATGCCACAAAGACGCTATTTGAATAAACATTCATTTACTATGTATTTAAACTTATTTAAATGTTTATTTGTTTACAGAATCTTTATCAAGCCCCTACTTTGTTCCAGGAACAAGGCCAGGTCCTAGATATATAATGGAGAACAAGACAGATACAATCCCTATCCTCACAAATATTCCAACCTACTTGTGCAGTATTTATTGCTTATAAAAAAAAATCATAGTTTATTGAAAGCTTTAATCAGATAGAACAGCAGCACCCTGTAGAAAAATAATGTGAGCCACATACATAATTTTAAAATAGCCAGGAACCGCCTTTGTTTAAAGTGTGAAGAGAAATCAATGACATTAATTTAACAACATACTTAATTTAACCAATATGCCCAAAATATTGTTTAACACGTAGTCAATAACAAAAGTTATTAACAAGATGTTTTACATTCTTTTTTCATACCAAGTCTTCAAAATCCAGTGTGTATTTTACATTTGCAGACATCTCAATTCAGATGCTAAATTTTCATCAGAAATATTTAATCTGCATTTAGATTTCATAAAAGTTTACAGCTAAAAAAAGTAGATTGACAAATTCAAGTTATTCCAACCATTCTTAAGAGTTTACCAAGAACTAAATCAAGCAGGATTTACATTTACATTTAAATTCATTAAAATTAAATACAACTAAAAAATCCAGTTTCTCAATAAAATCTTTAAAAAAAAAAAAAAGGGGGGCGCCTGGGTGGCACAGCGGTTAAGCGTCTGCCTTCGGCTCAGGGCGTGATCCCGGCGTTCCGGGATCGAGCCCCACATCAGGCTCCTCCACTATGAGCCTGCTTCTTCCTCTCCCATTCCCCCTGCTTGTGTTCCCTCTCTCGCTGGCTGTCTCTATCTCTGTCGAATAAATAAATAAAATCTTTAAAAAAAAAAAATCCAGTTTCTCTGTTGCCCTAGCCTCATGCCAAGTACTCAATAGCCGCATGGCACCAGTGGCTGCCATATTGGTTGTACAGCTCTGAATGATATCATTTTCTTTTCCTAGGAAATAAATGAGCAAGGCAGGGCAGGCATTATTATTGATGTTGTATATATGAAAAACAAACATGGCTTAAAGATTATGAAATGAGTCATCTGAGGCTGTAGGGACAAATGAGTAGTGGAATCAGAATTTAATCCCAAGACTTCCAAAGCCCAATGATCTTTCCTCTATATCTTGCTGCATTAAAAATGAATGTGAGGAGTCTTACTCTTTTCACAGCACTGTGTTAAGCCATAGAGAATCTGAAATGCCAAATTAATAAGTTTGGACTTAAGCCAGCCCACAGAGGCACACAGATGGCCTAAGGCCAGAATTGAGCCACAGATGTGCTCTATTGGCCAGGTCCATTTTTTAAAAAAAAATCTGAGTTTGAGGATTTCTCAATGGGACTTGCATCCTCCAGTTTCCCTCAGACCCCACCACCCCTTATTACTCATAACCATCCAGCTTCATTCACTTACTGTTCTTTTCTCTGCCCTTGATGCATTTGAATTTGACAACTCAGTGAGGTAATGGGTGCTATTAAGGGTTTTAAGCTTTCAGATGATTAATCTGATCCTCTGTGCAGGCTTAAGTAGTTTCAGTAAAGACTGGAACCAAGAAAAGTAGTTTAAGTGGAGTATTAGCCTTTTTTTTCATGTTTTTTACTTCTTTCAGATTTATTTCCTTCAAGTTGTCACTGAAGTATCTTTTTGACCCCAAAAAGAATCTTCCAGAATGTCTTAAATTTTCAGTCAATGGCTCAAAAGACGCTTCCAGTGAACTGATAGAACTACTCTCCTCCTCTCCCTCTCTCCCTCTATTTCTGTCTCTCTTACACACACACACACACACACACACACACACACACACACACACACAGAGTTTGTTTCTACCTGAGGGGTACCTGGATGACTCCCACTGAATGCTTCTGAATTGAATATAAAGATATGGATTTTTAAAATGTAAGGATATCTTTTTTTCCTTCCCTTCTTGCCTGCTAGAAGGCATTGGATGAAACCTATAATCTGTTTTTTTCTTGCCAAGTAAAGATTTATGCATTTTTTAAGACTTTATTTATTTTCTTGTTTATTTATTTAGAGAGCATGCACACATGTGTGGAGGGGAGAGGGAGGCGGGGGGAGGGAGAGGGAGAGAGAATTTCCAGCAGACTCCGTGCTGAAGAGAGCCCTGTGTGGGGCTCAATCCCATGACCCTGAGATCATGACCTAAACTGAAACCAAGAGTCCGACGCTTAACCAACTGAACTACCCAGGCATCCCTATGCGTTTTTCATCTTCGCTACATCACAGGCTTCTTGAAGGGATGACCTAATTCCTCACTCTTTCTATGAAAGAAACCATAGGAATGTTGACTTGAACACTGTTGCTGAGGAAAGGAAAATGGCCCAATTTTGAGATGCATCAGTTTTTAGGGGCCCGTTCCAGATACAAAATCAAAAGAGCAAAAGCAATCAATCAAACTAATTCTATCTCACCTTGTCAGCATGAGTTTATCGATTAATTTAACTGTGACATATTATATTTATCATAATTTGGGAAAAGTTCAGAGTTTAAGGCAATTCACTGGAAAAGCCCAACTATATTTTTTCTAATTCATTTCTGAATAAGTTTTCCGTATCTGAAAAAATACTCTCTTGAGTCTACATGTTTCACTGATTGTATTAAGTAGGAGAATCTAATGCAGAGATTCTCAAACCTGAGTTTAAGAGTTTAAGGTGGGGTTGGGGGACCAATTAACATGAGGATTTCTGGGCCCCAGCCCCAGAGATGCTAATTCAGTGGGTTTAAAGCACCTCAAGTATCACAGTGAATATGATACAGAAAGTACCTGCAGACCACACTTTGATAAATATGGGTCTAGCAACTGGCCACAGGTCGTGATTCTATCACCTGGGGTAGAGATCACTAACCTTATTGAAGATTATTTCCCAATCAAGATGCAGGAGATTGGTTGCACAGATGCTCCAAGCAATAGCCTCCCTACATCCATAGTCTTGATAGTGTGACTCTGCAGCTCCTCCACTAAAAGGAAGTCTATCTCTCTAACTACTGAGTCTGACCTGGACTCATGACTTGCTTGTAACATTGCAGTAGAAGTGTCAATGTGCCAGCTCCAAGCCTGGGCCTCAAGAAGCTTTGCATGCTTCTCTCTCTTAGATCCTTATCGTCACCCCGTGAATAAGCCCCAGTGAGTCTGCTGGAAGATGAGAGACAGCATGGAAAAGATCTTGACCGTCCCACTGAAGGTGACCTTGGACCAGTCTACAGACAACCTAGAGAAACAGAGCTCCCTACCTTGCCCACCGCTGGCCAGAGATGCACAGTGAGCCTGGCCAAGAGAAGAACTGTCTAGCTGACCCAAGAGCAGTAAGTGTTACTATTTTAGGCCACAGAGGGTGAAGGAGCTTGCTATGAAACAACAGCTAATGGGTGCATAAAGCTAAATCCTTACCATCTGTCCTCTGTTCAGGAAGAGGGTGAATGAGACCTAATTCCTGCACAGGAGGAAAACACTTCTGTTATTTTGGCCAAAACAAGTAAATAAAAACAAATAAATAATAAATCCATGGCCAAAATTTTATCAGTGGATTTTATCATGGCCCCAGGGCTCTCCCAACACTGGTGGACCAAGATGACGGCCAAGGAGACAGTGTGAGAGAAGAGTTAAACCCAGGCCCCGAACAATGTCATAGTTAATAATAAAAATATAAAGTGACATTATTTAACAGCATTGCAAGATTAGAAACCCAGGCCAAAATAAAGGATTTTTTTGTTTTCATTTTGTTTTGTTTTTTTAATGTTCCATCAGGGTCTTGCCATCCCTTCACCATAAAAGAACATAAAAGGTATAGATTTTGTTCTTCTAATCAAGAAAGGAGACACATGTAATCTGGTATTTTTCAGATTTCCTGTAAAATCTGTCTAATCTATGTGAATTCCTCAAAAGCATTCAAAATCAGATTTTTTTAAAGCTCCCCACATGCAAAACCAAAATTAAGACTTCCTTAACAATTCAAATACTGCTTGGCTGAATCTTAGTGCCGCTGAATTATTACAAGATGTCTCATGGATCTAGAATCAGAATGACAGAAAGACCAGGTTTCATAAGAGAAATACATCTTTGGGATCCCAGAATATTGATTGTTTTGGCACCATTTGCATTACTCTCTGCTTGTAAAGCCATGTCCGCGGTGTAGGAAACTCTCTGGGGCGGTGGTCGCAGCACAGCACACCATATGTTCAGCCCGAGCACAATGGTCTGAAGTCAAGGGTGACGCTCTGACTCAGAATCTCTTTACAAACCGGGCTTTACAGGAATGTAATGGGTACCTTACATTCAAAGGCCAAATGAGTTACTTCTTTTGTTTGACAAGATAATTATTTCACCCTATATAGAAGAATGAACAAAGCCTGTCAAAATCATAGAGTTTCCTCATCACTGACCATCTGCAAACACACTAAAATGGAGATGAGATTTTAAAAAAAGTCTATTTGCTCATTAGAGCACATATTAGCCCCACTGGCCCCATAAGTTTCCATAACTTTCATAAAGATTGGCTTCTTATAATAAAATGACCCAAGAAAGTCTTCAAACAGCCGCAAACGAAGAAACCACATTATGTAGTATTTCATAATATTATATATACCAGAAAGGAAAACAGGAAAAGCAAGATGTAACACAGATTCCAAGACGATTTCCCACACCTTTCGACAAATTTCCTACCAGGTGTCAGTCTCAAGTTTTTTTTTGTTTTGTTTTGTTTTTTTTTTTTAAAGATTTTATTTATTTATTCAACAGAGATAGAGACAGCCAGCGAGAGAAGGAACACAAGCAGGGGGAGCGGGAGAGGAAGAAGCAGGCTCATAGCAGAAGAGCCTGATGTGGGGCTCGATCCCATAATGCCAGGATCACGCCCTGAGCCGAAGGCAGACGCTTAACCGCTGTGCCACCCAGGCGCCCCCAGTCTCAAGTTTTAAATGATAATCCAAAACCAAGGAAAATGCTGTGGTTTCATAATCCTCATACTTGGAAGCAAAGTCTCTAAGTCAAACTATCGTTAGACATATATTTGCGGAAGATTACCTCCCCAGTTTAGGTGAAACCTACAGTGGATCAGGCTTTCTGATTGTACAGATCCTGACATTTTGCTGCTTTACTAGAAGCTTAGTGGCTTCCAGCTCAAGTTTGCCAGCACTGCCGGAGTGCCCTCTTAGTGTGAGCGGTCAGAGATGATTAACTGAAAAATATTTCCAAGTTAAACATTGATTCGCCTCTGCCTCTATTTATTCCTATCTTGGACGACCTTTCCAACTCTTTTTTTTTTTTTTTAACAAAAGAAAGCAGGCACCAGTGGCTTTGCGCTTCTCGGTAAAACAGAAAAAGCAGAATTCTGAATCTGTTAGTTCTTGTGGTTTTATCTTACAAAGAAATGAGCGGGGTATTGGGGCAATCCAAGGAAGACCATTTGCTTTTCTTCATACACCCAGACACACACACACACACACACACACACACACACACACACACACACACACCATACCCGTGACTTGAATGAGATCCTTTCTGTTTTGTTTTGTTTCATTTCAGTTACTATTTTACTTCAGTATTTAGTCCACACAAATTCAGAAGGTATGAAACTAGCTTAGTTTACGGGTTAGCTTGAGCTTTCTCCTCCTCATTTTCTTCCTACCTTTTAGGATAAGTGCTAATGCATTTTTAAGACATTTATTCTTCAGATCTCAATCTGCTATTTCAATACATCACCAAATGCTGCTGCATCTTCCTCTGAAGTGTCTGCTATCAGATACACACACACACACACACACACACACACACACACACACACCCCTCCCCCTTAGCTCAGTTGCCACCACTGCCTAGCACTCTAAACCCTAATTTTCTGGAATAGCATAATTGCCTCCCATCAGTCTCTCTTCCTCATCCTACTTGCAACATTAAGATTAATTTTACTAGACTCTGGCTGTCATCATGCCGTTTCCATGCTCAAGAACCTACAATGGCTTTCTATTCTCTAATGTCAAGGTCAAATTGTTTCTCCTAGATCAAAATCTTTTCCAAAACTTTGTCCCATTTTATCCACCCAATCTAATTTCTTGCCATCCTTTGCTATATAATTTTTAACCAATTAGGCTGGTTCTTCCCAGTCTAGCCCTCTCCCTGAGGAACCTTACAACAATTTACTAATATTTATTAAACCGCACCTTCTAAGCACTCATGAAGTTAGGCATGACTGTGTGATCTCTTCTGGCCAATGAATTTTAAGCAGACAGAGTGGCATATACCACCTCTGGATGGAAGCATTTAAGAGCTAAGGTGTTATTCTCATCTCTTTTCCCCTTTGCCACAAAGAGGGTGGCAACTCCAGATGGTAGCAACTCCATTGCCCTGGATTCCTAAGTGAAGATGAGTTGTGACAGAGACCTCCTACTGATGTATGATGAATATCAGCATGAACAAAACATCTACTCCATTGCTTTATGTCACTGAGATTTGGGAGATGGTTATTATTATAACATAACTGAGTCCATCCTGAAACATACAAGCCACTATGCTGGTTCCTGCCTCCAAGACTTTTTATAATACACATGCCCTCTCTCTACTTTTTCTTGCTTTTTGAAGTTCTGCACAGGCTTCTGAACCCAACATAAATTCTCTTTCTCCAGGAAGCCTTCCCCATTTATCCCATACTACAATGATATTCTCTTTCTCTATACAGATACATGCCTTGGTCCACTTTAACCCTCAATTCAACAGTGACCAGATATTTATTGAACTCCTTCTGTTGGAAATCATTTGAGATATAAAAGAAGATGAGACAAGATTCCTGTCATCAAGAAGGTAAGGTATATCCCCAGAGGGACACAATCAGAAAATCATAGATTAATAGAATATGAGAAAAAAATTGTCAGGCTGCAAAAATGATTCACTAAGCCAGTGACATAAATACTTAGTGCCAATACTGTGACTAAAGGCATCTGGGACAGCTTTTAGGAAGTCGAGGGCTCCCTTGGGTAAGACATGGCCAGGAGAAAGAGAACTTTAGGCAGGGAATTAAAGCCAAAGTAAAAGCATGAAAGGAATATCTTAAAGTTGGATCTGTTCATTTAAAAAAAGAAGTTTATCAGAAAAATATGCGTGTAGGAAAGTTCTAGTAGAAAATAACAGAAAGGTAGTTGGAATCATAGTTTGCTGAGCCATATACATAATGCTGAAGAGTTTGAGCTTTCTTCCTGGGGGAATGAAAAGCTACGAAGTTGTCCACAATAGAGAGTAACATGCAAAAAGCCTTTATTGGGGTGAGCAAAGTGACGTCTACAAGGTAGCTGGATTGAATGAGAGTAAGAAAACAGAGGCAATACCTAATACATCATTCCTCTCAAATTTAATGAATGTTCACTTTGCTTTTCTAATGATCACGTATCAGTGGGCTATTGCTGTGTAACAAATCACCTCCAAACTCGGTGACAAAAACAATAAGCACATCTTACTGGTCATAAGGGTATTGGTCAGCTGGGTTATGCCTCTGGTCTCGGCAGAACTCACACATGCATCTGTAGTCAGCAACTCTGTTGATGTTAGCTCAGCTTTCTCACGTGTTTTGACTGACTAGGGACCGACCGAGGATGGTCTCCACAGAGACAACTGGGCTCCCCATGTGATTTCTCACCCCTCAGCATGCGAGCCCAGGCTTGTTATATGGTCAAGGCAGGGGGCCAAGAGAACAGGCAGAAGCACGTAAGGCCTCCGCTGGCCTGGCCTAGGAAATGGCACAACATCCCTTCTGTTGCATTCTACTTGCCCAAGCAAGTCACAGTCCAGCTCAGATTTAAGATGTAAGGAGATAGACTCCACCTCTTGAAGGGGGGGAAATAGAAAGTCACACTGTCAGAGCTGGGCACTCAGTGAAGCCATCAGCTGGGCATCCTTTCCCAAGTCTTACCCAGGCTCACTTTTTTCTGCCATGAGCCCAGGAGGTACATGATTATTCTCACCATTTTACAGGCAAGGAAACTAAGCGTCTAAGTGGTTAATAACTTACTTAAAGTCATATATAATTGAGCAGTGTTTGAATCTCAGACTACTTCTGAAGCCCATGGAATTTGATTTTTTGCTAGGGATCATCATGTTGAGAAAGAAAAAGTGAAAATCAAGGATAAAGGAGGAGGAACACTATGCTGAGGTCAAGAGAATTAAATTCAAGTACCAGCAATGTTTGTTTCCCTATCTCTAATATATGCAGCTAACTCACAGAGGCTAACATAAAAACTGAAACATCTACACACAAAAAAGTACTTTGAAAACTACAACATTCCATACAAATATAATAGATCCTTACTCGAATTTTTAATATCTTTATAGAATCTGGAATATACAACAGGAGGTGAACAACGACTTCCTGGGAAAAGGGCATGCATATCTAAAATTATTCAAAATAAGCCATACCAAAAATACATCCAAAAATAGGCCAAATATTTTTTATGTCTTTTTGCTTATGAGAAATTTCATTAAGCGAAGATTCATGGATGTTAAGAAATTATCATTAATATTTTTAAGGCATAATAAAGCTGTTGCAACTTACGCCTTTCTAAAGAGTTCTTACTTTGTAGAGTTGCATGGCAGTGGAAGAAATTATAAGCCAGAAATTTGTCCAGAAAGGGTTAATTAGAGTAGAGCTGAAAGATTAGCTATGATTAATTACTGAAGCTGAGTGATGGGTCCTTTTGTGCCTGTTTGAAATAATAAGATATTTATAGGAAAAAGTTTTTCTATTTATTTAAAAATCTCAATACAAGTGGACTTCCTTCCTCCAGAATAAAACCTCCTTCAGCTGATATTTCAGAAATATTCCCAGAGCAAGAGGCATGGCATATCGAATCTGGATACTGTTTCTTTCAACTTTAAAAACCAATTACCATCTTTTCTCAATGGCCATAGCACATTTCCCCAGTTCCTTCCTTGACTGGATTCCCACTCTCATTTGAACTTCAGGTTTCAACCTCTGCACATTTACCACTGCAATCTCACTCCGCCCTGGCTATCTTTTCTTCGTAACTGTCTGTTCACCCTTGCCTGAGCCACTCTCCACAATATGTTTTTCTGGGTAGCAGACTACGGAGCAGGGCTTGTGTTGATTCTGTGCAGTCCACATTCCTGGGATGTTAGTGCTAAGCACAGAATTTGACCTGTAACACAGTGAAGAAAGAGTTCAAATGCAAACTCCAAAGATATCCATCCCACAGAATAAATGGCAATAAGCAATTTCCTTTTCCCAGCCTACAGAGATTTTCATCAGATAGCCCATAACAGACAGAACCCGTGCCAATATTTTATAACCCATAAAATTTCTTCAAGCAATTGTACAGATTTCCAGCCATCCTTTGATCAGTCTTTGTAACAGTGACTCCGGGCCTTCGCCTAAAAATGATTCCTAGATCTCGATATATATACAATGGAAAAGATCTGGCCTTCAGAAAGTCTCTCATTAAAGCGCTAATCTGTTCCACCACATTCTTCTGAGACACAGGGATCAGCATTCTAGAAGGCCTCAATGGCCAGCCCTAATAAGACTGATAGAAACAGCTTAAGTAATTGGATTGCTATATGGGATTGAATGTCTGACAACAAAAGATAGCCATCTCTATTCGACCACCATATCTTTGTTCCAGCAATGAATTCATTTAGCAATGCACTTAGAGGCTCCTGGGCCCAGGGAGAAATGACAGACTAGGGACACAAAAGCTAGGCCAGCTGATGAGCCCAGAGACAGAGGCTACGCAATTCCAAAAAGTTAATTACGGTGAACACAGGCAGCAGACAATGACTTGTTGAATCATTACCATAATCACATTACTGCACTGGTCTCCAGTTCCCAGCCAAGGGCGGTGTTGGCTACTTCTCATTCTGACCGTGCACTTCGTCCTCACTTGCCACCTGCAATCTACTGTACGTGACTTCTTGGCTGATATGCTCTTAACTAGCCCAGCTTATTCATGTGTCCTAGAAAATTTTTTTTAATTTTAATATTTTGTTTCTATCAAAAGAGACTGATAGAAGTGTTCAAACTGTCAGTGTAGAAGACATTGGTGCTAAAATTATCTCAAATTAGTCTCTAAATTTGTGACTTGGGAAAACAGTATTATTCATTAAAATATAATTACAATATCAGGGCACCTGGGTGGCTCAGTCGGTTAAGCGTCTGCCTTTGGCTCAGGTCATGATCCCAAGGTCTTGGGATTGAGCCCCACGTTGGGCTCCCTACTTAGCGGGGAATCTGCTTCTCCCTCTCCCTCTGACCCTTCCCCCTGCTTTTGTTCTCTCTCTCCCAATCTCTCTCTCAGATGGATAAATAAAATCTTTAAAAATACATATATATAATTGAAGTATCAAAATCCTGTATTTACATATAACTTCAAATAGGTCTAAACAAAGTTAAGATAATATAAATCAAAACATTGATTTATAACTTCAGTCAGATCTAAAAAGGGTTAATATACATCAGAATACTAATATCTAAAGCCAATCCTAGAGTGAAAAACAGCAAGTACTCCCCACACTCACTGAGTCTGAAGCAACATTTCCAGTTAATATTCTCCTAGAAGCTTTGACGTATTTATTTCTTGACCACTGGGTATTTCATTTTCTCAGTGGTGTAACATAAATTATTTCACTTTTAACTTCTCTGGGGCAGTTTTGGTCTCTCTGGAAAGAATACCAGCCAGTGAGTGAGAATGGCATCTCACTTTATAATAAACAGAGATGTTGGTACAATGACCATCACCAAAAATGTAATAACATAGCAGCAGTAATAAGAGCAGAAATATTATTGTTATTAAATAATAATTACTTTAGACATGCCACCTTAGAATGAGGATTCTACATATTTCTAAATGAAGTTCTGATTGACCCATACGGCTCAGGGATCACTCATTCTGCATTAAAATGGAAAGAAATAGCAAAGCCAGGATATCTTTGCTCTTTCAAACAGTGGCACCAAAGAAGCCCAAATGCAAATGTCTTGACATACAGTCCAACACTCCAGGTCCTTAAAGAGAATGGTTCAGCCAAGATTCCTTGCCCAACTTGGCAAAGAGAAAGAACTAGCTCCCAGTCCAAATTGTGACTTTGGATCATAACTGCAAATACACAATCATATGTTGTCCAAAGCTGGCATGTTTTTCTGTTCTCAATTTATTATTCTGCCAAATGGAGAATATAGTCTTAAAGTGCAATACCCATAAAAAAGATTGAAATACTTCTAATCATGGGTAAGGAACATATATTTCAGGGTCACCTCGGTGGCTCAGTCAGTTAAGTGTCTGACTCTTGATTTTGACTTAAGTCATGATCTTGTGGGATCAGGCCTGCATAGGGTTCCGTGCTGAGTGTGGAGCCTGCTTGATTCTCTCTCTTCCTCTCCCTCTGCCTCTCTCAAGAAATAGGGAGGGAGGGAGGGAGGGAGGGAGGGAGGGAGGGAGGGAGGGAGGGAGGGAAGGAAGGAAAGACATATATTTCATTTTGACATAAATCATAAGCAGAACCATAGAATGATTTCTACTCAAACCTTCTCTGCAGAGACTTCTATGCTCTAAGCTTTACTATGATAAAAGGGCCTCAAGTTCAACACAACATCCCAAATACCTAAAATACCTTCATTTCTTTTTATTTTCTAAAAGGGATTAAAGTTGCAATCAATCTATATACAAGACAATCAAGAGTAATAGTATTTGCCGTATCTTTAAGCACAGGACAGGAAGTAGGTCCTACCTCCTATAGAAAGTTCTTCCTCACCATGCCAGTCTTCCAGGCCCTTCTCTCCCCTCCCATCTATGCCTTAGGCTCCTTCCATTCCACCATTCATTTCTCACTTACCATGCCCTGCCTGTACTGGAGACTGTTCCTGTTTTTTAAGAAAAAGCATGTATTTCTTCCCCCCTTCCCTAGATCTAAAGCCCCTTACCTATTCCTCACAGTACCAAACACAGACTTGCATTCCATAAGTATGGCTGATTAGGCTGGAGGTTAAAATACTAGACAGACTGTGTTGTACTTATATACAATGTAAATATGCATCCATGGCTTACCTTTGAGGTCATCACCAATTTCCCAAGAAAATAAGAAAACAATAGGCTTCTAGTTCCAATGTTTGCAGTCTTTCTAAATCACGTAAAGTATGACTAGAACACAGCCACAGCTTTGTGTAAACCCCGAACCTGACAGCCACTTACAGGGTTACAGGAAACGTATGTCTACACAGACGGGGCCTTTGTCTTGAAGCGGTAAATACCCACTATATCTGTGACTAACAGTGAAATCACTTCTTTCCTGAGACCACGCCCTGGCTCCTCTCCTAACTGCTCTGGGGTCATGCAGGAAGGCATGACATGTTGAAGAGAGGTAGACTTATGTCCCCTGACCCACAGTCATTTCACATTTTCCTCGTCTCTTACTCATTGTTCTCGGCCTTGTCACCTGCCCCTGCATGGCAATGGAAGGCTGTTGGGCCTTTGAAAAGGCTCTGTAAATCTCTGTTCAAAGGGCCTTTCCCCACCTTAATGTGGCTTCTCCTTGCCCCTGAGATGAAGGCCTAACAAGAGTCTAGGCTGATTTCTACCCTTTACCCTTACGCCTAGACCACTCCCAGGCCTCACTGTCACTTGCAGATTATCTGCCTCACAGGCTCTTATCTGATTTTCTAGGCTTTTCCCATTTAGCACAACATAAATATTATAAATTAGCAGCCTAACATATGCAGGAAACACTAGGCTTACAAATGAATTTCATTTATGCTCTATACTTTTGTTGTTGTTTTCATAAATTCATCACCAGTATTTTTAAATTAAAAGGTTTTATATATCAATTAAGATGTCTAATTGCTCTTTAGAAATTAGAAGGTTTGGCCACCCCTGGTCCGCATTACCACCCGGCAGCATCAGCTGAACCTGATTAATGGCTGCCCTTTTAGACATGGAGGCAACTCTCCTCTTCTCCACTGTCCCCAAAACTCCCCATTGCCATACACCAGATCCTTGTACTCAGGTATGTGTCTGCCATGGCAGAAACTAGATATTAGCTCAGAAAACATGATTCTCCCTCTTTCTGAACACACAAGACTCTCTCTCCCATCCTCCCCTGCAGTTAGGTGTGGTCATGTGACTATGTTCTGGCCAATGGAATATGAGTGGTCACTCTATGTTAAGTTCCATAAAATCTCTCACATGTGATCATTCACTTCTTTTCTCCTCCACTTGATGCAATCAAGCCATGTATTTAAAACGGCAGAGCCACTAGATAGAAGAATCTTAGGTTGGGGGATTCACCTGCAAGAAATGAAACTACTTCTATCATGTTTGAGCAATCATGCATATTGTTTGTTACAGCAGCTAACATGAGCTTAACACATCTGCCTTTCAACTTCACAGGAAGTCCCTGACTTGATTTAATGCCTGTATGCCCATAGTTCTCACCTTACATTGATCTGACCATGACTAATCCCTCTGAAAGGTACCATTTCTTATAAAAATCTACCCACCATGAACTTCAAAAGATGTACTTCCTTCCTGGACCTCCCTAGTGACTAGCTTTGTATAACAATATTAATTTATGCAGCTACGATTGTGTCTGAACTTGCCCCCTCACCTAAATCCTCACCTTATACCCTAGAAAGTTTGGGCTCTGGTTTCCATGAACTTCTCCTTGGAAAAGTAATGGACACTTATGACAATAGAATTAAAATAAATATAATTACCATCCTTGGAAGTTGAAAAAATTCACTGAGATAGTATGGTCCATCAGAATTTTTTTTTTTAAGGTAACCAAAGTCTAGAAAAGAAAAATGACTTGCCTAAAATCACACAGCCAGAAGATGGGAGAGAAGAATCAAACTGTCCTTTTTTATTTCCAAATGCACTGTACTTGACATTATCCTTCATCTCTTATTGCAAAACCCAGTGGTATTTTCCCTTCATCTACCACACACACGCAGCCCTAGCAATTTACGGAACATTCATTATTGTGCTAAGTACTATTCTGAGTCTTTTGCATGCCCTTCTCAAATTTTAATTTCAGAATATATGAATTATATAATCTCCATTTTTATGATGCAAAAAGTGAGGCACAAAAAGGTGAGTGAAATGTTTCAATATCACATATCTAGAAAATGGAAGGGAAGGTCTAACTCAAAAGTCCATGCTCCTAAAACCCATGTTATATTGCCCATTACAAACTTACCTTTCTTCCTAGAAGGAAGCACTTTTTGCATCAGTTAGCTTTTCCTGAGAAAGAAACTACCTTAAAATAGGGTGGCGCTAAGCAGCAACTACTTGCTTAGCCCATGATACTATGGGGTAGCAATCTGGGCCAAGCTCAGTGGGGCAGTTCTTCTGCTGGACTTACCTGGGCTCACTCATGTATGGGAGGTCAGCTGGCCATTTAGGTTGTGGCTAGATGAGCCAGATGACCTCATGCTCATATCTGGGACCTTAGCTAGAAGAGTCAGGATGACTGACATGGCACAGCCTCTCTCCACATGGTCTCTCATCCTCCAGCAGACTAGCCAAGACTTGTTCCCAGGTTGGTATTTGCAGAGTTCCCAAGAGGATCACAAAAGGCAAGTACCAAAGCACTGTTACTTCTCAATTCTCTGCTGGTATCCTATTTGCTACTATTTGGCTAACCAAAGCAAGTCACACGGCTATCTCCAGTTGCAAAAATGGAAAAATAGACTACTTCTTGATAGGCAGACCTTCAAAATTATATTTCAAAGGGCACAAGGAATGGGGTGGGCAAAATTTATAGACATTTTCAATATTTCAGATAATTTAATTATTTTCTTCTAGTACTTACATCCATATTTCTAAATAATATGTGTATATGGCTACCTCTTATGTAACCAATTTTAAATGTTATCTTCTGATTTATTATTATGACAATTTGAAATTTAGGGTTTTTTTAATCCCTTTCCTTTCTACCTAAAATTCATATACCTCTCACTCAAATTCCCTAAATGCTTTATACATAAATATATATATTTCCTCCAAATCATATAATAAATAATATACATGATGTCCCTTTATCCCTAAATATTTCAGTGTATATTTCTAAAATCAAGGCTTATTATAACCAACTGTATAGTTATTAAAATCAGGAAATCAACCTTATAATTCTATGACCTACTTTATCTGGTACTGTTGAATATAGTAGCCATTAGCCACATGTGACTAAATATATTTAAATTTAAACTAGTAAAAAATAAACATTCAGTTCCCTGGTCATACTAGCCACATTTAAAGTGCTCGACTGCTCGACATATGGCTGGAGACTATGATATTGAACAGTACAGAGAATGTTTCCATCATCACAGAAAGTCTCATTGGACGATGTCAGTCTACATCTTTCAGGCCCTGTTAGTTTATATTTACGGGAGCTATAGAGATAAAATCTGTAGGTGTTACAAGATTATAGTGCAAGGTAGAAATTAGTATCCCTATTTTTGGATAGGGAGACAAAATTAGAAAAGTGAATTGTGTCCATGTCTGTATAATAAGTCAATCCTATAAGCAGGAATTTGAATCTAAGTTCAATCACTGGAAAGACCTTTCTCCTACCACAGCAACATATTCCCTTCCCAGGAAACATAAGTCCATGTCTTAGGTTGGGTTCTCCAGAATCAGAGCCTAAGACAAATACTCATGTGCACAAAATTATTGAGCTCTCCCTTTATTCGGGAAGAATTCCCAGGAAAAATAGTAAAGGAATGAGGGGACCAGCACAGGGCAAAAGGAGCCAAGGAAGGTGGCAATAGGAAGCAAAGTTCAGCCTGATCCAGCAGGTCACTGTGAAACACAAATCATACCAAAGGCCTTGTCCCACCTGAAAGCAAGGGAGCTAGGCTCTCACCTGCCTACATCCTTCAGTTGTTGGCTACAGGCTGCACCAAGGGGATATCAACTTCCAAGTACTTGTGTGGGCAACGCAGTGCCAGTAGCCCAAGGGCTGTCCTCTGAAGAAGGCCAGTAGTTCCCACTGTTGGGAATCAAAGCACACAGAGCCTGAGGCGTGAGTACTCTGAATCAGTGAAAGGGGGCAGAGAATATTGGGAGCAGCCCAAACAAAAAACATGGCAGAGTACTCTACCTTACTATTCTTTGTAAAACGTGTTTGTTAAATACCTCTCCATGTTGCCTTTTGTATAGGTAAAACTTGAAAATCTAGCTGGTTTAGAATAAGTGCTCACTTACCCTAGCCTATTTCCGTGAGATATTGTTTGAGCCTACAATATCAGTTGAGGAATAATGGGTGGGTTGGGTGGGGCCACCCTTGATAAGGAGCATAAAATCAAAGGGCAAGAACCATGGCACACAGATCCAGGGCCATCTGAGTGCAAAGCAGCTTGCTGTTAGGGGAACCCTGCATTGGAGAAGTGTCTTCCCCTATACTAAAATCTACCCAGACTACAGGAATCCACACAAAGTAGTTTCAGTAGAAGGGGGAGAGGGGATTGTTTTGTACGATTCAAGAGTGCCTCATATAAATCAAGATTACAAAATTTAGTGGGGCATTGCAAGAAAGCTGGAGAACCAGCAGGAACAAGCTGTCTCCTCTTTCCCTTTTTGTTCTTTTCTTTCTCTGTATACCCTTGAATCTCTGCTTCTCTATGCGCATGGACCAAAAACACCTGCTCCAGACCCATAGTCCACAGATCACATGGGCTCCAGAAGTAGATTCAGAAGTATGGACTTCTCATTCTCTGGATTACTTAAAATCTCAATCAAGATAGAATCCAATTAGCTCAGTTCTCATGTCAGGTGTCAGAGACCTTGGGACTTGTTACAAAGATGGTCTTGGGCAAGGGTATAGATTAAGTTAAATGGTGTGGCAGACTATTTTTTCCAAAAGTGGCCACTGCAATATCTCTGGTGCCCTATACTGTTCTGAGCCTTGCCACTCACCCTGAAAAGTAGGGTCCGTGTTCCTTTCTCCTGAATCTGGGCTGGAGCTTTCGACTGCTCTGAGTAGTCAATAGTATAGGGTAGAGTGGTGCCAGGAGACTTCCAAGGCTGCTAGGTCATTAAAAAATATAGTTTCTGCCTGGTGCTCCCTTCTCTCTCTCCCTCTCCCTCTCCCCTTACTCACCTTTGGGAACCCAGCCACCAGGCTGTAAGGAAATGCATGCCCCCTGGAAAGGTCAGGTGTTAGTGTTCCCCCAAACAATCCCAGCTAAGGTTTCAACTGACAGCCAGCAACAACCACCAGACATCTGAATGAGGAACCTTCAGAGGATTTCCAGCCCCAGCCTTCAAGCTCCTCCAAATGATCCTGAATGGAGCAGAGTTGAGCTGTCCCCACCAAACCCTGGGCAACTTACAGATTCATAAGCAAGATAAATACTGATACAAAGAATGAATGAATCAATCAATCAATGAATCAATGAATGAGTGAATAAATGAATATTGCTGCTGTTGCTGGTTTTAGCCATGGGGTTGTGGGTAATTTGTTGTGCTGCCATAGTTGGCCTTCACGTCCTCTTGATTTTTGACAACCCCAATGTTCTGCTTTCCTTGTCTGGTCTCCTGGCCTCACTATTACCTAAGTCAAGCATGATTCTGAGGATGTGTGGAAAAGCAGTATTTCATTTATTACATGTTTCTATTCTGTAAGGATGATTTGAGATACTCACTTGCCTCCCAGAACATGCAGGGCAAGGAAAAAAAAACTCCAACAAGTACGCTTCCATCAAAATGTATGAAGAACAATCAAAGAGGAAGCTACTCATCTTTGATGGGTAGAAGCTTCTGAATTTTTATTTTCATTTGTTGGCATGACAAAATATACAAGGGGCAAGTCTCAAACACTCCTCCTCTCTAAAAAAAAAAATTCCTAAATGTAAAGATTCATTCAAATACACTATTGTCTGGATCCACTTAATGTAGTTCCTCCTTGAACAACTCCTTATCCAAGACCTGTGGGTTCTTCAAATGCCACCTCTATGTTGGTTCAAAACTTCGGGAGCTTCTCAGGTGAAATCTAAAGCTGGACTCCATACTTGGAGGGCAAGAAGAGACTGGAGAAAGAGGCAGACCCTCTGGATCTGTAGGTGGCAGGATTAAAAAGCAAGGAACTTGGGGCACCCGACTGGCTCAGCTGGTAGAGCATGCAGCTCTTGATCTCAGGGTCATGAGTTCAAGTCCCATGTTGGGTGTAGAGGTTACTTTAAAAAAAGAAAAACATAAGAGAACTTACTTCAGGGTTTGTCCTGTATGGTTGCATGATGAGTAGATCTCTGCACCTGCCCAGCAGAATCTTAAAAGCTTACATAAGAGGCCTTACCTGGGTGCAGTCACCTATATGGTTCTGATGTCCTCAACAACATATCACTCTCTCAATGCTTTGTCCTCAAATATGGCCCCCACTGTGGAAAGAATGTATATTCCAGGGCAGTGCAAGGGGCCTCCAGTTCCCTGGATCCAGCTCAAGGGTCAACGACAGTGATGTCCTCTCGATGACCTCCTCCAACCCTCTAGCACACCAGTCTGGAGTGAAATCCATCACACTGCAGAAAAGCTGACCACATTCACTTCCTTTCCTACTACATAGAGCTCCCTGGACCTCACCCTTCATTACTGTTAAACCATCATTAACTCATTAGCCAGTAGGGTTTCCTTGGGGCTACTTACTATTTCTGAGGCATTTTATAGCCGTCTCGGGACAAATATCTCTTTGAGGGCAGGCTGAACTTCTAGCCTTAACTGGTACACTGGTTCTCAAAGTGTGGTCCCTGGGCCAGCAGCATCAGCATCATGTGAGAACTTGCTAGAAACGTGAATTCTTGAGCTCGTCCATAACTACTGGATTGGAAACCCTGGATATGGGCCAGAAATCTGTGCTTGAACAAGTCATCCAATGCATTCTTATTTTTTTCTTTAAAGTAGGCTCTACACCCAACATGGAGCCCAACATGGGGCCCTAATTCACAACCCTGAGATCAAGACTCGAGCTGAGATCAAGAGTCAGATGCCTAACCAATCAAGCCACCCAGTCACCTCCATCCAGGGCATTCTGATACAGGTTGGAGTTTGAAAACCCCCTAGTCTAGTCAGGTCTGGTTAGGCATCAGATATCACACTAGTGACTGAACAGAGAGAATAGAATAGATTGTTAGCTGAGTATAAAGTTCTAACCGGGTAACTGAAAAAGTAGAAAGGGAACCCCAAGTTCTCAAGGAGACCGCAAGGAGGAAGCAGCTGATGCTTGGAAGGCTAGGGGAACAAAGGGAAGGGATTGGAATTATGAAAAGATGCCGGGAGAGGAGAGGTCCTGCTGAACCGAGGAGCGGCCACTGAGAGGGACCTCCAGCTCAGCGGGCCCGGTTCTCCAGACTCAGTCACCCCAGGGGTTTCTGAGGAAGGGCCTGGAGTCTGGTGCCTGAGTACCCTAGGGAGCGCCATGAGGCTGGTTCTGTGAGGGGTGAACAAACTGCAAAGGCTACTAACTGCTGCTGCCACAGAAAACAAAGGATGCTCAGGGGACACCCACCCAACCAGGAAGCCCCTTCCCCTTCCTCCAGCCTTGCCTTCGCAACCTAGCACCCCCTATTGGCAGCAGCTGACCGGGGAGGAACAGGGTCTCTGTCCCAGCACTGCAGAGTTCAGAGACAATGGCTTAACAACTGACAAGGTCATTTGGAGCTATTATTTCCAAAGAGTCTTGCATGGTCTCAGAATAAATATACCCTTTGGGGCAAGCTGCCCCTTGTCTAGAAGTCTGACAGCTACGGTCCTTGAGTGGCTTACGGTGGGTCACTGACCCGTGTGTGTCTGTGGGGGTGCTCCTCAGATGACAGGATGCACTTTCCTTGGCCTCTTCTCATGGTGAAAAATGGCCAGGGATTCTTTTACCCACTGCAGAGGATGAAAGCTAGAAAAGAAAGAATGGAAGGGGACAGCCAAATGAGCAGGGATTCTGGGTGAGGGGAAGGAACTGAAGGCTGCTGGGGGCTCAGGGCCTTTTGCTGCTTTTGAGGATGAAACACGCAGCAGAGTTGTTTGCTTCTGTCTTCCTGGGACATCAACAACCCCAGAAAATGAAAGCTCCTTGGATTTCCATGGAGCTGGGATGGGCCTGGCAAGCATGTCCCTTGGCTACTTCAGAGAGCGTCCCCTGAGCTTTAAAAAGACAAAATCGCACATCCTTGAGGTCCCCTCTGACAGCTGACAGCAACACCTCCACACCAGGCCCTGTCAGCCCCCGCCCATCACTTTCAAGGCAGCACTGCCAATGATGCTGAGATGGGTCTCTCTTTCTACCACACTCTGGCTCTTTTGGGAAACGGAATGCATGATGCTTAATGGAGAAAAGAACATGCAGATCTCTCAGTGAAACTGAAAAGAAATGTTGAGGGGCAAGAGAATATTCTCCACTTGGGCAGTGGAGAATAATGAGGACTTTTTCATGAAGGTCACAGATACCAAGAGATAGCTTCCATGGCTCAGTCAGCTCCTGCCCATACTTCTACCATGTCTCAGGGAACCCCAAGAAGAATACGCTGGAAAATCCTGGTAATAAAACACTATTTAGAAAAGAAAATGCCAGTACAAGAGTATACACTCTGTGTGGGCCTTGGGCCTCCCTTCTTTGGCTGTTCTTTGAACTCTAGCTTTTCTTAATGTTTAAGATTTATGCTGACTCTAAAACTTGCTTTAATGCATTTGATGTCATGTAGAAGAACCATTTTGTCTCAATTCACACCCAGCTCTGAACCAAAATGAGCTTATGAGATTTATCACAAGGTGAGCCTATTTCTCCTGCCCTGCTTGCCTCTTTGCAGAAAGGGAATGGTCAGATTATCACATACCATACAACTTTGGAAGACTTCCTATGGAAGAGAAGCTAAAACTCACTCTTTATCGTGGCATTCAAGGCCATCCAGAGTCTGGCCACAGTCTTCTCTCTCCCTACCCTCAACTCTCTGTTACCTAAACATATGTTTATGTTCACAGACTTTCTTTGAACTTATGCATTTCAATTCTTTATCAAAATGCAGCTCAACCTTCTGGCTCCTCCTCTCTTAAGAGGCCCTTCTCCAGCTGAACCAGTTCACCTATGGCCTCACCCTCCTTCTCTGCTACTTAGTTTGCATCAACTAAATCTGACAATGATTGGCACCTCATCTGTCTTTGCTCTTCCGTAAGAAGGCGAGATACAGAGGCAAGCCCTCTGAGCACCTAAGACATTTTAAACTGACAGCATAAATACAAACGTGTATGTCAGAGTTCTTGGTACAAACAATAGAAACTGACAGCAACAAAAAATATATATATAAGGTACCTAAGAATCTAACAAAAGATATGCAAGGATTTTATAGATAAATTCTTTATCAAGGGGCATTAATAAATAACTTTAATAAACAGAGCAATATACCATGTTCGGGGGTGGGATGACAAAATCGTGAGAACGTCAGTCTGCAAATCAAAATAAAATTTTAATGCAATTCCAGTGAAAATGTCTACACAATTCTTCACGGATCTCAACAATCAGATTATTGGGCAAAGGCCCAAGAACAGCCAAGTCAATTCTGAGAAAGAAAGAGGGTGAATGGAGAAATTCGTTTACCAACATCTAGTATTTTTATGTGTAGTGATGGTGATGAAGGCAGTGTGGCACTGGCACAAAGGTAAACAGAAGTCAACAGAACAAAGTAGAGATCCTTGAAATGGTCCCATTCATACCGAACGTGACATGTAACCGAAGAGGCTCCACAGATTATTGAGGAAACAATGGCCCACGGATGAATGGTGCTGGGGAGATAGCTCATTACATGTGTAATGAGCTCCCTGCACTCCACTACCCACAAGAATCCATCCCAGGTGGGCTAGAGGCCTAATGGTGACAATATAGGAGAACCTGCTTATGGTTTCAGGGGAAGGAGGATTTTCCTAACAACACACAAAAACCCCCCACAAATCACACAAAAACGAGATCAATACACTCGACTGCATGAAAATGTAACATTTCTGCCCATCAAAAGACACCACTGAAAAAATGAAAAAGGCAGGCCACAGACTGCTGGAAAAGGATATTTTCAGTGCTGGTAACGATAAAGAATTACCATCCAAAATACATATCTCACTCCTACAAATCTGCAAGGAAAAGACAGGCAACTCAGAAGGAGCGAGGAGGGCAAAGGATTCCCACTGAGGAGGCGATCCAAACGTCAATAAGCATCTGTAGAGGTAATCGATGCCACAAATAATCAGAAAAGTGCAAACTGAAAGAAAACACCATTTCCCATTCATCAAAAATTGGTAAAAATAATTTTTTAGGTATGATAATAGTACCAGGAAGAATATGAAACAGGAAACAGAATTATTACCCAGAGGTGGGCGTGTAATGATGGGGAAGAGCAACTTGTCAAGCAGCCAGTATATCTGAAGATAAATGTAGGCAGGGACCCGGAATTGCACTCCGAGGACTGTACCGCAGGTGGTGCTCCCAGGTGGTACCAACACCGCCTTGAGGGGCAAGTTACTAAAACTCGCCTAAAAGTGACAGTCAACCCCCTTCCCAAACGGAGGAAGTATGTGAACTAGAAGCCCCACGAAACGCACTTGACACCTCCAGGTCTTTAAAGAGGACTCTAACACTCCCGCGTACTCATTCCAACGGTTCTTAAAACGTATAAGACACTTCACACTGACAGGAATCTTGGTTTTTAAATAGTACCAGCGTCCAATAGTATTTCGTGTTTTCAGTGGCCACTTAGCACCTCATTATCAGAACACAGATATGACTTAAATGAGCCCAAGGATAAAGTGTCCTAAGACTGCTTTTGTACCTCGCTAACTATGACCCAACTGAGAGTTTAACCCGAATAAACTTTAACACCAGGGAAAAGGACGGCCTCGGACTGAAAACATCGTCGTGTCAACAATTTAAAATCTAAGTCGCCTGAGAACACTTTTAAACACAGTCAGGTTTGCAAGAGTGAAAAAGGCTCAGCTTTTGACGTGGAAGGCATGGTGACCATGGTAATGTGCGTTCTACCTTTACAGCCAGAGCGGACGGGTTATTCTGTCCGCTTTATCCCGAGAAAGAGAAAGGCAGAGGTGACTGCAAAAGGTAAACGAGGCAAGATTTCCAACAAGAGGCCTATCTTTTGTCCGTTGTTTTAGTGGCTTCCAATCTGACCTATTAAAGGTATACCCTCGGCTCCAAAAAAGGGGAAAGAAACTATAGCTTTGTATTCCCAACTCATGTATCTTTGCTTGCAATCTTGCATTCAATTTCAGTGTAATATGAAGAGGCCTATTCTTTTACCAAAAGTTCCCTCTTCCCACCAGGCTTGTTTGTTATTTTATGTGTTTCTGCATCATTGGTAGACTCCGCTTTGATCTGCATTCCTCCTGGATGTGGGGTTTCCTTTTCAGCTACCAAAAGGAAAGCTGGTTTGTTTGAAAAATCTGTTTATTTGGATTTTTTTGCTAGCCTAAAGTCCCTCTCTTTATCAGGATGCGCAGAGCTCCGTGTCTGCCAGTCTCAGACGGCACTCGTTTTCCCTAAGGAAAAAGGCAACTTGGAAATAATACAACTTGCCCCGTTTGTATTTGGAATATTCTGGGAAAGAAGCTTTAGAGGTTTTAGTTTAAAGCCGAGGAGAAGCGATTCCTTACCAGATATATTTAATCAGCAGTGGATCTTTCATGTTTAGACTGAGAAAGAAAAAAAAGAGTTTCCTCTCATTATTTCTCAATTAGGAATTTTCTCAGCAAGTATGAGCTTACTCGTGTACACCACCAACTCCATCCTCGTGTACTGGCGAGGACCCGTACCTTCCACAGAGTGAGGGCATCTAGGACGGCGTGGCATTGCTCTGTCTAAACCAGCATGTGGATGGAGGAAAAAAGAGTCAAAATCACACCAAGATGACCATATCATTATGCCACCATTTCCAGAAAAGTTTCCTTTGGAAAACCAGTGTTTGACTGAGGGATGGCTAGTAGGTTGCCAACACCACCCCAGCTCTGATGAATGCGCAGTGGCTCCACGAAGAACAGTGGGTACATCAAGGCTCCCTGGGAAAAGGGATCCATGGTCACGTGATGAGAGATGCTGGCCATTGCATGGAAGGACGTGGCACGCATGGAAAGCCAGCAGCTGATGTATCTAAAGGTACCCTGTGAGCATCAGATCACTGTCATTGATGAGTATGTGTAGGGGACTGGGGGAAGGGAGTACTTGTTGAGGGCAGGGTCAGGGGTCTCTTAAACCAATCCCATAGTTTACTACTTATTACCTGTACGTGCTATTGGCTCCTGACCAGCATTTCTTCTTAGGAACAGTTCTTAGGACTGAAGCAGTCTACAGACAAAACAGAGAGAGGAAATACAGGGTCTCTGAATGGGGAAGACAGAAGACATTCTCCCACATCCTCCAAATGCCTCTTTGCCGGAGAAACAGGATGTGTTCCCCAAGGAGCTTATGAGACCGTCACCTCACGGGACGGCAGTGGCCAGGACCCTCTCTTCGGAGGGTTAACCAGCAGGATTCAATCTGGGAATCCAAACAAACTTAGGAAAACAATAGGCAGGACCAGGAAGGAATGGGAATTATTTGTCTGTTTTTAATAGAATCCTGCCTTCAAATTGCGGCTTTGCTCTAGGAAAAAAAAAGAAAAAAATCACAGTTTTCTTTAAAGTTACACATGAACAGTTTCTGGCTTCAAAAGATAGAGATCAAAATAAACTCCAGTTGTTGCCTAAGAACCACCTCTTTTTGCAGGGACACCGGCCCTCACTCAACGGAGGCTGCTTCGGGACAGGTGGTGAGTCTACGAAATCAAACTAGTTAGGTAAAATGACTCCACGCTGAGTTTCGCAGCTATTCAAGCAGTTACAAACCCCAAATAGGAATTAAGATGGACTTGTTTACACCAAACGCTGGGCTGATCTGATTTCTCCGTGTGCCCGTCTGTAGGGAGACCTTTGAGTCTCTGAGAGCCAGCAGAACCTTACACCCCCTTTGGTTACCAAACCTCAGAAGTCCACACGTTTGAAGAAACCAGAGGGCTTTGTTTTGGCAGAACATTTAGATGAGACTTTGTTCCTAAAAAAGACGACACGTATTCACTGTATAAGTGCTAGGTCCAGAAAGAGGGGGGGGGGGGGTCAAACTGAATTGAGGATTTCATTCTGGCCATCAAAGAGAAACAAAAGGTTTCCTTGTGGAGAGGTTTGGTTTTGAGGCTCAAACTACAAAGTTCAGCAAAGTGGACAAAATTGTCAAAAAGTTAATTAAGAAGAGACTGTCTTCCTTTTCAACAATCCCCCAGGCGCAAAAATATGGGACATACAGACCAGATTTACAAAATTGTATGGGCACGTCCGCCCTCATCTCACGCCGTTGTATCTCACGTGCTTGGGTGGGACACGATAAGGAGTGGTGACTTTCCTTGGAAGAGCTTGGATAGCACTCCCAAAATCCCCTCTAAAAGGGCTAACATTTGAGGCCAGACTTCCAACTAACATCCCCTAGAGAACTCACTGAAGTCTAATCCCTTCCCTAGCAGATAAGCGAGGGCATACACTTAAGAATCCTGAGGGCAGGTAGGGTAGACTACTCAAAGTGTGGACCTCAGACCAGCAGCTGCAGCTGGAAGCTCGTTAAAAGCAGGTTCCCAGCAGCCCCCGCCCCCCCACATTTGTGGAATCCAAATTGTGGCTGGGGGAGGGGAGCAAATCTGCTTCACAAGTTTTCAAAGCGATTCTTAGGTATTCCTACTTATGAGCTCTTAGGGAACGGCCCAGCTGCTGGCTAAGAGGTCCACCCCTGAAAGACTTTGTCAATGCAGGAAGGACCCAGCAGAAGGACAGGTAGGGGAGAGTAGGTGCCCAGGATCCCGGAGTAAAAAGGGAGCTTGGTGATCACCACCCGTGCCTCAGCATGAGGCCATAAAACCAACAGGGATACGTTAACTTTGATCTTTGGTGGAACGCTGGACACTTCCTGCCACCCTTCTCATTTTTCCTGTGGCAATGCGAAGGAAGAGCAGGTTCAAGGGCCAGAAAACTAAACAAACCCTCTCAAATAAGAGTGGACTCTTACCAGCCTCCTCTGTTTGGGCTCCATCTTGACTTCACCCTTCAGCGACTCATACCATTCTGCTGCTTGTGACCTACTAACAACCTCTCAAACACACACACCAGTATCTCCTCTACACTCATCTCGCTCCTCTTTCCTGGGGGCGCTCATTCAAACTCAGGACTTATCGCCACTGATTAGGCCGTGGCCCCCGACCCACTCTGCTGGGTTGTCACGTAGGGTCAAGCGCCTTCGTAAAGTCAGTGTCACTCCCACCCTAGATGCCTCCATTTCAACTCAAATCAACTCAGCAAACTTTTCATTTGGCGATATAACCTGTCTTGCTCCCTGGTTACATTCTTTTTTTTTTAATGTTTTTTTATTATATTATGTTAGTCACCATACAGTACATCCCTGATTTCTGATGTAAAGTTCGATGACTCATTAGTTGTGTATAACACCCAGTGCACCATGCAATACGTGCCCTCCTTACTACCCATCACCAGCCTATCCCATTCCCCCACCCCCCTCCCCTCTGAGGCCCTCAGTTTGTTTCTCAGAGTCCATAGTCTCTCATGCTTCATTCCCCCTTCTGATTACCCCCCCTTTCTTTATCCCTTTCTTCCCCTACCGATCTTCCTAGTTCTTATGTTCCATAGATGAGAGAAATCATATGATAATTGTCTTTCTCTGCTTGACTTATTTCACTGGTTCCCTGGTTACATTCTAACTCTGTTCCTTCTGAAGACGTCAGACACAAACGGACTTCTTCAGAGATAAATGAAGCCTCTCAGCGCTCAAGTGTATCAATCATGATGTCTTTTTCAAAGAGCTGTTTTAGCCTTAGTTTCTGGAATTTTTTAGTTTTTACTTTGTTTGTTTGGAAAAAACCTTCACTCATCTCTCCCTCCCCTCTATCCCTGCATCGAGGCTGACCTTAGTGTCCACCCCACAGCCCACATCACGGTGACCACAGTGACCATGGTGATGACAGTGGTAATGGCAGTTAAAACCTGTAGAGAGGGGCGCCTGGGTGGCACAGCGGTTAAGCGTCTGCCTTCGGCTCAGGGCGTGATCCCGGCGTTATGGGATCGAGCCCCACATCAGGCTCCTCCGCTAGGAGCCTGCTTCTTCCTCTCCCACTCCCCCTGCTTGGGTTCCCTCTCTCGCTGGCTGTCTCTATCTCTGTTGAATAAATAAATAAATAAAATCTTTAAAAAAAAAAACAAACCTGTAGAGAGCTTACCATCTGCCAGGCATTGAACTAAGCATTTTACACAACGTTACTTAATTTTCCCAGTCGCCCTGGAAAGTACTATTATTTCCATCCTATAGATGGGAAAACTGAGGCTGAGAACGGTTAAGGAATTTGCCCAAGATTACAGGGATAATCAGCAGCAGAGCTGGGACTCTAACCCAAGTCTATCTTGTATTCTTTATGCTTCATTGCCTCTGTAGGCATAAGAGAAAATACACATGAAAGTAGTTTTACCCCCTGAAGCACCATCCGCAAGAAACACATCCCCCCTCTTTCTGGCTCCTTCCTTAGTCAATCCCATTCCCCTGTCGACAACGTGGCATTCTCTCCATTTCTCTTTCTCCATGATTGCTGATCCCAGTCATGCTATGTGGCCTAAAGTTTCCCCTAACCTGACTTTCCTGTCCCATTGTGGTCATGAGACCCACATCTGATGGGCCTTCTGGAGAAGAGAATGTCATTGATTTGTTAGTGATTTGTTTGCCTTCGTAGTACACGGTTTGTGAAGCCAGAGCCAACTTTCAACCTTGGCCCTTGTTGAAGGCTGCCAAGTAGACCAATTAAAGCGGACTCTCTGGGGGTGGGGCCCAGCAGCAATCGCTTTTAAGGCTCCCCAGGTGATTCCAGTGTGCGGTGAAGATTGTGAACACTGCCTTCCTGCTACTGACAAATGTTTTTGTGCTTTTTTTTTTTTTAGGTACCTTCTGATTACAAAAGCCTCCAGGACAGCCTTACGTCTGTACGCCTCCTGGGCCATCCTACATTCTTGGAAGCTTAATAAATGATCTTGTTGGGGTCCTGAAACAAGCCAGAAGGAATGTATTGTTTGAAGAATGGGTGAAATTTCCTATATTCTTTTGCCTTCTCTGTACCTGTATGAACTATGCAACTCTTAGGAGACTTCTCTCAGCCTGGAAAGACCTGAGAGGGTCTGGGAGCATGTTACTCATGGATCAGTGAGTTCTGGGATAAAAAGAGTAAGTTTGGTGCTCATTCTGAATATAGCAGTATCTTATGACCAAGTTTCTTAAAATTAAGGAACTTAGCTATAAGATCTCACACTTCTTGGTGGCGGGGGAGAGACCCAAGGTATGTGACGGCGGGGTGCCTGCCTGGCTCAGTCCGTAGAGCATAGGCTGCTTGATCATGAGTTCGAGTCTCATGTTGGGGGCAAAGATTACTTAAAGAAAAAAAAAAGATCTGTGGCTGGGCTTGGCAGTAGAGTAAGATCGTCTTAGCTTTCTTAGCCATGTCTAAAACAGAGTATAAAAAATGTGGTAGAGATCCTTAACTTAATCCATAGATGAAAGTCTACTCAACTCCCCCCTCAAACATCTCTACTTGGCCTGTGTTCCTTTGCTATCTTTTCTGAAGTGAATGCGTGGTTAAAAGAAAATCCGAATGTTACTTTTCCTTGAAGACCTTATTTTAACCTCTCTCAAACAGGGGTTATGAGTAGAAGTTTCTAGATTAGGGAAGAATCAGCTTCCTGAATAGGATGTCAAATCGCGTGACACCTTTCATCTCTTTTCCAGTATAAGAATTAAGCCCAGGTTTACCTCCAGCTGACCGCACCTCAGTGAGAGAGAGCGGGGAGGATTTTCAAAAGGATTAAATGATATGAATAGCTTTCAGGTTTCCACTGGGGGCAGAGCCGGGAAGGGGGGGTGGTGCTACAGCAGCTGCTCCATGGAGAGGATAAAGGATTTGCTGGAGCTTTGTGTGACTCGGTGTATCTGCTGAGGATTGATCTGAGAGCCTTTCTTAGCCTCCTTTTGAGGGGAAGGGGAAAGACTTCTTTTCAAAGTCACATTATCTGGCAACAAAGCCTGACCCAGGAGGGTGGTGTTTTGGGGCTTGCACACTTGCGGGAAAGAGAGGTGGGCTCAAAGCCTCCCTCAAGGAGGAGGCATGCACGCCTCAACAGATGGGTCTGGAAGCTCGGAGGAGATGGGGGAGGTAAGCCCAGCTTCCCTCACTTTCCCGAAACATCTGACCTCAGCCTTCTCCCAGGTGGCTCGTGCTCCCGGCGGCTACCTCCCCAGGATCCTAAAGGGAGCGCTGTCTGTGCTGTGTGTGTCTGGAGCCCAGGGGCGGAGTGGTGTGCGGCTCAGAAAGATGACCCACCTATTGCAAGGGGCAGCACAAAATGGTACAGCCATTCTGGAAAACAATTTGGTTCTTATAAACATAACCTTACCAAATGACCCAGCAAACTCACTCCTAGGTATTTACCTAAGAGAAATGAAAACTTACATTCACACAGAAGCCTGTATGCAAATGTTTACAGCAGTCTCTCTATTCCTAATCCTCAAGAACTGAAGCAACCCAAAGATCTCTTACTGGGAACGGGTAAATACACTGTGGTACAGCCCCACAAGGGAAGATGGCTCAGCAATATAAAAAGGATCGAACTGTTGATACATGGGACAGCATGTATGAATCCCAAGTGCTTTATGTTAAGTGAGAGAAGCCAGACTCAGAAGGCTGAACACTGTATGGCTCCATATCTGTGGCATTCTAGAAAAGGCAAAGCTCTAGGACACAGAGAGAGGAGATGAGTACAGAGGGTTGGCTTGAGGGGGTGTGCAGGGTGATGGAAAATGTGTATCTTGGTGGTGATGATTACGCGACTGTCTCATTTGTCAAAACTCACAGAAGTGTACAGCAAAAGGAGTGAATTTTATGATAGGTAAGTCAAGAAAACCAACCAGTCACAGTTCTGTCATGAGAGGTGTGAAGAGAGGTTTTTAAACTCCCAGCCCTTGTAGTGGCTTTTGCTATAACTCACCCTCCCTTTTCCTGTTGGTGGTACCCAGGAGGGCAGAGTGGATTCCCATCATATGCTTCTGCTGTTGGTGAGCAGCTGACCCGATGCCCCGGTTGCTTCCCAGAGGTCATGGTAGGGCACAAGCAGCGGGTTTTCTTACTCTGAACCCAGTTCCTTCCCCTCAGCTAAATACATTCTCGAGAAGAATGTATGGCCTTGGCATTCCTCCTTGAGCTCATTCTTTTAACACAGATTCCCCTTTTGATCCCTCTTCAAATTCTGCATTGACAAAATAAAAGGCAAACTGTATTGTGTGTAGATTAAAGGACCATTCAGGACCTCCCCTTCCTGCTGAGGGACATCCCAGACTCCGCACTGATGCCGATGGGGTTCAGAGCCTCCCTTCTCCAAGTGTGTTCAGGGACCAGCAGCCTTGACATCACCTGGAAGCTTATGAGAAATGCAGACTGTCAGGCCTGCCCTAGACGGAATAAGGATCTGCTTTTTAGCAAGACGCTCAGGGATTCACATACACGTTAAAGTCCAGTAGCCCTGCTTTAGATTCAAGCGCCCATCCTAATGACATAATTTAGATCCCCATTAGCTGTTGTGGAAAGAATGGGGCCTTTGGTGTCTGCCAACACCAACTCTTAGCCCTACCGCTTTCTAGCTGTGTCCCCCATTTAGGTGAGTAGTTATAAAAGTATATAATCTTTTTGAACCTCAATTTTCTCATCTGTAAAATGGAGATATTCATGTCAACTCTTTATAGTGTTGCTGGGGGGGTTAAATTATGTACTACACGAAGGCAACACTGCTGAGCACATGGCATAGGTTTATATATCTCGGTTGCCCCACCCCCGTTCTCGACCTACTTGGCCAACTTAGTAATTGTCAAAGAAATTCAATGGGCTGGGGAAGGTGGAGGGACGGGGGAGGGGCAGATGACCTTCGTCCCTGAACAGCATCACCTGGAAGCTTGTTAGAATACAAATTCTAGGGGTGTCTGGATGGCACAGTCAGTGAAGTGTCATCTGGCTGCTGGTTTCAGATCAGGTCATGATCTTGGGGTCCTGCGATGGAGCCCCATGTCGGGCTCCGTGCTCAGTGCAGAGGCTGCTTGAGATTCTCTCTCTCCCTCTCCTTCTGCCCCTCCTGTTCATGCTCTCTCTCTCTCAAATGAATAAATAAAATCTTAAAAAAAAAAAAAGAAATACAAATTCTAGGGTCCTACCCCAGATTTACTAAACAGAAACTCCATGGTAGACCCTAGAAATCTGTGATTTAACAAGCTGTCCAGGTGAATATGATACATGCTAGTGCGACCACATCAGGTAACACCAAAACCCTGCAATTTCAGCCTTTTTCGATGAACTGGTATAAAAGAATCGATATTTAAAGAGGTTTGCTGGAAAGCTAAGCCGTTCCCTTCGGCTTCTGGGGTACTGATTTTCACACTCAGTATTGAAACACATTGGTGTGTGGAAACACGTCTGGTTTAGTTGTGATGTATATGTCAGCGATTTGCAACGAATTCATTCAACAAATTCATTCAGCAGCTAGTTCTCGTGCTCCTGTTATGTGTCAGGCACTGCTCCAAGCTCTACTAATAGAATAAGACCAAGTGATGCAATTATGACCAGTAATTGGCTAATCAAAAATGTCGTTTAAACAGAATCATAAAACATGACACACACAGATCCCACAAATGGTTATTTATTTGCCCAGCTTCTGGTCTAGGACAAAGCTTTTTAAGTGGCCAGCCTTGCATCGTACTTCATCCATAGCACCTCATTTATAATGTTCAGTTTGGGTTTCTTTAAATTGGAATGAAAGTTAAAAGACACCCGGGAAGCAAGTTGTCTTTCTCACATTCATTCAACAAGAATGTATTTTTGCCTACTCACATTTATTGTCACCAAATTATAGGCAACTTAGTTTGCAGAGAAGTGATAGTTTTTTGTTTTTTTTTTTTAGCATTCCTATTCCACCAGTTCATGGAATAGTGAATTGAACGATGTATTCCAGAAACAAGGACGACGGGCATATACAGGTTTGGGAACCCTCCAAACTGACTATTAGAGAATGTAACATCCCACCCCTCTCTGGGACAAGATTTAGTCTATTAGCCGCAAATGTTCTCCGTGCTGTGGGTACCAGTCAGTAGGGAAGAAGGGAAGGAAGGCATCCAGTGATTACATTTAAATACCTTATGGCTGCAAGAGTCTCTGTCATGATTGTCTTATGGGAGGCTGCAAATAACTTATTTTTTAAGATAGTTTGAGTAGACCAAGATTGTTCCTATAATAACACCACTTTAACTCACCTGTCAGCTTCCTTTCTCAGGCGGAGGCTGTTAAGATTGGTCGCCCCAGACTGTGCTCAGCTAGCGGCAATTATCACTCATTTCAGGCTTGCAAGCCATTTTTGTGTTTCTGTTTTCTTTAACATTTCACCCATGGAGGCCATATCAGTTATCTATCGCCACAATAGTGCTGCATAACAAAACCAGCCCCAAACCTACGCACTTCAAAGACTAGTTGTTATTTCTCAGGAGCTATGACTGGCTGGGAGGTTCTGCTGAAATGGGCTGAGGAGGCTTATCTCCTCTGGGCTTCTTGGTGAGTCAACTGATGGATGCCGACTGGGTAGGGAAGACCTCCGCGGGGATCACTCAGTTCTCCGCTATACACTCTAGTTCTCCAGCAGCGTAGCCTAGCTTGTCCCATGGCACTAGCAGTCTCGACGCTAAAGAGAGTATGGAAATGGGCAAGATCTCTGGAGGCCTAGGCCCTCAGCCTGCGCCCGGGCCCCAGCACAGATTCCAGAGGTGGGGAGATAGGCCACACCTCTTGGTGGGAGGAGCCACAGAAACCACATCCCAAAGGGGGGCCTGTGGGTGTGGGGCTGGGAGGGTAAAGAATGGGGGTGATTTTTGCAATTAATCAATCAGAGATGCATCAGTAATTAGGAGAGCCGGAAAGGATAGATGAAGAAAGCTTGAGAAGTAAATTTAAACTCCCTGAAGCTCAGCTTGTAAGCTTATTACTATTACGTGTGGAGTAGGGGTCTGGGAGAAATCAAGACATTTAAAAAAACAAATTGTAGTACTTTTTCATATCAGATTAGCCATATTAACCATTCTTGTAAAATTTACATTTTTGAGAAAGCTAAATGGCTTATTTCGCTCCTTCGGTGCTCATGAAAGTCTTTTTAATAAGTACCCTACCTCATGGGGGAAAAAAGAGGGCTTATATCCTAATAGTTTTACTTCCCAGAAAAAGGTTACTGAATTTCATCAAAATCTACACATCTACGTAAGAGGGAAATTTATACAATTGGGGGGGAACCCCACTGTGTACTGAGCTGAATAATCACATCCATATAAACTGGAAGATTAGTTACCTCAGAAAAGCTGTGCTCTAAGGGCCCATATCGAGCTGGTCTGTGGACAGGGCGATTTGTGAACGTTTTTTGAAGATGAACAATTAAATTGTTAGGAATTCATCCGTAATCATTTCTTACCCATAAGAATTTGTTCAGTGACTCGATAAATAGTTGCTAAGCAGTTATTTAAAAAAAAAAAAAAGCCATGGTACTAGATAGTTAGGGGTCATGTTTGGATTAAGCCAAACTTTCAGAAAGACGTATTCCTGCCTTACCCCTGTCCCCACCCCACCCTGCTTTCCCTGAGCAGTGCTTTGGTGTCAGGCCCTCAGTTTCCAGCGTATATTGTACATCGTTCTCAGAAGACAGTTGTAGTTCTCAGCATTCCATATATGTAAGACCCCAGTCCTCCAAATAGCTATAATATACCTGCACATATGTGGGTGTTTTTCATCACAAAATGCCAGGAAAAGCTTTGCTTCACCTGATGGACTAGCTTGCGGGCTCTGCGGGGGTAAAGTCAATCTTGTAGCTGGCTGTTTTCTTGGTCCGCTTGGCTGTCAGCGAGCTCAGCATCCAATTCTCAACTCAGTTCAAGGAGTTATGCTCAACCTGCTTGTCTCCATTTATTACTTTTCCTCCCTGATCTTGGTCTTCTTCTTTTAGCTCTATTTTCTAGGTCCTGATATTTTTATTTACATATGTGTTTTACCTGAAAGCCTCCTGAATTTTTTTTAAGAATATGCCCATAGATGGGCGGCTGGGTGGCTCAGTCAGTTAAGCGTCTGCCTTCGGCTCAGGTCCTGATCCCGGGGTCCTGGGATAGAGCCCTGTGTCGGGGTCCCCAATCAGCGGGGAGTCTGCTTCTCCCTCTGCCCCTCCCCCTCCCCCTGCTTGTGCTCACACTCTGTCTCTCTCAAATAAATAAATAAATAAAATATTTAAAAAAAAATTATGCCAGTATATAAACATATAATTGGATAAAACGGTAAGGAATTCCCACTATGACATTGAGTCCCTGATGAGACAACCAAAACGTAGATTTGACCAACACTTCTCCCCAGTGATATGGTATTGCAACCATTCCTGGAAAGAACATTTGATAGCTTCTGCCTAACCACAGACTGTTTCTATATTAGGTGTAGGTTAGACCTTATTGTGCATACGAATTGTCTGGGGAATTGCAGATTCTGATTCAGAAGGTCTGGGGTAAGCTGAGAGTCCAAAATTCTATCAAGCTCGCCAGATGCCAATGCTGCTGGTCGTCGGACCTCACTCAGAATAGCAAGGGACAGGATGATAATGAGCCAGGGTTGTGATGATCAACTCTGCGACATTGAGCCTTGACTTCTTTGCTGCAGCCGTTTGGTAAATATGTGGGTGACTGATCCTTGAGAAGTCAGTTCAGAGAGCAGATGGGTCCATGCCATTCTCACCCCTGCACACCGGGCTCTGCTAATCCTCAATCAGTGGCATCAACATCACATGGGTTGAAAACTGGCTCCTAGATTCTCTCTGCAGGTATGGACCCGAATTGCCATCCTACCCGTTAATCCTGCCATGGCCTCATAGAGATGACGTTCCTAGGAAATCACCTGGTTCAGGCTCCCATCCAGGATGGGGAATCTCCCTGGCTCCTGCCACTGCCCAGTGGTCCCAGCAGGCTCTATTTGATTACCTTCACTGGCAGGGACTCACTATCCCTAAGGCAGCCTATGACATTAAGGAATAGCTCTTATGAAAGCAAAGCTTGTCTTTCTGCTGAGTCAAAATCAACTTTCTGGTAACCTCCACCCACTGAGCCTTGTCTGCTGTTTGCAGCATGTCAAGTCTGCTCTGACTCAAGTCAGCCTTTCCAGCACTGCAGACCACTGCGATGCCTCCTTTTCCCTCTCCTCCAATTAGACGCTCCCAAGTCCTCCAATTGCTGGGCTAAAAGGTCTGAAAATGCAGACCTTCTTCTGAGTATGGCCCAGTTGTCAGGATGACTCTTAAAAATAGTATCCAGCATATGTCCAAAATAATTGAAAGCAAGGTCCTGAAGAGATATTGGTACATCCGTGTTCATAGCAGCATTAGTCACAATAGTCAAAAGATGGAAACAACCCAAGTGTCCACCAACGGGTGAGTGGGTAAGTGAAAGGTGGTGTATACATACAATGGAATATTATTTAATCTTACAAAGGAAGGAGATTCTGACACATGTGATGACATGGATGAACGTTGAGGACACTATGCTAAATGAAATGACAGTCACAAAAAGACAAATGCCTGGGTGCCTGAGTGGCTTAGTCGATTAAGTGTCTGACTCTTGATTTTGATTCAGGTCATGACCCCAGGGTCATGGGATGGAGCCCTGCGTCGGGCTCTGAGCTCAGCTGGGAGTCTGCTTGAGATTCTCTCTCTCCCTCTCCCCCACCCAAATAAATCTTAAAAAAAAAAAAAAAAGACAAATGCTGTATGATTCTACTTATGTGAGGTAGCTAGAGTAGTCAAATTCATAGAAAGCAGAATGGTGATTGCCAGGGGTTGGAGGAGGGGAGGAATAGGGGGTTGTTTAATGGGTACAGAATTTCAGTTTGGGAAGATGAAAAAGTTCTGGAGATTGGTTTCACAACAATGTGAATGTACTCACTATGGAACCATACCCTTAAACATGGTTAAGATGGCAAATTTTATGTTATGTCTATTAACTACAATTTTAAAAACAATGGTGCTCAGACCTGGTCAAAATACTTCAGTTGTGTAAAGGCTAGTATAGAGTATGCTAGAGCTATGATTTTTCCTTGATTGCTAATCGACACTTCTGGTAATGCAGCCTCAGAACGTGGCCCTAGTATTTTTAGTAGGCAAGTTGCACCATTAAGGCATATTACATGTGTGGTCTATGAAACCACCCCACTCCTCTTCACATGAATTACTGCCAAACTATCCTACGATAATGTAATTGACTTCTCTAGTTGTTACCTTCGAAAAAATATTGCCGTTTCCATGGAGGCCACAGCCATCTTTTAGAAACTAAACTTTTTCTTTTATAGTCGCTTCCAGTTTTCTATGCCTTAAGTTCATCTCCAAAAGAAAAAAGAATCTTTGACATGTTCTGAAATCATTTTTAAATGATGCTTATAAAAATCTGTGTATGTTATGACTGGTATCTAGGGATCTAGAAGTTTATAGGTAGTACTTGTGGCAATATTTCTCTGCTCAAGTGAATGTTTTTTTAGCCGTCCTTGAGCACTCTTGGCATAAATACAATAATAAAAACAACTATTTACATTCCACATGAAAAATTAAAGTATTGCAAACATCCACTTTTCATGTCGTTCATAACTTCTAATTTAGAGAAAGGCATCAGTTAAGACACCGTCGGCTTGAGAACAAAAGTGTCAAACACAGACATTGTCTTGTAATTTATTGAGAACCATTAACCCAAACATGAAATACTGTGAGTGGAAAGCCCGTGGCTTTCGTGCCATTGGCAGGTGTAATCACCTTTCTTTGACTCTCACATTTATGTATGTTTCGAAATTTTCTCAGATAACTGAATATATTTAGCTCTCCTTTTCCCAAGTTCCAACAACTACGTTAATTCTTAAAATTTTTTTTAGATCTGGAGGCAGATTTGGGTTTGCGCCTGTTTGCAAAAGCTGAATGCACACAAGATGAAAAGGTGCTCACAGAGTGAATTGTATTGTGGTAGTTTCCACGTGCTACCTGCTTCTGAGAGTGTAATTTCCAGAGCCTTTTAGGAGATGAAAAGGTTTGTAAGAGCTCAGTCACACTTTGCAATTACAGAAAATTGTTAGTTGCATTTAGATCAGTCAACTGTACAAATGGACCAATTTGGTGTTTTTTTTTTTTTTTAATCCTATCCCAGAATATCTATGGGTCATGTTGTTCAGGTGTCATTCACAGAACAGAAAACTCACTACGTCATCACCACAAAAAGGAGGGTGAATGAATCATTTATAATTGTTTTGAGAAGGCCAATTTAACAGCAATTTACACCCAAGATTTTTTTTATTTTCAAAAAGGCTCTCAGCTATAAGAAAAGGTACATTTTACAAGTAGAACTTTTCCCCCCAGTAAACTATGAAACTATAAAACTATATAAAACTATGAAAGGTCATACAGAATTTTTGGTTTTAATTCAAGGAGTAAAATGAGGAAATCAGTCCCACGGTTCCTGGATTTTGCATCTTGGGTTTTTTGTGACTTTCAATCACTGGCTTGTTAAAGGGGCCGTGGACACGGAACTCTGTCCTGATAGCTTTTCCACATAATGTCTGCGAGACGGCATCGGGGCAGGACAGGCAAAATTATAAATACCTGAGCTCAAAGCCAAACCAAAACAATGTTTTAAATGAAAGCTCATTCAAAATTACTGTTAATAATGCAAGAAATTCATAGTTCTGGTTTCCAAAGAAAATTAATTCAGCTCTCTTGTGGATGTAAAATGAACCTTTGAAAAAAGAGGGCTGGATCTACTCAGTGTCTGCTTAAATGGATAAACTTGTGGCCTGGTGATGGTTGCTGTGGGAGCTATAACTTTATCCTAAAATTTTTAATGTCTTATTTGCTGCCCATAGGTTTTTCTCGGAACTTCTTGTGATGCGGAGGAAGGAGACTCATCCATGAAGCTGGTTGTCTGTTCAGAGACCGTGCTTCCTCAGAGAGCCGGTTGGGCAGAGTTTACAGGGGCTTTGCATTTTCTGAAGAGATAGAAGGTGGTAGAAGGAAAGAAGAGGTTGTAGGACACATAAGCATCCTTTGGTTCTAGAAAGGAACAGGAAGATATCACCACCTGCCCTTCCATGGAAGAGGGCTCCTGAACTTGTCTGAACTTCTCTGCAAATGTGCAAATAAGAAAAACGAAGACATTAAAAGATTTTTTTTTTTACAGGTCCTTCATGTGTTTGGACCTTCCTCTCTTATTTATTGGAAAGAAGAAGGGTATTAGGGAGACGAGGAATGGGGGGAAATAAGGACCTTCCTTTTGTTCACTACCACAATCTACACGGCCATCATCCCTTGCAGGAATGCCCGCCACTCCGTAATCTTAAAGTCCACTGTTCTGGTGTCATCCTCTGTAGCCTTGGCACTCTACACAATAGCTGGCATATTCAGGTAACCGTTTTCCTCAACACTTTATAGGGGAAAATTTCAGGCAGAGACATTTGAAAGAATTTTATGTGAACACCATATGCCCCCATCTAGATCCTATCCTTAACCCTTCACTATTTTGTCCAGCATATCTCCAATCAGCCAGCCAGCCTCTCTCCATTCATAATCTCATTTTTAAATGCATTTCCAAGCTGCAAGTATCATTTCACTTCCCTCTATATGCTTCAGCACCCGTATCATTAACTCAAGTTGACTATTACGATTTTGCCTCTTTTGAACACACAAGATGCACCAATCTTAAGAGCACTTACGGATTTTGACAAATGCATACACCCGTGTAAACCAAACCCTTATCATGATACAGAACATTATCCCTCCCCTGGAAGAACCCTCAAGACCATCCCAGTTCATCTCCATCCTTCCATCAACATTTTCTTTTACTGCAAATCAGTTTTGCCTGCCCTAGAATTTCATGTAAACGGTTTCATACAGCATGTAGTCTTCTGTGTCGGGCTTCTTCCATTCAGTAGGATGTTTCTGAGATCATCCATGTTGCTAGGTGTAATGTAGTTCTCAATAAATATTGATTTGATTTTTATCACAATGCTGAGGGATTTAAGTTGACCAAATGTATTGATATACAGTTATTACAGCTTGAATGTCTCTTATTAAGCCTTTCGTGGTGTGGGGGGTATTCAGGACTGCTGTTTGGGGATGACTCAGTAAACCAGGGCAAGTTTTGTGGAAGAAGTAAAATAAGGCATCTTTTTAAAATTAAAGCAAGTGGGGCGCCTGGGTGGCTCAGTCAGTTGAGCCTCCGACTCTTGATTTTGGCTCAGGTCATGATCTCAGAGTCCTGAGATCGATCCCCATGTGAGGCTCTGTGCTCAGTGGGGAGTCTGCTTGAGATTCTCCCTCCTTCTGCGCCCCCCCCCCACTCTCTCTAAAATAATTACATCTTTAAAATTAAAGAAAGATACTGAAGGATGCTTATGATTGGAGCACATGAGATGGGCCAGACAGGAAGGGACCACAAACCTCTCTCCTTCTCACAGGTGTAGGTGTGATGGCTAAACATGGCACTTTCCACAGGAACTTTTTTTTTCTGGCATGTTCACTTGCCGTACCCGAAGGCAGGATGTGACTTGGCCAAGGGGGAATCTGTGTGCTTGAGTTCTTTCCGCAGTAGTTCCCCCTTCTCCAGAGATTGAGGCTGAGAGCCGGCTGCAAGGAAGTAGAGGGCAGAGTTTCCACTTGGTGTCTGTTGCGGTAAACGTGACTGGCTTTTTGGGGGAGTACCAGTTAGCTGGAAGAGTCCCAACTGAAAATTTTCAAAAGAATCCCCTCTAGCCCACAACTGCCTTCTCTAAAAGTGGGTTCCCAAGCTCAGGAAGGGTGAGGGACATGGTGCTCTTCGGCATGTGAATTTTGTGTTTATTAGTGATTTCACATACCTGTCAGGGTTCATCAGAGAGTTTCAACCCCCAGGAATCTACATTTTCTTTCTTACTAAGAAAAAAAAAAAAGTCAAGGGGGCTAAACTCAACTGTGGCCTGAAGCTGACCCCAGTTGACCTGCAATCCAGATTACTACCTGGAGGCACCTGAAATCTCAGGTGGCCCTTCCAGGTTAACCCAGGTGGCGGGATCTAAACTCTTCAACTGAAGGCCTCAGCCTCCTCCCTGAGAAGTGTGTGCGGGACCAGCCACCATGCACAGAATTAAAACCGTTCAGACATGGGGAACTCCAAGGAGTGTGCAATTTAAGACCTCATCAGCCTTCACGAATTGTGTTTTTCCCCCCAGCACAAGCATTTTGCTTTTAAACCATTACTTAGCACCCAATGGACATTCAGAGGACAAGGGAGAAGGAGGCAGATAGGAGGTAGATAGAGGAGACTGGTTTGGAAACTTTGGTGAGAAAAGCCTAGATGCAATTACAGTTGACAACTGGATGCCTTGCATTTAGGATAACTGCAGGGACTGGGGCACATTAAGACAAAATGCTCAGGTTGTGGCCTATGCCAGCTGCAAACTTGTTCCACTCTTGGATTATGTCCTTTCCAAAATACGGATTATCTCACCAATAATCATCAAGATGGGACACATTACTCCTAATAAGGTACCTTTCTTAGGAGTATTTTCTGGGCTGTTAAAATGCCAAGATTGCTAAACCACCCTTGGTGGCTTTGAAGGAACATAAAGAGGTCAGCTGGCTGCCTTATTCCCCAGCGTGATGAGATCTGGCACCGAAAATATTGTCCATTAACTGCAGTAAATAACCACAATTTACCCAACCTTTTATGCACTCGTAACTCAGTATATTGGAAACTATTTTCCCTTGACCCATTGCAGCCCATCATGCCCCACAGTCCCAGAGGGCTCAAGCCACGATCCTGCCCCTGAATAGTCACGCTTTTCCAAAGAACATACCCAATATAACGGCCAAAACTGTGTCTACCCTTCAATGGAAATCAAGAGGTTCCCCTCAAACGCAGCAGCAGGTCTGCTGTGAGAGGGGTTGGCAGAAGCTTTGGCCAGCCCGCAGGTTTCCTTTGACCTTGGTTACGACCAGGAGTGTCGCTATTAACTGCAAGGCTCGCCTCAAGGTGGAAAATAGCATCGGTTTCCACTGCCACCCCAGAAAGCCAAGTTCTGCGGCAGGGCGATGGCGATGAGACGGTCCCTTCCAGGCTCCTCTCTTGCCACCCAGAAAGCTGCTCGGAGGCCGCCTACAGGTGCAATCCCCGCACTGCGGCCCGGGCAGCGGGACCAGGATGGTGGGAGCCCAAGCCCATCAGCATCTCGCTCAGGCCCTCCCCAAACTTGAGCAGACCCCAGTGTGTCCGCCTCCCTCCCCCACCCGGTTTCCCCTAGCCTCTGCCCTGGCACTGTTTGGAAAAGAAGCTGGGAGCCCTCCGAGATTAAGCAAGCTCGGATAGGGGAGGGGGTGGGGCGCGGCCGAGGCTTCCCCTCGAATCTGCGGCAAGCCTGGCTCCGGGAAAGTTTTTCAAAGTTCCCAGCAGCGCCTGCCCAGGTCGCCTCCGCCGGGCGAGCAGACGGCGGCAAGCACGCCAGCCTCGCCGCCGCCGCCGCCTCTGCCGCTACTGCTGCCAGCAGCGCGCTCTGGGCGGCTCGCACGCTCGCGGGAAGCGGGCCGGGCTCCCGGCGGGCAGGCCCTCCTCCCGGGGCGAAAGCCGCAGCTGACGCAGGCGGCTCGGAAGGCGGAAGCTGCCCGGCTCCGACCGCTCCGGCAGCGCCGCGGCGCCTACACCTGGGGCCCCGACGGGCGGGCACAGGCGCCCGGCCCGAGGCTTCCGAGGGGGCTCCCGGGCAGCGACGCGGCGCCGCGCGTCCCTGAGCAACGGACCCTAGCAAGTTCCTCGCCGCACCCTGCCCCCTTCCCGCCTGGCCCAAAGCTCCCGAGGGCGGGGGTCCGCGCTGGGCCCTGGGATGTCTACGCAGTCCCGCGCGTCCCTGAGCCCCCAGCCCCTTCCAAGTTCCTCCCAGTACTCCCCCTCCCCATCAACCAGAGGGAGGGGCGTGTCTTCGCCTGACACGCCCCCTCATGAATATTAATAAGCGCGCATGCGCCGATCCGGCGCGCTGGGTAGAGGTGGCCAGCCCGGGCCGCTGCTCCCAGACGGGCTCTCAGAGTCCCTCTCCGAGAGCCGGGCGGGCACGCGTCATTGTGTTACCTGCGGCCGGCCCGCGAGCTGGGCTCGGGTTTTTTTTTTTCTCCCCTCCCTCTCTTCTTTCTAAGCAGCTGATCTGAAAGGGAATAAAAGGCTGCGCATAATCATAATAATAAAAGAAGGGGAGCGCGAGAGAAGGAAAGAAAGCCGGGAGGTGGAAGAGGAGGGGGAGCGCCTCAAAGAAGCGATCAGAATAATAAAAGGAGGCCGGGCCCTTTGCCTTCTGGAACGCGCCGCTCTTGAAAGGGCTTTTGAAAAGTGGTGTTGTTTTCCAGTTGTGCATGCTCCAATCGGCGGAGTATATTAGAGCCGGGACGCGGCGGCCGCAGGGGCAGCGGCGACGGCAGCACCGGCGACAGCACCGGCCGGAGCACCAGCGCGAGCAGCAGCAGCAGCGGCGGCGGCGGCGTCCCGAGTGCCCGCGGCGCGCGGCGCAGCGATGCGGTCCCCACGGACGCGCGGCCGGCCCGGGCGCCCCCTGAGCCTCCTGCTCGCCCTGCTCTGCGCCCTGCGAGCCAAGGTAGGAACCCGCCGGGCCTCCCTCCCGGCCCGCCCTCTCCTTTCCCTCGCAGCTCCCTGGACGCCTGCGGTTGAGCGCCTGGAGCGAGCTTGGGAGCCCTCGGGCGCCCGGCTCCCCGGCTGGGTCCCTGCTCTTGAGAGGCTGCACCTGGGCTGGGGAAGTTCCGGACCTCCTAAATGTACCCTCCAGGCGGGGCAGGAGGCTGCGTTCTCTCCGCTCTTCTCCCCGGGGACAGTCCTCGGATTTCGCCTGCGCTCGTGCATTTTATGCTCGGGAATCACGTTGAGTCTTTGCGCTCAGTTTTGCAAAATTATTTTCACTTGGCGCTGAGGGCTCGTCGGGGCGGGCGGGGAGGGAGTCGCTACTTCCACCCTCGAAGAAAAACCACTTTCCCCTGCGCTCACCTCCCTCCCTCCCTCGCCGGCAGGTGTGCGGGGCCTCCGGCCAGTTCGAGTTGGAGATCCTGTCTATGCAGAACGTGAACGGGGAGCTGCAGAACGGGAACTGCTGCGGCGGCGTCCGGAACCCGGGGGACCGCAAGTGCTCCCACGACGAGTGTGACACGTACTTCAAAGTGTGCCTCAAGGAGTACCAGTCCCGCGTCACGGCCGGGGGGCCCTGCAGCTTCGGCTCGGGCTCCACTCCTGTCATCGGGGGCAACACCTTCAATCTCAAGGCCAGTCGTGGCAACGAACGCAACCGCATCGTGCTGCCTTTCAGTTTCGCCTGGCCGGTGAGTGAGCGACGCGGTGAGCGAGGCCCGCCGAGGTCCGCACACGCGCTGCCGAGTCCCGCTCTCTCTTGCGAGAGGGATTTAAAGGGCCTTGGCTTGAAACTCCGCGCTAACTGGAGAAGTCTTGCGGGGTGGGGTGTTAAGCAGCCGAGACTGCATAGTTAGATCTCAGCAGGCCCCGTCTTCGAGGCTCTCTGCTAAGCGCACAAAAGTGGGGAGCCCACAGGGGTTTGCGGGGCAAAGCTCCCAGGAAGGCCGGTTTAAACTTGCAACTTGAAGGCCCTAGAGTGACCAGCCCGCCACCCGAGCTGGGAGTCATTACAGACGATCTTTGCTTAACCAATTAAACCTGATGCGCCGTGGAAAACGACGCCGCGCAGTTTTGGCTTTCGAACGCCGTCCAAATCGGCACCCTCCCCTTTCTCGTGAGAGGCCTGGAGGGCGGGTGTGTCCTTCCTGGAGGGTGGGGGGAGCCTGTTTCCCGCTGCTCCCCGGGAGACTTTGGGGCGTGCGGGGACGCGCTCCAGGCTGGATATAAGGGCGCGGGGGCGTCCACCGCTTGGGGCGTGGGGGGGGGGTTGTCTCTGGGCCTTGGCTGGAGCTGGGAGCCCGAGAACCTCCGCCCCCTGCCGGCCCCTTCCTGCCCTCGCCCCCGCGCGGTGTAGCCCTTGTGGCCTCACTTCCAGCGGTTCCCGGGCTCTGGAACCAGCTGTGTTTGCAAACTTCCCCGGGAAGGGCGGGGGTGCGCCCTCGTCCGGCGGGCGCCCGGCCCCCGCTAGCCTCCGGGGGCGTGTCAAGGCCTGGAAGGGGCGGCCCGCCCGAGGCGGCTGCTGAGAGTGCAAGTGCGTGGACCCCGGCCCCGGGTGCCACTTGAGGCCCCGGGCCGGCCGACCGACCCTGCAACGAGGCCCTTGCAACATCCCAAACTGGGTAGAAGGAAGATGACTGATTGCAGAAGAGGAAAGGGGAGGAAAGGGGAAAACGCTGGTGCCCTCTGCTCCGCTCCTGCTGTCCAGGAGGCGTGGCTCGTCGCCAGGACTCGGGCTTGGCCCAGCCGGAGCTGCGAGGGTGGGCGGTGAGGGGGGGGAGGGGGAAGCTCGGTGCCCGGGGGACTATTCTCCGCCACGTGCTCTGATGGGGTGCACTCTGCTGCCTCCTATCCGCGGGCTGGGGTGTGATTCGCTTCGCTGGGAGGGGAGGGAGTGGGAGAATGCTTTGGAGGGGGGGTGTGTATCTTGGGATGGCTCTCAAGGCCCGCATTTACTGGAGCTAGCGTTTATAAAATGCCCTCTGCCATGGGTGAGATAAGACAGTTATCGGAAACATGCCATTAAAAGGGACTTATAAAAACCCGTGGTATGTAGAGTTCTCTGAGAATGGAGGGCTGCCTCTGTTGTGGGATTTCAATTTTACAAAGAGTGTTTATCTCGTTTGTTAATCCCCTACTAGGGAGAACTTTAAAGAGGCTGGCCACTTTTTAATCTGTGCCCAAGTTAACTGTGAATACTGACCGCCCTTGAACTTGTATTTGGAGTTTGGGGGGGAAGGGGCCTGCAGGTGGTTCCACCCTCCTGAGGAGCAGTCCCGAGCCCCTTGCTTTTCACAAGACCATAAAAGGAATCTTATTAGTGATGTGGAAAAGCTGCAGGCCTGGCTGAGGCTCACTTTGGAGAGTAGGGTCAGAGGACGGCTTGGATGAGAACAGGGAGACTTGCTCCCCAGACTAGCTCTGGAAAAGTGACCTGGAAGGTGTGTCTGTCCCCATTTGACACTTGGCAGAGTCCTAGATGGGGAATGAGCAGAAGCAGTGTGTGGGGCAGGGAGACGATTGATTTGCTGGGGCTCTTCTGTGGTTTCAGGGCCCACGGGTCACCAACCATGAAATAGACTCTCGGCTTTTCTAGAATAGGGAGACCGCTGGGGCTACACTGAGTGTGGTTCTTTTGAAGTTGGGCCAAATGCATGTATCACTCATAAATGAGTCTCCACCCTGCCCCCCTAAAAGGCCTGCTGTGAAACATAAGCTTTACTTCCCAAGAGAAAGTGGCGTCTAGGTGTATTATTTTAGTTTATTTTCCCGAGTGTGGTTAGAGAAACACCACAGTCTGTAACTTTCAAGAATGATTTCAGGGTGAGTGTTAACCGAAGGGAAAGCCCTTAGGTATTGAAGTACATAGAGCAGTTTCATTCAGTTTGGCGATTAAATATTAGTAAGCATGTCTATTTAAAACTGACTTTCTTGAATAAGTAATAACTGAGCTTGGTACAGAATTCAAGATGGAAAGGCGATAGGGTTTTTTCGTTCGTTCTTTTTTGTTTGTTTGTTTTAATCAAACCACCTTGGACTTGCAGCCACTTGTGCCCCTGACCCTTAGGCAGTCACAATTACCAATTACCGTTCTAATGGGTCCTCCCAAATGTGCTGACTGTGGAAGAGCTGTAGTCCAGGGTGAACGGTAGAAGGTCAGTTTAGAAGGTGGTATAATTCATGTTTTTTTGGGGAATTACAACCGCAAACAACTGTGAGGAAGAAGAGGACATGAGCAGTCACATTTGAAATCTAGTTCACATTCCAGTGCCCACGTGGGGAGCTCTGTAGAGGTGGGTCTGCCCGTGGGATAGTATCTGATTATGTTCCGCTGGATGTCTGCTGCCCCAGCTCCAGGCTCGTGGTTCTCATTGGGAGCTTCTAGTCCCCATACCAGTGCTGTGCTCACAAGGTCTTGACTTGAAGCAACTGGCCTGATTTATGACCCTCCAATCAGGGGGACTCAGTGATAAGAACACACATTATGGAAGGTGATTGGGCTCAAAGGGAAGTGATTTGTGCATAAGCATTTATAAGTCCCTGAAATGGTTAAGTTGCACCTCCCCAATCAGTGCTAAATCCTGGTAGTACCTGCTTATTAAAAATCCATTAGTGCGCTTACTACCCAGCCCCCAAAGCTTTTTAGGAACTCCAGAACCCCGGTTCACTGAATTGATGCATTGCAGGCCCTGCAGTGAAATGAATCTAGAGAAACTTGGGGGGAAGCCATTAATATATCCGGTCTCCTTGGCCCCCTATTTAAATGCCATTGACAGTGATAAAAGGCTGCTGAGAACAACTGAATTTTTCAGGGAAATCCAGTGAAGTGTGTTTCTTGCATATCAGAGGGATGCCAACTATGGCCTCCGGTCACACTTAAGGCCTGATTGAACAGCTGCCAGGGGTTTGGGTAAATCAGATGCTCCCACCAGGTTCATCACAGAATGTAATTGACATGTCCTTGTCTTCATGCCCTCTGCTATGTTTCTGGGTCCCTGTGCCTCTGTAGGTGTGGTGTGGACATGTGGAGGGTGGAGGGATGGGGATCTCCTTTGGCTCCTTTCTGCAGATGGTATGTACAACCCACGTGGCCATGATGCACGCAAACAGTACCCGTGAGTGTAAGTGCTCAGAGCAAGGGATTTTTCTCACGTGGAGAAAAACTCGTTTGCTCTCAGACACCTGTGTCAAATTAAAGTGATGAAATGACATGTCTGCATTGCAAAACCAGGCTGGGGGGGGGGGGAAGTGGACCTGTGCTCACTTTGTGCTAAGTGTCTGCAGAATGGCCGTTCCCCAAATGAAATCCCCTCTCAAGGTATTTGGTTTCTAATTTTTTTTTTCTTTTCCAGGTGTAAACTGCTCTGTTTTCTTCCTCCTTATTGTCTTGTTTCTTAGCAACTTATTCAAATGTCCAGTACTTCTTTGAGTTTGCAACCCACCAACTCCACACCCATAATTCTACAGGGACTTCAGACATGGGTAGAGAGCAGTGAAGCTTTTGGCATCAAGGCAGTGGGGGCGAGGAGTGACAGCGGCCTCTTACAGGCACGCCACTCCCCTGAAAACCAGTGATCTGAATACTGCCGAAAATCTCTATAGCGAAGAGCGGTAAGGGACCCTTCGGGTAGAAGGCGTGTGGGAAGCTTAGCATGGAGGAAAAAACGTTACTCATGAAGAAAGGTAGCCAAGGCAACAAGGAGTCTTCCTCTTCCTGATCTGAAAACACGAATGCACACAGAGGCCGTGGCTGGATTCACAGCAGCCACCAGCCCCTTGTAAAGGGCCAGCACTTGGTTCCAATGTCAGGCTTTCCAGATTATGCATCCTTGCATTGTAACGAATCTCCAGACGGGCATACAGTTAGCATGGTCATCCATAAAGGCAAATATTCCAGAGCATTCCCCCTTGGTAAACTGCTCTAAGTGTGTTCCTTCTGAGAGAAGGGACACTTGGCTCCAGCTTTTAAATGCACTTAAAAAATTAGAACAAAATACACTTAACACACCTTCCTAAAGTTGAGAAGTAGGTTAGGATGCGTGGGAAGTGATGATTCTTGCGTTTCCTAGAACGGTGGCAGAGGTGGGACAGGGTTCCGTGTTCAGAGATACTCCACCTTTATCTTGGCTCGTGGTGCCGAGGGGCCGTGTGGTGATCTCCTTGCTGGTTTCTGACCACAGTGGGGACTGCCCTGCCCTGCGGCCCTTGTTTTCACCGTGCCCGAGACATTTGTCACTGGTGCAGTGCATGTGCAGGGAAGTTCTGCAACGTGGCTCCCCGTGGTTAAAAGTGGGACATAAATAGTCAAACATTCAGAGTCCTCTACCAGCTCGGCCCAGTTTTTATGCACTTTTGGTAAATAAGTAGAAAGGCTTCTTGTTCAGGCTTGCTCTGTGTGAACCGGACGGTTGTGCTTGGCTGGCTTCTCGGTATTCTATCTATTAACCTCGCCACCCTTTTGTAACTGGTGCATTTAATTATCAGTGGGATGCTTTTCAAACAGGTAAGGGTAATGATGGGAAAGGGGGTGGGGGCATCTCATGGAGAGTCTCCAATCTGGCTATGAGCGGTGGGGCCCACTTGGTGAGTCTTTGAGGTGGGCTTTCATGAGAAAATCACCCTTTGTAACCAGATCGGACTCTATTGAAATGTCAAGCCCCGCAGACTAAATTGCTGTCTCCGGCTGAAGTCGTCTTAGCCTGGACGCTGTGGGGCAGTTGTCCTTTCTTCAAGCCTCCCCTTGCCGCAGCCGTGGGACACGTGAATCGTTCGTGCGAGCGTGCGTGCGCCCACACATGCGATCTCCGGAGCCTTTATTTAATGTGTCTGTGACCGGAATATTTTATACCGTGGCCACCCAGACGCAGGCAGGACAATAGTGTGGCCGAATTGACTGAAATGAGGATTACCGAGAATAATGCCCCCTCTCCAGAAATACTGCTAATACAGGGCCCGCGACAGGAAGCGACAGTTGAGTCAGCAGAGCGCAGGGCCCCAGACCAACCCCGCGCCGGCCGCCTCGCACAATGGCCCCCCGGGCACGTCGGGCCTTCCCAAAGTGTGGGCTCCTCGGCCGCCCGGCGCAGCGGCCTGGGGTTTTGGACTCCGCACGCGTGCCGTTTGGATGGCGGTTTGTTTGTGTCCGTCCGCTTGGCAGGAGTGGAAGCAGCCTCTTCTCAGGGCTCGGTTTGGCTGCCACCGTTGCCAGGAAAAGGAAGCTCCCAGCTGCCAACACAATTACCTTTGTTTCTTACATCCCCCTTCTTAATGTGGCAATTAAGTGCTTACCACTCTGCCCGGTGCCAAGGTAACCACCGCGCAGTCGGATGGGCGCAGAACAAGGCCTGTGCGCAGCCCCAGGCCCGGGGCAGCGGGAGGCTGGGGGGGGGGGGCGGCGGGGGGAGGACCCGGGAGGCCTGGGGAGTTGGGGGCCAGGTCCCTCCTCTAGGTGAAAGGCCTCGGCCGTCCTCCCCAAAGGTCGTCCTGAGAGCTGGCCATTCCTCTTTCCTGCTGCACTAGAACGAGAACCAGGGGCTGTGGCCACATTGCCCTGGGCCTGGAGGTGAGGGGAGGGAGGCGCAAACCCACACCGAAGTTCTGTTAGCTACCCCCTCCCTCCTGCTTTGCCCCCCCCCCGCCCCCCCGCAGCCCTATCGCTCTGGGGAGATTTCCGAAAAAAGTAAAGCAAGAGAACTCTCCTAGTCTTACTTTTGTAGTGTGAAACCAAGAAAAAGCCAGGTATGCGCTCTGTTTCTCGTGAATGGTATTTTTGTGTGAACTTGTTAAGTTGGACACTTGCCCTTCATCTGGCCTGGCACCCACTCTCCAAGCCCTTAGAGGGGGTGCCCAGGGGCTTGGCCTTGGCTGGGGGTCAGATTTGAGGTGATGAATTGGGAGTGACATGATCCTAGCAGATTGCATCCGATTTTTGGCCTGGTACCGGCCTAATATGATGACATCAAGTGCGTGGTCTGGATCTCCCGAGTCTGGATGTATATTCTGGGATGTACAGAGGTCAAGCGTGGGCCTGGGAAAAATTAAAGTTCCTAGCAGCTACTAATCATTACCAACTTATCTTGTTGATCTGTAGTGTGGGGATGGAGTGGGAGGTAAGAGGGCCTCCTAATAGGGGCCTCGGAGGGCATCCTTTCTTCTGAAGGCTGGGTGGAAGGAATCCTCCTGCCCTGGGAGGTGAGGCCCAGAACCATAAGCCCTTCTCAGAAACTGGGGAGAGAGAGGGTCCAGAGTTTCTTATTTATTTTTGTTGGCAAGGCTTTGTTGCCAATGCTGGAGCCTCCGGCCCTCACCCCATGCCCACCTCTGAAAAGGCAGTTCATGGAAGATCATGACACGTGGCGTCCCGAGCTCGGTGCTTCTCTGTGTCACTCTTTTCCCTCAAGGTTAGGCAGTGTTGGTCAGCACCTCCTGAGGCCTTCCCAGCTCCGGTGAGGAGGGGCCTGGTCCACAGCTTGGTCTTCCAGGCTCTTGTGCAAGGACGGAGGCTGCCTCCTCCTTTCTGCATGAAGCAGAGTTAATACCGTCATGCCAGCTCTGTCCCGGCACGCCTTCCCCTTCTGTGGGGTTTGTGGCGATGACATGTTGAGCGCTTGTGCAAGTCTGTCAGAACTACGGGTATCAATGCATTTAATCAGAGGATTAATTACAACAATATGTGGAAGTAGAGAACGTGGGTCTCAACGTGGCCAGCAAACGAAGGGCTTAATTATACAGAATCAGCCCCACATCTGGCCTCATTTGGACTTGGCTCTCCCCTCCAATCAGTAGAGAAATGTAATTTCTTGCTGCTCTCAGGGAAGAGTCCTGTAATTTGTAGTAAGTCCCAGGAAACTTACAGGCTGTAAATAAGGTGTAACTTTTACTAATAAAATATTAACGACGACAACAATGAACTTGGACCCGGGGCCACCAAGCAGGAGAGGGCTGGGTATGTGCCCCGGCTTGCCTGGTTTTGCTTGCTTTTCTGAGCATTTTCCCACAGTTATCAGTGAACGAAATGGAATCCTACTCTGCTTTGAGTATGAAACATATTTCGGCTGAATTCCAAGGCAGGGTCTATCACAAGATATTTTTATATTCGGAGACAACATGCTGTGTCTGCGTGAGCAGTAAGCTTGCCTAGAGTTATGAATGAAGCTCCTTTTTTTTTTTTTTTTTTGCCCTTTCGCTCCATTTTTGCCTCCCCTTGTAGGTGCCTTCTCTTGCTGACGGTGTTTCTGGTGGCAAGGTATTATTTGAGCAAGGTGCTCAAGGTGCTATTTCCGACGCATTGGTACATGTCGGTGACAAGAGGGATACAGAGGAGGAAGGGCTCCTGTGCCTTTTCGCCCCACCCCCCTCCAATCTAGTTCTCCAGCGCCACGATAGCTGGTTTATTTAAACCCTGGTGTTTTGTGAGACTGACCTCATTCTAAATTACAAATGAAGATTTGAGTAAAAGCGGGAATTTGCTAATGGCTTGGATTTGGGGGGGGGGGTGGAATTCTGAGATAAGCCTGGAAGATAAAAGGTGCCTTCAGTATAATAGCTGGCATCCTGCCAGTGTCCAGGGAATTTGTTTAGTTAGTGGACTCTGATTATTCCTGGAATGTTAGATCTTATTGACAGATAAGTCCATCAATAGCTATAACCCATGGGTGTGCGGCTATTTCTCCCTTTTGTACTTTCGTCCCCAGAGTCTGCCCCCAAGCACCCCAAGTTAGGTTGCCGCCTTTGTGTTAGTCTCTTTGCACCTACCCCCCTTCTTCCTAGAGTCACCTGATACTTGTGGGAGCTGAGATGGTCTCGCACAGACAGGGCTTTCAAAGGGGTTCTGAAAAGGAAAAGGGGGCCTCCCTAGGGACTGCCCCACCAGGGCCCAGAGTGTAACCTTAGCAATACCCAGCCCTCCTCACTGGATGCACACACCCCCCCCCCCCCGCTCCGGTGCAAATACCTGGTTAGGTTAAGTTAGGTTAGCTTAGAAGAAATTCTTTGTGTGTTTTTTCTCATGCGCTAGACTTAGGGGTCTGGAAAGTTTTGGAAAACTGTGGAGTGTTCACGTATAGGGAGGTGGTATTTCCTGATCACGACTTGGGGCTGCTTGTGTAAGATGATGGTCACTGACCGCAGTGGGCCCCCACCAGATGGAAGGAGTCAGCCTGGGGGTGGGTGCTGGGGAGGGGAGTGACCTCAGTTCCACGGCAAACAGAGTTTTCATTTTGGCTTTACGGTTCTGTTTGGCAGGGTATGCGGGGAGGCCGAGCAGGTACGACATTTGGGAAATGACCCCTGTTTCTGAATACTAAGCTGCCGCTGTTCTGTGTTGCAGAGGTCCTACACTTTGCTTGTGGAGGCGTGGGATTCCAGTAACGACACTCTCCGTAAGTATCACAGCAATGCGCTTTGCTCCAGGTGTGTCTTTCTGGAAGAGCAGTGCTTGGAGCGTGGTAGTGTCAGAGCTGGATCTGTCTCCTGAGGGCTTCCGAGGACTTGGACCACTCCCTGTGTCTGTGCCCACCCCGTCCCCACCCCCACCCCCAGGGCGGACTGCTCCACGGAGTCCTTTCCACAACCTCCCCTAGAATGTCCACTTGGAATATTAAGTGGCCGGGACGGAGTCCCAGTTAACTGAGTCCCTGAGTATGGGACCTAGATTATCTTTGGGATAGAGATCTTCATGGTTTTACAACTTTAAAACCTTGTAGACTGCTAAAGGATCGAAGTGGTGACTTTTTAAAAGTCCATTTAAACTTTGAGTGTTTAATCTCTCATCGGAAAGATAAAGGCCAAAAAGGTGGCACTGGGCTCTACATCTAAAGACCGACCTTGAATTTCACTTGGTGGACAGGTGAGCTTCTAGCCCTTCGGTCGGGCTTTCTTTCCCACACCGTGCGTGACCGGCCTTTCATTGACGTGGAATCCCAGAGCCTTCCCGGCACCGCGGCCACCTGGGCCCCTTCGGAAAGAGGACTGTTTGAGGACAGGTTGCTTTTCAGAGCTGCGGGGGGTGGCTTTTGGTGGGGAAGTCACAGAGGGTGTGTCTGGACATGGCAGCAGCCTGGCTTACACGGGGGAGTCTTTGCTCTTTAAATGTGACTTGACGACAGTTTCCCTCGCGCTTCCTTTTTGCTAGCGGGATCTGGAAGGTTGTCCTGGGAAAACTTGATTCATGCTGAAATCCTTTAGTCTGCGTCGGAGGAAGGGTTGATCCAACTCTTTGTCTTTGCCCTCCCTTCCCTGAATGTCTCCTCCCTTTGGTTTCTCTACCTCACTGACCCTTTCTTTGTGTTTGCTGCTGATAACATTTCCCCTCATTTTCTCACCATGCCTTTTTTTTTTTTTTTTTAAAGCGGATCTGAGAATGGTGAGTGCCTGGAGTGGGCCCACTGAGGGCTTGGTACTTGTGAGGTGGGCTGCTTTGGGCTGTGTCTGGCTTATTGGGTGCCCCCTGCCCCGCCCTGGGGCCACGTAATTATTGCTGAGCCCTGGTGTGCCTGAGGCTCCAGGCCATTTGGGTCACTCCTCTTGTTTTGACATCAGAAGCCCAGATCTGTGGACTTCCTCTCTGAGCAGCATCCCTGTCCTGCTGTGGTGTGGGAGGGGAGGGGGGTAACCAGCCGTGGTCGTGGCCGATGCCAGTCAGGGTCACAGACACCTGTTTGTTCTCTCTTCCCTCCCTGCCACAAACATTGGAGATTGTGTGAGCCTTGTGTCACTGTGACCTGGTTACAGTGGTAGCTAAACATTGGGAAGATGGGGGGTTGGGGGGGAAATAGATGCTTCACATATTCTGGTGGAGACTGGTCTTCTCCTTCCCTTCCCCCTGAGATGTTAAAACACTCTGGTAGAGTGAACGTCCTTGAGATTGATCCTGGCTCGTGGCAGGAGCTGGTTCAGGACACCTGTTAGGGCGTGCAGGACCCCTGGCATCTGCAGGGCCCTTCCTGGGCCTTCCCTCACGCCACAGGTCAGGTAGCTCTGCCCCTGGGAAGCTGGTGCCCATCCAGAGCTGCCCACAGCTGTCTGCATTTCAGGGTAGCCCTGTTGTGGGGTTCTGGGGCATCTCCTCGCTGGGGAGAGGCTCACCAAGTCACTGGAAGGGCACAAGGAAGACTTGGGGAGAAGGAGCTTTCAGACCTCTACTCTGGAAGAAAGGAATTGCCCCAAAGTCCTGGAATGCCTACGGCGAGTCACTGAAGTTCACTTTGTGAACCCCAAAGAGGAGGGAGTGGTTTATCTGCTGGCTTATTCAGCCTCTCTTTTTACAGTACTTCCAAAGGATCTTGAATTCACGTTCAGAACCATATTTGGCATCTTCTCTCTCCAAATTAGATCCTGCCTAGGGCCCTTCATGGATGACTGGCACCAGCATTTCAACACCTAGCACCATGAGCCAGAAATCTGGAGGACACCCTGTTGTACCTCCCTTTCTCTTAGCATCCATATCGAATCAACCTCCAGGTTCTAAACAAATCTTCTGTCCAGTGTTTCACTGGAGTCCTGCCACCTCCCGCCATTTCCCCTGCCACTATGCTGGTCCAAGTCACCATCTGCTGACACCTGAGTGCCTATGGTGGCGGCCGAATTAGTGCCTCCATGTCTACTCTGGTCCACCTCTGCTGCTTTCTCCAACATTCTGCCATCCTGGTCTCTCCAGGGCATTTTCCTTTTTTAATGTAAATATGATTGACCTACAATGTCCTCTATTAGTTTCTGGGGTACATCTTGATTCGATTTGATGGTCAGCTTCCCTGAGAGCCACTTGGTGGCTTCCTGTTGCTCTTGGGACAGCTCTTTGGCCCGAAAGGCCTTGCACGGTCATCTTGTTTGCCAGCTAGCTCCATCCCACGTGCCACATTGTCCTCTACCATATCCGGATTCTGGTCCTATCCCACCAGTCACCGTTCTGTCCTCAGATGCGTCCTCCCATTCTGTCCTGCCACAGGGCCCTTGCACCTGCTGTTTGCGCTGCCTGGAATGTTTTGCGTATTACTCCCTTTACCCCCTGTCCCTTCCATGGGACTGTACTCCGTGAGGGCAAAGGCCAAGGATGTGGAGCAACCCAGATGGAGTTGGCTGCTCTTTGGGGGCCAAATAAGTTGCCAAAATGCTGGCTTCAGATTGGAGGCCGAGCCCTGAGTTTTAAGACGCAGAATTCCTTCTCACGTGGGCTCTGCAGAGAGGGGCTGGCCCAGATGAACCCCAGGTGCTGTTCGTGCATTAGAGTGTTGTCTGAGGCTGGCCCTCCTGGCGTCCGTCCTCTGAGATCATTTCTCTTCTGTTTCAGAGCTGTCCTAGACAAGGGTACACGTTTTTCGGTCTCCCCCAGTGCAAATGGTTTTCAGTGTATGGGACTGCTCAGGAGATGCGCCAACACAAACAAGCTTACTCAGACCAGGTTTTCCTTCTACCTAGCCCTCTTGACGAAGGTCCTGGTTGGTGTGGCCCCGGGGTTATGCTCCGACTCGCCTCATCACCTCCGCCTTGGCCTCCGGGGCTCTGGTGGGGGCTTTGTGCTCCATCGTCACACAGTGAGGGTCTGTAACATCCTTTTCCAGTCATAAAGCTGGGCTCCCAAGTGAACTACCCCCCGGATACACCTCTGTGCCCCAAGCTGAGCGGAAGGTTGATTCAGGTGGCGGCAGCTCAGAAGCAGCAGGCAGCAGACGTGATCCCTCTAACCCAGAAGCCAGAGAGCATGTTCCACACCCCCGACTCCCTGCCTCTGGGCTGCTGGGAGAAACCTGCCACCCAGCTGCGAAGTTGGTTCTACAGATCTGTTAGCCCCATGGAGGATTCCGGAATGACCGTTTTCATATTTTCTAGACCTAGGTGGAAAGCCTACCTAACTACTGAAAATGACCCGTCAGCCTGGGCCTTTAGGATTGCCCTGGACTCTTGGCTGGGTTGTGTGTTGTTACCTGCCCCAGAGATGCTGGAGGCCTTTGAAACGTGTGTTTAAATAATTCCTTTATTAAGATCTCGTAATCACATGGTAATAACTCGCTACACTTTTTAATTGAACCGGCAGAACAAACACACAGTTAATGGAGGGACATTTTTGTCATTCTTCGGCCTGTGTTTATTTGTAAAACTTAATGTTAGTGAAGCGTTATCTGCAAGTGGTTGTGTGTGTGCTGGGGTGTAAGTCTGCAGGTATGTGGGCTTGTTCAAAGCTTGTCCTGCCCACACGACAGTTAAAGCCAGAGGGTGAACGCTGGGGCGAAGCTGGAAGTCGTGTGGACGGAGCCCCTCAGGAGCTCCTCCCTCCTTCCCTGGTCACCTGTTGGCTTTGCATAACCTTGTAGGTGAGCACAGGCCTTGGGCCTAGAAAAACAGGGGTGTGGGTGGGTAAGAACCGTGGGTAAGAACCACAGACATAGCGAGTAGGTCCTAATACGGTCTCTCCGAGGTGGCCTTGCATTTGACAAGGCGGCGAAGGGTTGGTGCTGGCAGGGTTAAGAAAACAAACCCCAGATCAGGCCGCGGTGCTGACTTAGTGCCTCGCTTCCTTTTCACGTCCCTCCCCTGGGCGCCTGGCACCTGGCGTTGGCGTTTATTTCTGTACCTGGCTCTTCTCTCAGACTAGATGATAAGTGACCTCAGGGCAGGACCCCTTCTTACTCCTCCTGAGAGCTGGCTGCCTGAGCTCTGGGCATGTTCCTTTTCAATGGGCACCTTTAAAGGAGCATGACTTGGCTCAGACAAACCCCCAAGCTACCTGTCTCTAAACTGGGGTGCGTTACTTTTCCCCCTCTGCCTTCTGGGCGAAGGTGAAAGGTGAGACGCATCAAGTCCGTGGCACAAGGGCCAGCTGACAAGGTGGCAAAGTTTATCATTTTTTAAAAACCTAACTCTACCCCTTGGCTTCTAGTGAAGAGTTCGGAAGGTAGACCAAGCCCTTCTAAAGCATGACCCAAGATGCTAAAACCAGAAGAGCAGGCTCGCTAACCTTTACCTGGAATCAGGTGCTTTCTATAATATGTAAAGTGCTTTTGCAAATGCCCAACAATGCAATAGAACACTTGGCAAAGGAGAGAAACAGGTTACAGTTCACAGGAACAGCTACAGATGGCTGGGTAACCACGTGGAAGGGTGCTCACCATCACTTAAATGCTAATTAAAGTAAGAGATACTTCTTTACCTATCAGGCAGAGATCAGAAAGTTTGATTATCTATACTATGTTGGCGTTGCTGGCAGGAAACCCGGTTTCCCGTGCAGGTGGAAGGACAGGCTGACGGGGCTTCCTTTGCGGTAGTTTGCGGCTGGCTGTGGATGGACGTGCATTGGGTGCGCTTCTGTTTCTAGAAGGCCTCTTACTGCTAGAACCACGCACGTGGGCAGATGGGTACAAGGATGTTCGTTGTGGCTTTGCTGAATCGTAAAAGGTCCAAGTAACCTAAATGTACACGTCAGGAATTAGGTGAACATATTTCCTTGTATTCCCAGACAGGGAAATACTACGCACCCATTAAAAAGGGTAAATAAATGTAAAAGGATGGTTGCCTCCGGGAAGGGGGACAGGCTTTTCACTTTTCTGCCCTTTTGTACTGTTTGCATTTTGTACTATGTGCATTTGTTTTTGTTATTAAAAACAGGCACAATGGTCAGGGGAGAAGACTCTGTTGTGAATGTTAATGCAATCAGTGCTTTATTATTTGTATTTCCTTGCTCTAGAGCCTGACAGCATTATTGAAAAGGCTTCTCACTCGGGCATGATAAACCCCAGCAGGCAGTGGCAGACGCTGAAGCAGAACACAGGGGTTGCCCACTTTGAGTATCAGATCCGCGTCACCTGTGATGACTATTACTATGGCTTTGGCTGCAATAAGTTCTGCCGACCCCGAGATGACTTCTTTGGACACTATGCCTGCGACCAGAATGGCAACAAAACGTGCATGGAGGGCTGGATGGGCCCGGAATGTAACAGAGGTGTGTGGGCCTGTGCTGGGTGGGTTATAACCAGCTCTGAGTGGCTGTCGCCATTGGGGTCGGGTTCTTTCCCCACCCAGTCAAGTGGCTGTCTCAGGTTGGGGCGGTGTTTGGGCTGTTTTCTAGGCCTGAGGCACAAAGATGCTGTTGGTGTGCGCCCCCCCCCCCCCCACCATTGGCTGTTAACAGCTCACAGCCGTTCCTTCTCTAGAGCATTGGCCTTGGCCAAACAGCCATTCCATGCCCCTTCCCTCTAGCTCACAGTCTGTGAACGACTGGATGGGGGTACAGAGGCCAGCCCCCGCTTCCACTCCGTGCTAGAGTTCACACTCCAGGGCTCCCCCTGGGATCAAGGCGAAGCCGGACTCCAGCTGAGACCCCTGCTCAGCCTTCCCCTGCCCCATCTGCTGCCTTCAGCTCCCTTCTCCTGTACCCAGATCCCTGTCTCAGGCTCTGCTTCTAAGGAACCTGACCCAAAACAGACGCTAAATGGGACAGGGTTAGCTCCATGCCTGAACTTGTGATCCTGTAGGAAATGACAGCCCCTGAGCTCAGGGTGGCCTGCTGGCGAGCTTTCACGGGGCATCTCGGGGGCCGTGGCGTTGAGGGGTAGGGGTGAGTGGTGAACTTGAGCTTTCAGACTCGTGTAGATTTGGACCCATCACAGCAGTGTAAGCTTGCATATGTGCTGTCCGATGTCCCAGCCCTTCTGGGATTCAGGGAGTTAACTGCATAGTCACAGATGTTCACAGAATCATCTGTGATTTGTACCTTTACAAAGCTTCTAATTCATAGCAAATGGGTAATTCTAGTTGACCAGAGTAGGCCCTCACGAACATGACTGTACTTTGCTTGTTTCACCTAATTTGGTAAATTCTTCCAGGATGCACTCAAATTAAAAAGGGAGTTTTTGAATTGTGACTGACGGGCAGGACAAAGAGGAATTTGCAGGTCTCCTGAGCTTTTCTTAAATCACTAGAATTTTAAAAGGATGGCATTTCTGGGATCGAAATGAAAGAATTGGCAAACGTACTTAAAGTAGTTGGTGTTCTAAAAAAAAAAAATCAGTAACAATTACTTAAAAACCGCGTTTAGTGTTTTTTTAACCATCTGTTCAATTTAAAAAAAAAAAGAAAAAATAAAGGAAGCAGAATTGCTTTGCAAGGATACTTTGCAACAGTACCACCCGATCTGGCCTCCGGATTAGCCTGCCAAATGAAGCCAGCCCTGTTGGCTTTGTTAGTCCCCTGGGATTTTTGAGCCATCAGGCGTTTTAGGGGGTGGGGCGGGGATGTGGGGGTTAAGGAGGCTGGGGCTCATCTGAATGTGCCCTCATGGGACAGAGTAGTTGAGATGAGGAAGGATCTCAGCTCCTGTTCTTTTGGAAAGGGTGGGAATTGACAGCGAGCAGAGTAGCTATTGTTGAGAGAGACTGGATGAAGACCCCCCTCCCCCATCAGCTTGCCAGCGTTTGTCCCTGAGTAGTATCATGTTTTGAAGATCTGCTAGCAAGGCCTTGAAGTTTAAAGCTGGATTTGCTATTTGGGCACCTCCCATCTTCTTGTCCTTACAATGGACTTGACATGAGATCTCTTAAAGTCGTGGATTTTGTAGGCTTAATGTACTAGGCCATTCTCATGATGATGGTGGTGGTGGTGGTGCAAGAAACAGTGTGCTTGACTCATCTTTGTGTTTGTTTGTTTTTTGTTTTTGTTTTTTTACAGCTATTTGCAGACAGGGCTGTAGTCCCAAGCATGGGTCTTGCAAACTCCCAGGTGACTGCAGGTAAATGACTAAACTTTTTTTTTTTTAAATCCTTTACTGCAAGAGGGGGACTGAAGTTATTGCGAATATGCTTCTTTTTCTTTGGAGGACAAGAAAGTTGAAAAAAAAATCCAAATAGGCACATCCGAAGCTTATTAAATTATACCAGCTGTCTGGTGGAATGTGCACACTTCTCTCTCGGAAGAAAAAACTCTTATGGGCATAGTCAGTGACTTCATGTATTAACTGTTCTGTAAATTGATAACACGTTTTTATAATCTTCCCCTTAAAGTGCTAATGGATGAGATGGAGGGATGTGGGTTTCTTTGAGTCTGTCTCCTCCCCCAACCTGGTTTTCCATCTCCCAGCCCTCCCCCACTTTTCCCATCACTAGGGGACAGCGGAGCATTCTTTAGAATGGGATTAGTACAATCTCCTGGCCCCTTTGCAGGCGGGAGCCGGGCCGGTGCTGAGAGGTTAATGGCTGCGCTGGAATCTTGTCAGTTGAGCCTGATGAATGTAGACTTTTGCTGCTGGCCTTTGAAGTCTGTTCTTTTATGGTCCCGGACAATGCAGAAGCCAGAGACCCACCCCGACTGCTTCATGATTACAGTTTTTGGAACCTTCTTGAAACGTACATTATGCCAATTCGGGAAGGGCTTGTTTCAGGAAATGGTGTTGGTGTCTGTGGCATTCTGACACGATCTCACACTTCTTACTCTCCCTCCTCCCAGACCTGAAGGATTAGCAGATTTAGTGTGACACTGAAAGGATCCTCGGGGCCTATCACTTTTGCCCCAGAAGCCGCCCTGGCTTGAGCCAAGGGAGGCCTACGAAACCGTCTAAACGAGTGCAGCTCAAACTGACATTACCTGGAGCTCTTGTTAGGATGCAGAGCCCGATCCCGTAGGTCTGGGTGGGCGCGAGTCTCTGCATTTCTCACAAGCCCCCCAGTGACGCCACTGTTGCTGGTGGGACCATACTTTGGGAATCGCTGCCCCAGACCTCAGTGCCCATGTCCGTAATTCCCCCAATGAACCAAGGAACTGTTGGAATGCAGATTCCTGGGTGCCACCCCACACCCACTGAATCCCAGGCCAGGGTTTGGCCCAAGAATCTGCATTTTGAGGAGCCTCCCCCCCCCCCCCCCAAGCGATCTTGCTGCTCGGGGTATGCGGAGGACTGCCGCTTTGCAGAGAGTTCTCTGGGGTGTTCACTTTGTGGCTCTGTCACCGCATCTGTCCCGCTCCTGTGCAGCGGGGCCACTGAGCTCTGAGGCCTGACACCGAAGTGAAAACTAAAGCAGCTGGGACTAAAGTAAACCCAGGTTGACCTGGAATTGTCTCTTCCTCCACTTCAGAGAGAAGTTTATTTTCTGGAAGGCTGGGGGGGGGGTTCGCATACTAAGCCCCACTCGTGGCCGCTGAGCGTTGTATTTGACAGCATTGCTGTCAAAGTTTGAGCAGGAATCCACCTACCTTCACCCTTCTTAATTAAGGGCGTTCTAGAGAAAGTCGGATCAGCAGCGCCATGAGCGACTCCGGGCCTGCTCCGCGCTCAGATGAGTATCAGTGGAGGCCGACCGCGATTTCTGCTACTGTCATCAGAATGGGGAGGGCCCTCCCAGCCAGAACAACAGGCTTTGTTTCCAGAATTTAGCCCTTTCTCTTTCGAAGTCTCCCCTCCCACTCCCTGCCCAGACACGCACTGCTGCCCTTATTTACTTAAGGTGCCATTTTCCCACAGGTCATTTGCATAGTCTCCCGGCCCATCTCGTTCTGCCTACCTTGAAAGAAAATCCAAACAGAACCTTCTAGCCGAGGAAGTTCAGGTTGTGTCCTGCTGCAGAAATAGTTGAATGGCGAGTTACCTGTAACTTGTCTGATGGATTATGTAGTACAGAGGTGGTGGGGTTTTTGGTTTGTTGTTTTTTTTTTTTTTTTTTCATCCCCACGTGGGAAAACTTCACTGGGTCTGTTGTTCCCAAGTAGACCTAGATTCCTTCTCCTGGGTGCACATGCTTTGCTTTATTGCAAGCCTGCCAATAATATCAAACTTAATGATGAATCATCGTATGAGGAAAGTCGCTTCAAATTCTCATGAGAACCTTAATCACATATTATTAAACTGGGATAACTTTGTGGATGCCTCTTTTAGGGTCAGTATTTTTATTTGTTTTCTTTTGAAGTCATCCATGGCCTCTTGTGGTTTCTTCTTTATGCTCGGGGATCCAGCTCTCATTAATTAAGAGGTGAGGTTGGGTCCTCAGCTGCCTCTTCTTGCTTTTATTAGGCAAATTGAAGCGGTGTAACCACCCCCAATTTGGAAGGGAGTAAGAGAAGACAGTAAGAATACTGCTGCTTCCAAATCAGCTCCCTCTTAATATCTCTAAACCTCAGATAATCTTTTACTGAATGAAACCCCCCTCCCCCAACTCCCACTAACTTGAGTGTCCCACTACTTAAAAAAAATTTCTACTGGATTTTTTTCTTAACTGCTGTGAATGGTCACGGTCATTTAGACTGCTGTTCTGTTTTACGTAAGGCCGAACCCTCTGTCTGATTAAACCACGCATTCTGGTGGTTCTTTGAATTGGGGTGTGGATGGCTTGTTTGTGGAAGTTAGGAAGTGGTTAGTCAGTGTTCTCAGGGGTTAAGCTGACTCTTGGCCGTGGGTGATTAGCTATTAGCTGGATCCCTATAATTTTCCCATGATAAGGATTTGCTAGCCTGCCTCTGGCTCTCTGGAAACGGAAAGCCTTCCCTTCTTGAGGGTGCTTGTTTTCCAGAGTTAGAGCTGAGTGGCTTGGGGTGGGGGAGGGTGCTGGTAGTTCTTACTGGGGCTTTTCCCAGGTCCTGTTCTAGAAATGCTCTGCTCATCCCTGTTCCATGCTCACCCCACCTTCACCAGGCTTTCTCCTGTTTGTCAAAGCCTGAGTTTTGAGAGGGCGGTTAAAGTTTCCGAGGGCTTGAAACTTGAGGGGAGGGTGGCTGAGACCCTGCCCTCTCTCCCACCCTAGGTGAAGGTTTATGTTTGTGTTTCTGTTTGGGGATCAAAGGCACCATTTGGCCTTGAAAGAGTCCGATTAATGAGGCGCTTATAAAGGAAACTCGACTCTGTTCCCCAATACTAGATAAACTGAGTTGACCTTTCCCCCCCCCCAAAGTGAGAAATAACTATAAAATGAATTAGCGTAAGCAGCCCCGGTAGTGGGTCATAAATTGTCTATGGGATTGGTTCCAAGTGCTGTGGCTTCCCTCACTCTCCTGCAGAAGGGTGTTCTGAGATCTTCGCCTCCTCTTTGCCAGAGGAGGGGGCCCCCTTCCCCCCCTCGTTTGATTTCCTAAAGCCTCATCAGGAGGTGGCTTCCTGCCGCCCTGGGTGTCTTGTTGCATTTTTGCGCACTGGGGTCGCGACTTGCTCTTTAGACAAAGAGCCGGGCTGCTGTGGAAAGCTGCCGAACGGGCCGCCTTGAGAAGACTTTCACATGGCTATTGTCACCCGAGAGTCCTTCCTCGGCCTCCATAGCTGGCCGGGCCCTGAACTGATTTATTCCACGCCCCCACCCTCGCCCAGCCCTGTGAGCCTGAGAAGAGAGTGGCTTTGTGAGGGCAGTCCCCGCCAGCCTCTCCCCAGACAGCCCTGCTTTTGTGGCAAGTCGCCTGGGAGGGGACCTCGGCCCAACCACCGAAAATGTTTGTTTAGACGGAGCCCCCGCACAAACCTTGCAAGTCTGACTGTCCTGTCACCAAAAACGAAACAAGACCAGAAAGGCCTGGACTTCTTAGCCTTGCATTTAAATGGCACAGATCTCTCCGAATGTTCTAAGGACTAAAGGGAGCGTGCACTGTCTGTCTGTCCCCAGGTGCCAGTACGGCTGGCAAGGCCTGTACTGTGACAAGTGCATCCCGCACCCTGGGTGCGTCCATGGCACCTGTAACGAGCCCTGGCAGTGCCTCTGTGAGACCAACTGGGGTGGCCAGCTCTGCGACAAAGGTACGCTCCTTGGGGACTGGACCCTGGGGCAGGACAGGGGGACCACGGGAGGCGTGGGAGAACTTAAGCGGGGGGGGGGGGGGCGTAATTGGGTTTTTACTTTTATTTATTTTTATTTGTAGGGGCTTTTCATTCTGAATCTGTCTGAATTTGCCTTTAACGCCATGGTTTGGGATATTTTTTCCTGGTTTTAGTTTTAAAAGAGGACCGGTCAGTGGGGGCGGGTGGGGGCAGCACTAGAAAAAGGGCGGCTCGGCAGCCTGTGCCGTCTGCTCTGAGCCACTGACGTCTCGGGGTCCCTGGCAGATCTCAACTACTGCGGCACCCGCCAGCCCTGTCTCAACGGGGGGACCTGCAGCAACACGGGTCCCGACAAGTATCAGTGTTCCTGCCCTGAGGGCTATTCAGGATCCAACTGCGAAATCGGTAAGTGGTTCAGGCCCAACCAGAGCCCTTCCTTTAATTTTTGGGTATGCTCAGCTTAAGAAAAAGGCCCCATACGCTCAGGGATTTGTGAAAAGATGAAAGTAGCCTCCAGAGTGAAGACTTACCCCAGCAGTTCCGTGGGTCTTGGAGACTTCCTGGAGGCAGCGCGAGGGTCTCCGGTGATGCTGCCTAGCGTGGGGGTGGGGCGTTTGCCACGCGGTGACCCTGGCTCTGAGATGCCTTGGAATGTGCTGGAGACCCTCAGGGCGGGAGAGGCCTTCCCGTCTTCCCTAGACACAGCAGGGTTATAGCACATGCTTGCTTTCATTTTTTTGAAGCGAGCTTGAGCTGGTGGCCCAGGCGTGGGACTTGGCTGCGGGGAGAGGACATAGGTAGCCACAAGCGGGAGCCCCTTGCTGACTGCCCTGCTGGTTTTCGCAGCGGAGCACGCCTGCCTGTCTGACCCCTGCCACAACAGAGGCAGCTGCAGGGAGACCTCGCTGGGGTTTGAGTGTGAGTGTGCCCCGGGCTGGACGGGCCCCACGTGCTCCACAAGTAAGTCTGGGTTTCAGCCTGTGTCTTTTCCAGGGGATCACTGTATTGAGTGTTGGGCTGGGGGCTGGGACCTGGGCTGGGTTCAGTGTCAGGTCTCCGTGATGGGTCTGTCTTGGTGGGAGGGTGTGGCTTGGGCTTCCAGCCCTTACACTGGAAGTCTCCAGGCACCCTCATCCCAGTGCGCTAAGTTAGCACATGGGGCGGCTACTAGAAGAAACTTCTCCATGGGATACCTCCGTCCTTCTTGTGTGCTCCCTGGAGCTCTGCCTCTGCCCAATCACGTCTTAGTTCTTCTCCTTGCAGCCATGGAGAGGCCGCCCACAGGGGAGGCTGTCACTCCTGAATGTGGTCATGGGTGTAGGTGGCCCCCAAAGAGGAACCTAGGCTATAGAGTTGTCGTGGCTGCGAGGCCTGGCTGCACGTCCGAACCCACCGGGGTGCTGGACAGTTGCAGGTGGGGGGGTCCCCACAGTTCATTTGCGGGATTGGGGAGTCCACATTCTTTCACAAGGATCTGGGTTTCTGAGGTGCAGCCAGGCCTGAGAACCAGCGTCGTCAGCACCCTGAGAGCAGCATGCCTGGTGAAGAATGTGGGTTCTGGGGTCGGGTCACCAGGGCTGGCACTGTGGCCCTGCCTGCATCTTGGGAGACTGGTCATTACCTCCCCGTGCCCTGTTTAGACGGGACAATAGCAATTCCCATCTCTTATGGTTGTGAAGAACCCATGAGCAAATTCAGAGCGAGAGCCTGGTCCTTTATAAGTGGGCAGCAGATGAATGAAGAGGCCACTATAGTCCCGTGTGGAAGTGGAGGTGGGGACCCCATTTATGTAATTTTGGGAAAACTCTGTGAGTAAATGAGAAGAATGAAGTTTTCTACCAGTAAAGATGACTTATTTTTCCTTACCTCTTCTTAGCTACCCGAGCCATGCTAAAACTTTTCTTTAAAAATAGAGTAGGCAGAGCTAGATGTCCCATGTTACCAGTAGGTCGATGCTCTGGGGATCCAGCTGGCTTTCCCTGCTGCTTAGGTCGGGGATTAAATGAACTGGGGCAGTGGAGGATTTAAAGCTAAAATCAGGCCTTGTCGTCATAGCAGTCACTTATAGCAGGTGTCTGGCCCTGGAGTGAAGGCCCCTCATGTGAGGGTTGGCATTAAATTATTAATTGTCCAACGGACGGAGATTAAATTGCCAACCCTTTTCCCTTTTGTCCAACAGACATTGATGACTGTTCTCCAAATAACTGTTCCCACGGGGGAACCTGCCAGGACTTGGTTAATGGATTCAAGTGCGTGTGCCCACCCCAGTGGACTGGCAAAACGTGCCAGTTAGGTAAGGAGGTTCCTGCACCGAGGTTGGCTTTGACGATCCGAGCTGTTCCAGAAGATGAGCCTGAGGCTAGTGGTGTGAGTTTGCACACCATCATACGAACAAGTAATTTATTGTCAAGAGTCCAGCGGGCCTGGGAGAGAGAACTCGAATGCAAATGGCCTAGCTCTTTTAGGCCCTGTGGGAAAGTCGTGGGATTCCTTGAACCATGTCAGTCGTCTGTCCGAGGAGTGTTCAGCTGGGTTCCAAACGGGGATGGTCTCATGAGGAATGAGCTGTCTGCATTCTTCCTGCCATATTTAAATCCCAGCAACTAGGCTGCGCCGAGTTTCGCACAGCAATGCCTGGTGGCTTTCTGCTCTCCTGTTGGGGGCCCGTTGTCAACTAGCAGCCGGAGAGTTATCAATTAGCATTCCTTATTGGGTAATGGCTAGGGAGAGGGATCAGCTGTTCAAAATAGTGGGAACCTAGTATGTGTGATTTAGCTAGGTTATTAAAATGTCTTCTGGTTCAGAGAAACCATCGAGAGGTGGTTTTTTTTGGGGGGGTGGGGGTAAATCTCCATTTCTCACTGCCTCTCCACATTTTCTTTCAGATGCAAATGAATGTGAGGCCAAACCTTGTGTAAATGCCAAATCCTGTAAGAATCTGATCGCCAGCTACTACTGTGATTGCCTCCCGGGCTGGACGGGTCAGAATTGTGACATAAGTGAGTGCCTTTGTTTCCATTTTGATTTTTGTGAAACCTGAGCCCTGAAGGCTTTCTCAGCCTGTATGTGAGCTCCAGCTGGAAGACTTGAGTGGTAAAAGGAAAACCTCAGAGAGGCAGTGTTTTTGGAGAGGGAGTGATCAGTGCAGAAATGAAAACATGGTACTTTATCAGGCTCATTAGCCGGTAAAACAGCCATATGCTGATAAGGTGGCTAAAACAATGATGTGAAGTTTCACTGGCTCAGTCTGGAGGAATGAGGGAGGGTCCCACCCAGGTTCCCACCTTGTGTCAGGGGAAGCACACAGGAAATCTGATTTGAGGCTTTTATCTGTCCTGAGCCGAGAACGCTTTTCAGTGAAGCCCAATTTCAACGTAAATTGCCTCTTTAATATGATGACTTGTTTATTTTTCAGATATTAATGACTGCCTCGGCCAGTGTCAGAATGACGCCTCCTGTCGGGTATGTAAATCTTTGCTTAAACGAAAACCTTACTGATTGACACAAGTCCATAAGATACATGTGACCCTGGGAGAGCTCTGTCCCTCTGAGATTAAAAAATGCAGGTGAAAAGTGATTCTCTGGAAGTTTCACTTGGGCTCCTGTTACCCCCAGCCCCCTGGGAGCCATCTCGAAGGCATGCATGTAGAAATTCCTCTCACACATTTCGAGAGGCTGGGCGCTGAGCGATTTCGGTGCATCTGTGGACCCGCGGCAGTCCCCTGTGTTTGTGGAGTACAGAGGAAAAAAGCATGTGTTTCTCCCCCTCCTTCTCCTCTTCCAGGATTTGGTTAATGGTTATCGCTGTATCTGTCCACCTGGCTATGCAGGCGATCACTGTGAGAGGGACATCGATGAATGCGCCAGCAACCCCTGTTTGAACGGGGGTCACTGTCAGAATGAAATCAACAGATTCCAGTGTCTGTGTCCCACTGGTTTCTCTGGAAACCTCTGTCAGGTGAGCGGTGCTCGAACCTCCAAAGGCCAAGTTTCTATAGCAGAACTCCCTCCTCCTCCTCCTGCCCTCCCTTCCCCTGCCTCCTCCCCACCCTCTTCCCCTCCTGACTCTGTGGAGTTGCCATGAAGTCTGTTCAAATCCAGTGACCAGGGACTTCTGCTAGGTGAATGCAGGTGGAAGGACACCAAGGCGTGGTTTTCTTCATAGTGTCAGCAGCCTGTCGCTTTGACTTTGTGCCCCCGACTCCGAGCGCTCCCACTCTGCCCCGTTTCGCCCGTGCATCCCTGGACAGTCTCTAGGACATAACTGTGTATATTATGTAGGGTGCTCTAATGGAAGGAGGTGAAGGGGTCAGATTCCAGCGCCTGCTCCCCCAGAGCTGTTACAATCACACCTTCGCTTCCTCTCCCCCTTCCCTGCTCCGGGTCCTTGCAGCTGGACATAGATTATTGCGAGCCCAATCCCTGCCAGAACGGCGCTCAGTGCTACAACCGCGCCAGCGACTATTTCTGCAAGTGTCCTGAGGACTACGAGGGCAAGAACTGCTCCCGCCTTAAAGACCACTGCCGCACGACCCCCTGTGAAGGTACCTCCCCCGCCTGCCGTCCTGGCTGGCCTCCAGGGCTCCCTCCTCTTGCCCCATTTGCCGCTGCCCCTCGATATTCTCAGAAGCCGTGGAGGTGCGACCGAAAGCCCCTAGCCTGACCGCCTAGGGAAGCCAGCACATGTGGAAGCCATCTATTCAGGCCCGCCGGTGGGAGAACCATGTCCACACGTAGCCCAGGGGAGAGCATTCCTGATCTGGGGCGGGCTGATTTGCAGCACTGAGACATTCCTCAAAGCAGTGCTGCCAGAACTTTCTGCAGCCGTGGAAATGTCTGCTATCTGCACTGTCGGGTATGGTAGCCACAGGAGCATTTAGGGACTGGTGCAATGAGAAAGGGTGACTTGACTTAATTTCAATTCATTTAAATCTAAATAGCCACCCGTGTCTCGTGGCTGTTGTATTAGGTGACACGGCTTTATAGGGTCTCTGTCCTTCCCGCTTGCTTAAGTATGATTACATAGGAAGTAAAGCTGGTCCTGCTTCCTTTAGCAAGCTTCTGCCAGACTGAGGAGATGTCACAGGGAGGAGGAGAGGGGCCCACAGACACGTAGGCTTCTTAGCCACCTAGGGGGAAAATGCCATAAAGAAAACAAAACTTCTGTCTGCCTGGAGTCCCAGCTTTGCTTGTCACAGTGTGATGTGGCCCACTGCCAGAGTCTTGGCCCCCGAGGCGCCTCCTGATTTCTTACCCTCATTAGCCAAAGGGTGCCGGTCTCAGGAAAGCAAGCTTGGCGTAGGTCCTTGGCTTAGGAATGCCATGTCTTAGGGGTCCGTGGCTGTGATCTGATTCTGAGTCTGTCTTCTAGTGATTGACAGCTGCACAGTGGCCATGGCTTCCAACGACACGCCTGAGGGGGTGCGGTATATTTCCTCGAACGTCTGTGGTCCCCATGGGAAGTGCAAGAGTCAGTCGGGAGGCAAATTCACCTGTGACTGTAACAAAGGCTTCACCGGAACGTACTGCCATGAAAGTAAGACCCCTCTTCCGGGAATGGGTCAGGGTGCCCCCCCCACCCCGCCTCTGCCCAGCTCAGGGAGCATTTGAGCTTGAGCTGTTTCAGGCGAGACCAGTGAAGGCTTACCATTCCATCTGGGACCTAAGACTGAGTTGTGTTTAATTTATGAGATCACTGACACCTCTGACCTTTCAGCACATTTATGTTCTGGAATCTTACTAGTTTGGGTGGTCCTGCTTTTCTGTAGGAGTTTCTTCCCCACTCCCTCCAAGGAGCTTGGCCTATGAAGCATTAAATAAAACAGACAAGGCATCCTCTGGAGGCTTCTGCCTGAGAAGCTGCCTATTGAATTTGAGAAAGGGTCCTGATGGAGTTGAGAATGTTGAGGTGCCCCCTGGCCCCTCTTTTTCTCAGGAGGTGACCTTGGGACCAGTGCCTGGCTATGGCATTGGGTGTCCTTTATTCACCAGCTTTTTTGTCCTCGTTTCACAGATATTAACGACTGTGAGAGCAACCCCTGTAAAAATGGCGGCACTTGCATCGATGGGGTCAACTCCTACAAGTGCATCTGTAGTGACGGCTGGGAGGGGGCCTACTGTGAAACCAGTGAGTGTGTGGTCTTTCTGGGCCAGACGGCTTGGGGATAGTGGGGGGAATCCTCATGGGAAACTTGTTTTTTTCATGGGAATGAGACCATAAGACCCCAACCGTTTTTGTCACGGGACAGCACTGCCTGTGTCCCGTTAGTTGTGAATGCCGATGACAGCCAGAGGGGAGGAGCTTCTGCCATGGAGCTGTAGAGTCAGACTGTAATTAGGATAAATATCCCCGCTTGCAGAGAAAGTAACTTTCTGTTTTGATTGTAATTTGTGCCTGTCCTGACGTTAACTTCCATGGGAGCAACAGAGGTCTGTCCCTGTCTTGCCACCTTGAGGTGTTAAAAGTAACCCAGTGGAGGGCTCCTTTACTCCTGGAGAAAAGTGAAGGTGTTGAAGTCCCGGGATTGCTCAGCTGGTCTTGGACCTTGGAGCGGAAAGCAGTGGGTGGAGGTAGCCATAGGAAGGGTTCGGCTCTTACATGTGGCGAACAGTTCTGGAAGTTTCTTGAGCTGGGTGTCTCCTCTTTGATTCTAGACATTAACGACTGCAGCCAGAATCCCTGCCACAATGGGGGCTCGTGTCGTGACCTTGTCAACGACTTTTACTGTGACTGTAAAAACGGGTGGAAAGGGAAGACCTGCCACTCGCGTAAGTGGTAGCTGGCTGGCCCCCCCCCCCCCATGGACCCTCCCACCCTGTCTTCTGTGAGGGGGGCTGGCCAGGGGCTCACACGGAGATCCCCTCCTGCAGGTGACAGCCAGTGTGACGAGGCCACGTGCAACAACGGAGGCACCTGCTATGACGAAGGGGACGCTTTCAAGTGCATGTGTCCTGGAGGCTGGGAAGGGACGACCTGCAACATAGGTAGCTTTCTGCCCCACGTGGGGTTTGCAGTGGGCGTGGCCATCTCAACACCTAGGACTGTTTTCACGGTGGGTTCAGTTCTCTGCTCCCGGGACTGTGGTTGGATCCTCAGGGAGGGTGGTCCTGTCTGTTCTTGTCTTGTAGCCCGGAACAGTAGCTGCCTGCCCAACCCTTGCCATAACGGGGGCACCTGTGTGGTCAACGGGGACTCCTTCACGTGTGTCTGCAAAGAAGGCTGGGAGGGGCCCATCTGTACTCAGAGTGAGTGTCCCCCTGCCCCGCGTCCTTGAATTCTGTGAGGGCTGCAAGAGCACAGCCTAACACCCTCAGGGACTCGAGATGGAAACTAGAAGCAGAGCTGTTTGATGTCTGCTTCGGCATCACCTGGGTCTGTTCTAACGCCCGTGATGGACTGCAGCCCTGACCTGGGCATGAGAAAGTCGCCGAGGAGATAAGTGGAGACAGATGGTGTCTCGGTTCCCAGCGTGGGTCTGACGAGCAGCCTGTCTCCTTCCATTCTCACAGCCCCCTGCCCGCCGTGAGCGGGGCCTCTTCCTGTGTAGTGTCCCACGGCACAGGGAACACAGTGGGGCGCAGGCCTGGTTTCAATTGAACAGAGGTCTTCAGTGCCATTTGCCGGTGGAAACTACAACTCTTATCTTATGGCTATTAGGGAAATTAGGGGTGTTTCTACTTAGGGTTAAAATTGCTTCACCCGGTGAAGGCCTCGGTATTAAGTTGTCTTTTTACTTTGCAGATACCAATGACTGCAGTCCTCATCCCTGGTAAGCATGACCACCTCCGAAGCCAGCCCCAGCCCTTGTTGGCCGCGGTGTGCACGGGCATCCCCCAGGGCTCTTGTCTAGCGTGCCGGTTCTGCTGTAGGAGGTCTGGGTGGGGCCGCAGCCCCTGCCTGTCTAACAAGCTCCTGGGTGATGCTGGTCCTGCTGGTCCACTTTAATTAGCCAGGCCGTGTCTCCACCACGAGCCGTGATTCTCCACCTTGGCTGTGCATGAGAATCACCTGGGGAGCTTTTAAAAGTCCCAGTGCTTGGACTGCAATGGAGATCTGTGAAATGAGACTCTCTGGGGGTGGGACCCGGGCACCATTATTTGTAAAGCTCCCCAGGCAATGGGGAGTGTGGCCAGGGGTGAGAGCCACCGAATGTAACTAGCACGGCTGCCCGTGGTGAACTGGCTGGTGGGATCGTGGATTGGGAGGTCGGTAACTGAGGCGGTCTTTGCTTTCTTCTTAGTTACAACAGTGGCACGTGCGTGGATGGGGACAACTGGTACCGGTGCGAGTGTGCCCCCGGCTTTGCTGGCCCTGACTGCAGAATAAGTAAGGACCAGCCCGAGTTAGTTTTCCCCAGGGGCATTCTTGCCCCTAACTCTGACACTTTTCATCTTGAAAACGGTTAAGGTCACTGCTCCCTTGAGCCCTGAGAGGCACATAACCTTCCACCTCCAGCTGGGATTAAGAGAGCCCTGGCTGGAACGTCCCAGGTCCCTGCTGGACCTTCCTGGGGGGCACAGTCCTCTTCTAGGGGAGAGATAGCAGCCATAGAAATGGATGATTAATCTATTCTGAGGCCCCAAGGAAAGAGTGCTTTTCCCCTTCGCTGCCCTGGAATTATGGACAAGCAAATGGACATTAACCACAGAGGACAGAGCTAACGGCAGTGGATGGGACTAGGGTTGTGGTTTCTAGGTTTGGTCAGGCCTTGGTGAAATGATTAAAACAGGAGACAGGCAATACAGTTTTTCGGGGTGCTTAAAGTTTTTATTTTGAGCCTTTTCCTACTTTTTTACATGCCTTTTAGTTTGAGGGGGAGGGAAAAGGATAGTTATATTTTTCATTGTGTTCTCATCCCCAAATTATTTGAAATTTTACTAGTACTTGAGGTCCCTAAGTCTAGGACTGACTGGTCTTCAGCACTAAATTGGGGTAGATTTGGTCTATTCCATGTTTCTAAATTGTGTTAGCAAACTGTCGCCTTGGCCCACTGCCTGTTTTTGTAAATAAAGTTTTATTGGTACACAGCTACTCCTTTATGTACTGTCTAAAGCTGCTTTCATGCTACAACAGAGTTCAGTAGTCATGACAAAGCCCACATGGCCCGCAAAGGTTAAAATATTTGACCCTTTTCAAGAACTTTGCCAGCCGTTACTCGAAGTTGTACTATCTGATAAAAAGGAACCTATTTAATCAAAAATTGCTGCCTCAACTGATTCTCAGCTGCTCAGAAGTCAGGCTCATGATCTTTGGCGTGGGCAGTGACTGGGGGTTTTTGGGTACTGATGATCGGTTTCTTTATTTGGGTGCTGGTTATATAACTCATCAAGCTTATACTTAGGGTTTGTATGCTTTTTTGGTGTATGTTAGGTTAGTAAAAACTTAGAAAAAACATCGTTTCCTATTGGAGCCTAAATTTGATCTCCATTTCTCCTAGACATCAATGAATGCCAGTCCTCCCCGTGTGCCTTTGGGGCAACCTGTGTGGATGAGATTAATGGCTACCGGTGCATCTGTCCCCCAGGGCACAGTGGTGCCAAGTGTCAGGAAGGTATGTATGGGTCAGGCTGCAGCTGCCAATGTGTCTTGTAGGGGGAGCAGGCACTACAGTCACTACAGTTACCCTTTGACTGTTCCTGAGTGGGCACTGTGCTAAGGGAGAGAACATGGAGGGGATATGCAGAGGGGGCCACAGAGACCAGGGAAACTTAAGGGGTCCCCTACACATAGGGTAGCTGTTTTTAGTCAATTCTTGGGTAGTTTTGCTGTGGGACAAAGCATCCCAAAACGTGGCTTATAGGAGGCATTTATTTGTCTTGCTCACGGGCATGCAGCGCAGACAGAGTGATAATGTGCTGCAGGCTGGGCTCAGGTCTGGTCTGTGTGCTTCCTCATCCTCCTTGGACCAGCAGCCATATCTGGCAAATGGCAGGCTTGCAGGAGGCCAAGCCCAACTGTGAGAGACTCTGCTCACATCACCTCCCCTAAGGCTGCACTGGCCCAGCCAGGTCATGTGGCCACGTGCAAAGGCAGCAGGTGAAGGCAGATGACCTGGTGTCCCATGGCACATGTTCAGTCCTTCCCTAACAGGGAGGGAGTGAAGAACAGAGAGCGGTCTACAGAAAGGGAAACCCCTTCCACTCATGCATCCTACCTTTCAGTTTCAGGGAGGCCTTGCATCACTGTGGGGAGTGTGATACCAGATGGGGCCAAGTGGGACGATGACTGCAACACCTGCCAGTGCCTGAACGGAAGGATCGCCTGCTCCAAGGTACAGCGTGACGGCCTCCGCAGCTCCCCTGCGTTCTGGAGTTGCTGCTAGGGGTTTCTCCTGAGCTGCCCGCCCCACCTCTCTCCCTCTCCAGGTCTGGTGTGGCCCTCGACCTTGCCTGCTCCACAAAGGGCACAGCGAGTGCCCCAGCGGGCAGAGCTGCATCCCAATCCTGGATGACCAGTGCTTCGTCCGCCCCTGCACGGGGGTGGGCGAGTGTCGGTCTTCCAGTCTCCAGCCGGTGAAGACCAAGTGTACCTCTGACCCCTACTACCAGGAGAACTGTGCCAACATCACGTTCACCTTCAACAAAGAGATGATGTCACCGGTATGGAACAACGTCTTTTTCAGTTTGGAATGGTGCTGTGTGTCTGCTTGTGCCAAAGCCAGGAGCGTCCCCGGCTAGGATCTTGTTCTCCTTAGCCTGAATTCCTAACTTCCAAGGAAGCAGCAGCTTTTTTTTTCCTTCCTTCTTCCAGTATCTTACATGTGTGGTTTTTAAATGTGATTCTAGGGTCTTACCACGGAGCATATTTGCAGTGAATTGAGGAATTTGAATATCTTAAAGAATGTTTCTGCTGAATATTCAATCTACATAGCTTGTGAGCCTTCCCCTTCTGCAAACAATGAAATACACGTGGCCATTGTAAGTATGACCCCAGTCACACTTCATTACTTGATTGCAGGGTAGTTCATAAACTCCACAGTTAGCCATTGTCCAAACAGAGCCAGGACGCTGGAACCGAGCTTGGCAAACGCGTTCAGTAACTTTCAGGAACGGCTACTGTGAAGTGTTGCCCTGGCCCTGTATCTGACCGTTCTCCTTTTTCCAGTCTGCCGAAGACATACGGGATGATGGAAACCCTATCAAGGAGATCACCGACAAAATCATAGATCTCGTTAGTAAACGTGACGGGAATAGCTCGCTTATCGCTGCCGTGGCGGAAGTGCGAGTGCAGAGGCGGCCTCTGAAGAACAGAACGGGTAAGCGGCAGGTGGGGCCGGTCCCCTTGGGTGAGGACTATCCGATCCATCTTTGCTTCCCATCCAGCAGGTGGGGCATTAGGAGACAGTTTCCCCTCGAGGACTGCCCCACCCCCACCCACAAACCCCTGCCATTTAACTGGTGAAAAAACGGGCCAGTTCCCATGACCAAGGTCCTACGGTGATGGGCAGCAGTACCTGTTTTCCCTGCTGCCAAGCTGTACTCTGGGAAGCCGGCACCCCTGCAGAACATGCATTGTTTCTAGATCCACTGCGAAGGCCCAGGGCAGAGCATCGCTGCGCCTTGAGCTCGTGGCCACGCAGATCCTGCTGTGGCATTCTGGTGTCGTGGGACAGCCCGGCCTCGACACTGGTTTGATAGGCAGCTTGATGGCCCTGCGGGACATCCACACTCACCTTTTGACCACCATTGTTCTGGCTAAGCGACAAACTGGGTACACGAGAATATGGGACATCTGAGCTATGTGCGCTCAGATCCGGTTGCTGGTGACGCTGAAAACCAGCTCCTCTAATGAGCTGCTGCCCGAGGAGCCAGACTTCCCTTGACTGAACCAGATGCTCCTCTCCACATGGGAGTCAGGAGCCTCCACGAGCTGCTGCCATGCCTGGTCTCTCGGGACAAATGTATCAGGGTCCCCAAGGGTCCTGGTCCTGTCCTTGCTTATCAAGCTGTGAAGTGACAATATGTGGTTGTGAAAAGGGACCTGTCCCCATGGCACCCCTTTTAGGAATTACGGGCAGCAGCACCACTGTTGGTATTCTTTTGTTCGTGTGATGGCTTTTTTTTTTTTTTTTTTTTTTTTTTTTTTTTTTTGAGAGCGTTAATTGGTTTTGTGCCCGCCTTCCAGATTTCCTGGTTCCTCTGCTGAGCTCCGTCTTAACTGTGGCTTGGATCTGTTGCCTGGTGACGGCCTTCTACTGGTGCGTGCGGAAGCGGCGGAAGCCCAGCAGCCACGCTCGCTCGGCCTCCGAGGACAACACCACCAACAATGTGCGGGAGCAGCTGAACCAGATCAAAAACCCCATCGAGAAGCACGGGGCCAACACGGTCCCCATCAAGGATTACGAGAACAAAAACTCCAAAATGTCAAAAATCAGGACACACAACTCCGAGGTGGAGGAGGACGACATGGACAAGCACCAGCAGAAAGCCCGCTTTGCCAAACAGCCGGCGTACACGCTGGTAGACCGAGAGGAGAAGCCCCCCAACGGCACGCCAGCCAAACACCCAAACTGGACAAACAAACAGGACAACAGAGACCTGGAAAGTGCCCAGAGCTTAAACCGGATGGAGTACATCGTATAGCAGACAGCGGGCGCTGCCGCCGCTAGGTAGAGTCGGAGGGTGCTGGGGGCTTGTAGTTCCATGTTGTGTCCTAGTCCAGTCTGAGGCTGTCGTTGACGTAGAATCCTGTGTTAATTTAAGTTTTGACAAGCTGGCTCACACTGGCAACGGTAGTTTCTGTGGTTGGCTGGGGATCAAATGCTGCATCTCACAGCTATGCAAACACCAGTCCAAGTGCCCCGGCGCACACGCCCCACAGCCGCCGGCTCGCGGACCCGGCTCCCCGGAGAAGGCCCGGCCCCTGGGCCTGAGCTCCCGCTTCTGCCAGATGTCCCGATGGTGATGCAGTCTTAGGATCATAGTTTTTATTTATATTTATTGACTCTTGAGTTGTTTTTGTATATTGGTTTTATGATGACGTACAAGTAGTTCTGTATTTGAAAGTGCCTTTGCAGCTCAGAACCACAGCAACTATCACAAATGAGTTTATTATTTATTTTTTTTATTGTATTTTGTTGTTGTTGGGGGAGGGGGGACTTTGATGTCAGCAGTTGCTGGTAAAATGAAGAATTTAAAGAGGAAAAATGTGTCAAAAGTAGAATTTTGTATAGTTATGTAAATAATTCTTTTTTATTAATCACTGTGTATATTTGATTTATTAACTTAATAATCAAGAGCCTTAAAACATCATTCCTTTTTATTTATATGTACGTGTTTAGAGTTGAAGGTTTTCGATAGCATTGTAAGTGTATGGCTTTATTTTTTTGAACTTATTTTCTTATTACGTGTTGCCTATAAGCCAAAATTAAGGTGTTTGGAAATAGTTTAAAACAATAGGATGGGCTTCAGTGCCTGGAATACTGGTGGAATTGTTTTTTTTTGTACGACGTCAGATGTTTAACATACCTTCTATAGCATCACTTTAAAACACGTTTTAAGGACTGACTGAGGCAGTTTGAAAATTAGAACAGGAGGTTCCTTTTTTTTTTTTTTTTTTTTTTTCTGCTTTAGACTTGAAAAGAGACAGGCAGGTGATCAGCTACACAGCAGTGTAAGGGAACAAGTTTGAGCTTCGACTTGACGTAGCCAAAATGTGAGTGGTTGGATATCATTAAAAATATCAAATTAATTGTGTGAAGTTGGAAGCACACCAATCTTACTTTGTAAATTCTGATTTCTTTTCACCATTCGTATGTAATACCGAACCACTTGTAGATTTGATTTTTTTTTGTTATCTACTGCATTTAGGGAGTATTCTTATAAGCTAGTTGAATACTTGAACCTTAAAATGTCCAGTAAGATCACTGTTTAGATTTGCCGTAGAGTACACTGCCTGCCTTAAATGAGGAAATCAAAATGCTATTACAAAGTTGAAAATCAAAAAGGCTTATAAAACAGCTTCGTTGGTTCACCATTGAGACCGTGAAGAGACTTTGTATTGTCCTATTAGTGTTATGAACATAAAAATGCATCTTTGATGTGTTGTTCCTGGCAATAAATTTTGAAAAGTACTATTTATTAAATTTTTTGTATGAAACATGGAACGGTGTGGCCTCTCGTGAGCTGATGTAGTTTTGCTTGGCTCTGCGTTGCGCCTTTGCCACCCCGCCGAGTCTGCTCTGTAATCGGGGTGTGATAAACCGGCTGCGCTTGACAGGGGCGTGGAGGAGAACCTGAAAGCCTTTTCAGCCACAAAATTCAGCTGAAGTTCTCAAAAAACCATGGGCTGCTGTGAAGCCAGAGCTGTGAGAGCCCCATCTCGGGGGGGCCTTGATTCCCTTGTTATTCAACAGCAAGTGTGAATACTGCTTGAATAAACACCACTGGATTAATGGCCTGTAGTGTGGAGGTGAATTGTTTGTGAGCACTCACGGGAAATGCCCACCGCACTAAAAGGGTTTTTAAAAAGCTTGGAATTAGTGTTGGGGGAGGGAGATTCGGTGCTTTCGATCCCCCCCCCCCCCCCGGCTACTTGGATTAATATTAATGTCCTGCCATCATTCCAGGCCACACCCTCGTGGCTTCTGTGCACGCTTCTACCTCCGGGGTGGTTTCCTTGCTGCACAGGGGGTGGTAGTTAGAAGCTTCTGGGGTTAGAGCCATCTACTCATCACCTTGTGCCCAGGGAGTCCACGTTTGGGTGGCCTCACCACTGCAGCCGTGGGGTGCCAGGTATCTGGCCTTCGAGGAGGTTCCAGAGGCCACACATCCGCACCTGCTGAGCACAGGAGAACTGTGGCTCTGCCTGTGGCTGCTGGAGCCAGAGGCCCAAAGGGCCCTGCCCCCACAATACAGGTGGGGTTGGGGAAGCTTCGCCTCTGGCACCTCTGTAGCCAGGAGGAGCCATGGGGACGGGCACATGGGTGGCTTCCAGCAGCTGTGTGGAGTTGCCAGGAGTTCCCTGCTTCTGATGAGCAAGCCAAAGCTTATCCTCCCTGGAACTGTCCCCCAGCGCTGCACAGTCGGGCCATCCGCCCACCTCTGGTTTTCATAGGTTTTTCTTCTTCCTTGGGAAAGTTTTCCTCTACCAGACTAGGAGCTATGTTCTCTGATGGGCATCTGTTTAAGAAGGGGCGAAGGGCTTTAAAAATATCCCTAGCTTCCTGTGCATGAGCAGAGCACTGAGGAGTCAGAATCCAGAGCAGTGTGTTTGGGTTTGCTGGGAAGACAGCCCAAAGGACCTGGACACCGGCGAGCCTGGATTCCCACGACATCTCCCTGCCCTGGTGTAGCAGTATTTTCTGTCCCTCATCTCTGCTGATGGACAGCTGGTTTCTGCAAGGGAGAAGTGCTCTGGTACAGGTTCAGTGAGCCAGGACACAGTCTGATTTAGCAGTGCTCAACTCAAACACCATCCCAAACACCAGCAGTATCTTGCTCTGGTGGTTTGTGAACTTAGATTCTTCAGGACCCCAGAATTCCTTGGGTAGTTGCCAAGTGCTTTTGTGCCAAGAGAAAAAGAAGTTTAATGAGCTCTGCAATGCTTTATTCCAGGAGGGAAGTGATCTTGAGATTCACATTTGCTGTTTTAAGAAGCCTTCTCAGTGGTGAGAAGGCAGAGACGAGGCTCCTCTGGGCATGGTGGAACACCAGGCCCTTAACTGTAAAGGGCAGTTTTCCCCTTACTCCAGGTAGAGGTAATCAGGCAGGGGAGCCCTGGTTATCTTGGGGACAAGGTGGAAAAGAAGGGACTCCATACCTTTCCCATTCCCCATCAAGGTTCTGGGCCCTCTTTAAGCAGACCCTGGTAGAGAAAGAATTTTTAGTCCAGAAACTGGACCAACTCAAACCCCAGCAATAGACCATACCACGAAACTCCAGTAAGGAATTTACCCGAAGCTGACTGTGCTGAGATTCTAGACTTAGACAATATAAAATCAGAAAAGGGGGTGGGTGGGTCTATCTTAATTGACTACAAGTCTAGTGAGACTGAGCAACACTCAGAAGGATAACCCACAAGCAGGTTTCTCTCCATGCAGATTCCCAGGCCTGGTCCAAGAGTGGGGCCAAGGAATCTGTGTTTTCAATAAGCTCTCCCCTCCTTCCCCTCCTTCCCCTTTCTCTCCAGGTTATGTATAGTAAAATTTAAGAACAACTCTACTAAAGTACTAAAGTATAAGCTCTTCGTTAATTACAATGTTTTTCCTCCTTGTTAAACTGAATTAAGTAGCCTGCAAGCCAGTTTGTTGCTAAATTGCCACCTGACATCATTTTTAAGTAAAATAATTATGCTGCCCCTTGAGCAAGTTGTGGTCTAAGTGCTTCATGTTTATTGGCTGATCTGAGGGGTCAGTGAGTCATTTAACTTATTTGGTAAGAGGTCTTAGGTCCCCAAGAGCCCAAGGAACAAGAGCGTGGGTTTCCCACCTTCCTCAACAGTGTAGACCTGTCTACCCAAAAGTGAGCGAGTGTGTAGCTAAAAACCAGTTGCCTTTAAAGAGTAAAGAAGTCCTACGGACCTACAGGAGCTTGCAACTTGGGCTGGGCAGTGTTCTATCATTTCCGCCTCGGCTGCGGCTCCTTGCCTCTACTGGGAATGAGAAGCAGGAGTTCAGAGGTTCCTGGTCTGGGAAGACACACAAGCACTGGGTTATGGGAAGCCTCCTCCTGCTAATGTGTATTTATACTTTGTGAGCTCTGATTCATCCTAGCATTGGAACAGAAATCTGCTTCCTGAGGTTCTGTTTTTAAATAGATAGTTTGCAAAAACAACAATTATTTTTCTTAACATTTTTTTTTTCCACCCCACAAGCAGCTAAACATCCCGGCCTGGGCTGTGTCAGGCTCCAACAATGCCAACAGACAGCCTGGTTACTGGAGGCAGAAGGGTGCCCCGTGGCAGTTCTGTAGGGTGCCGGCCCCAGAAGTTTAAAAACAAAGGTTAGAAACCATTAGGGCAATCTTGTTGCGTCACTTCAAATCCATGAGGTATTTCTGGGACTATTAAAAATAACGAATTTCCCTTTGTGAACAGCTGCCTTCCGATGGTGGTTAAAAGTAAGGGCAAGTGGGGGTGATGCTCCCGGGGCCCCAGGTCCCACAGCACGCCTGCATGGCACCCTTTGAGAACGTGTCAAAAGGGTGCGGCTCCCTTGCTTTGGACATAAATTCCACCTGTGTTACTTGCTCTTGCATGCCGGGCACAACCTTCCTGGCTTACAGTGTGTTTCTTTCAAGTCCCAGGCAGCCTTTACAAGTCTTAAATTATGTATCATCATGCATGGGTCTGGTATTAACCTGTGATATGCACAAATCGGGAAAATTAACTTGGAGAGAGTGAAGGCTCTTAAACCAATAAGAACCTGGAACTGAGGCCTGCCTGCTGCCTCCCCGACCCCACCCCCTCCCCTTCCCCTGCAGTATCCACACCAGGGCACCCAAGGATTGAATTATCAAGACAGCAAAAGCAGATGCCAGCAACATGAAAGTAACAGCTTTGTTTTAAGGAGAAGCTCTCCTGGCAGGGCCAGGGGGGCTCCTCCGTGGTCCCCGAGGGGAATGCAAGTTTGCAGCTGGCTTCCTAATGACTACTCAGGCAACTGAATGGCTTGGCTCCCACTCCGCACCTGAGGAGTGCAAAGCTGCTTCATTTCATCAGTGCTGAGAAAGGCGCAGTTGAAAAGCCTCCGTCTTAGACTCACTGGATAGTGATGCAATTGGAGACCTTACCCATCAAAGGCTCCAACCCACATTACTTTCCCAGGAGGGGAAACTGAGGCCTAGAGAGGTTGGAGGACTTGCCTAAGGCCACACACAAGGTTAGCAAAGGCCAGGACTAGAACCTCAGGCTCCCTGCAGCTTGGGTTGCTGCAATTTCTGAGAATTTGCCAGATTTATGTCTGGATCCTGGCTTTGGTGTGAATTTCAAAGGTATAGAATTGGGAGAGCAGTGATTAACGAAAAGGGGTTGCAAAGCCTCAAGGGAGGCTGCAGAGAGCTGCTACAGAGACACTGTCCCCAATCTGAGTGGTGCCTTCCACAGGTTTTGTCACTAGAAAGTGACATCTTTCTAAATCTGACAGCAACAGGTTATTTTCTGAACCAAAGGCTGACAAGCCCTGTCCCATCAGAGGTCGTTCCTTTGTTCTGGGGCAGCTTCAGATTTCCTTCGCAGTTTCTGCTTCACAGAACTACGACTTAAGACTGCAGGAAAAGAGGCTCAGAAAGAACTCCACAGCCCCGCTCACTACACCCTACTCCTCTGCGCACACCCAGGGCATGCACACGCACGCACCCGTGCACGCACACACACTTTACACCCCTCAGGACGCTGGTGCCGCTCTCCGTGTATGACAGTGGTTGGCAGAGTCCTGGCCACTGTCAGGTGATGGCAACTGTGATTTGGCTTCATCCCACATTCCCTAAACACTCCTGCTTCCCCTGGCAGGCTACTTCCAGGTTATTCACGGAAAAATCACCCAAGCACTGAAAAATACTAACATCCAGTAGCCTGAATGCAATGAAGTTCACCCCGTCCACCGTGCAGCGGGGCCAGCACAGGCAGATCTGGGAGTTTCTGGCACTGCCCGTGGGCAGCTCTCCTCCCTCCACCCAACACCCCAAAAAGCCTACTCCCCCGTGCTCTCCCCACCCACCATGGAGGGATTAGGAACATATCCCACAAGTCATCTTTAACCTGTCTGTCGTGTCAGGGTAAGCCAGAACTACATATTATGCAAAAATTTCCTATGCACTGAGGCACCCACGCTGAACAACTGGGAAAAACCCCATCCTGGAGACCGAAACGTAAACCCTCCAAGTTCAGGACGTTAACAATCAGATATCCTCTCTCTCTGGGGCTCTGTCTGGCTTTGCCGGGATGGTGTGTGGAAGTGTTTTTTAAAAGGAATCAAGGCCCAACACAGAAAGGGAAAGCACGAATGTGAAACAGCTACAGGTTTGCACAAAACTAAGGAGAAAGTGTGAGCAGAAGGAAAGCGAGTGGGAAGGGGCCCGAAGGGGGTGGGCAAGACCTCACCACAGCCTCAGGCTTCCCCCCCCCCCCAGTCACAACCCCAGTATTTCTGCGTTTCCTGGGAACTCTTGGTACAACACTCAGCTACAGCGGTCCTGAACATTTCCTCCGAGGCGCCGTGCCTCCACGTGGGCCTGACGGGTAGCCTGTTGCTTTCACCTTCTCAGTGTGCAAAGCCAGGCTGTCTGCTGAGTGGCAAAGGCATACGCTCTGGAGCCAGACTTCCTTGATTCCAATCACAGCTCTTCCTTCCCGATCTCTGGCATGGTGTTTTTTTGCCTGTGTGGTGTTAAGCTCATACAGCTGCTGCCCAACGGCAGGATTTCTGGCCTTTGGGGTTGGACAGACCTGGATTCTAGGCTCTGCTACTTACTGACTTTGGAAGTTTTCTGAAATTCTTTGCATCTTAGTATCCTCCTCCGTGGAATGGTGATAATAAACGTGTGCCACTGTTTGTATTCATGAAAATGGCTGCAGAAACAAGAAAAAACGCTGCTCTACGGGATAGGATAGAGTCCACTACAAGATTAAGGAATCCAGCTGGATTCCAGTGACAGTGTCTGTTCTCGCCACTAAACTGGGCTCCTGTCTGAGAAGAGCTAAGGAAGGGCTGTTGGATCTGGAGGCAGAAAGAAATCCAAGATGGCCCCCAGAGATTCCTGGGCCCTGGTTATTTGATCAAACACTAATCCAAGTACCGCTGTGAAGGGATTTTGCAGATGTAATTAAAGTCCCCAATTAGTTGGCCTTAAATTATGGAGATTTTCCAAGTGGGGCTGACCTAATCACAGGAGCTCTTTAAAAGCAGAGTTTTTTCTCTGGCTGGTCACAGGAGAAGTCAGAGATACAAAATGTGAGAGATTCAGCACAAGGGAGGTTTCTCCATTCTTGAGATGGAGGAGGCTATGCGGCAAGGACCCAAGAACGGCCTCCGGTTGCCGAGTGAGTTCCCCCAGCCAATCACCAACAGGACAACGGAACCTGCAGTCTTAAAATGGCAAGGAACTGAATTTTGCCAAAAACCTAAGGGAGCTTGGGAGTAGGTCCTTCCCTAGTGGAGCCTCCAGATGAAGGAAGATACAGCCTGACTGACACCCTGATCTGAGCCTCATGAGACCCAGAGCAGAGGGTCCAGCTAAGAAGTGTCAGAACCAGTGAGATAATCAGTTTGCACCGCTGCAAGCTGCTAAGTGGATGGTTGTTACACAGGAGTGGCAACGTTCTCCTCCAAAGAGAGCTGTCCCAGGCTCGTCACGTGGTGGTGCCACGTGCTGCCACGGTCTCGGCTACACAGATCGTCGGCTTTTCCCCAATCAGTTCAGTGCCTGCTATCAGTGTAGCAGGAAGAAAAGTGCATTCAAGACAAGAATAAATTACAGGACCACAAAAAAAAAAAAAAAAAAAAGAAAAAAACCTTGGCTCCCAATTAAATTCTACAGCAATGTATGGTCTGCCAGTGTAGACAGCTCTTGACAGCCTCTAAATAATAGTAACAGAACATGGTTCTGGGGAGCCTGGGTGGCTCAGTCGTTAAGCATCTGCCTTCGGCTCAGGTCATGATCCCAGAGTCCCGGGATTGAGCCCCGCATGGGGCTCCCTGCTCTGCTGGGAGCCTGCTTCTTCCTCTCTCACTCCCCCTGCTTGTGTTCCCTCTCTCACTGGCTGTCTCTCTCTGTCAAATAAATAAATAAAATCTTAAAAAAAAAAAAAAATGGGTCTGTCTTCCACATCCATCCTCCCTACCCTTTTATACAGTTAGAGCCAGACGAGGTAAGCCCAGGTGCTTGGCCTTGGAGGACTCCAGGATACACGGTCTTGGGTCAGTTTTCTCTCCTTATGGAATATGATAATGTTTGACTTGTTTTCTTGATGAGGCTTCCAGAGGACTGGACGTCCGAGAAACACTTGATAATGCCCCCCTCCCACCAAGCAGCCTTTCTCTAGAAGGAAGTTCCCTCCTCAGCTGTACTCACTGCACAGCGGCCATTTGCTCTGGAATGAGTCAGAGCTAAACATGAAGCCTAGCTTTCTCTCGCACCATCTCCTCTGTCCTGAGTCTGCCCACATTGGGGCAGCTGGCCTAGGTGAGCATGCACAGCCAGGGGCAGAAAGTTCAGGTTTCTCTCGAGTCCAGGAAGCTTTTCTAAAGTGTTACCAGGGCTTACAATTAGACCTTATACACTTGCAGAACAACAGCCAAAATCATTTCTACAACCAGGATCTGGAACATACGATTTGATGAGCCAGTGTTGAGGAATACTATCCTCAAGAGAGAGCAAAGCCAATTTGATGTGGAAAATTCAAGATGGACACTATTCTTGTCTTTGAGCCTGTATAGAGAGATTTTAGGTGAGATCCAGAAGGTTCTTCCAGCTGGAGATAATTAGCATCAAAACAAGAATCCCCAGGGGCGCCTGGGTGGCACAGCGGTTAAGCGTCTGCCTTCAGCTCAGGGCATGATCCCGGCGTTGTGGGATCGAGCCCCACATCAGGCTCCTCCGCTATGAGCCTGCTTCTTCCTCTCCCACTCCCCCTGCTTGTGCTCCCTCTCTCGCTGGCTGTCTCTATCTCTGTCGAATAAATAAATAAAATCTTAAAAAAAAAAAAAACAAGAATCCCCAATAGCAAATTCCCTGAATCTCTGACATGGAGAGCTCTTGCTCCCAGAAATGCTTTCGCACTGATGGGCACTTTTTACTGGGGAGCCACCGATGGACACTTCACTAGATGTCCCAGGGTCTGCCCATGCAGTCACCACTCTGCCCTAGATGGTCACTGAGCCAAGCAGAAGGCACTGGGAAAAGGCTCACCAGGGAAGCATTTTAAGGGGAACGTACAAATCAAAGCAGTACTATTGCTTCACATGCCTCGATTCATTCTGGCATCTTTATAGAAGGGCCTTCTAGGCTCCTCCTACTGGGACACATCCCAAACACCCAGTCTGCCACATCAAGGCTGGAGGTCGCCTTAATTCACCATTCCACCTTCTCCCTCTGACAACAGAAATGGATGGGCTGGTATTAATCCTCCCAGGCACCCACAGTGGGTTTGGGAAAGAGCCTTCTGCATGCTTCTCACCAGCTGAGCATGTTAAGGAGGAAGAGAAAAGGCCTTATGAGCCACTGGGCTTAGAAAAATTCCCAGTCAATCCATCACCTGCCTCCTCCGGAGAAGGGTCTGCCAGTGCAACCCACAGTTCCCGGGGCAGGTGGGGAGAGGGATGTGAGGCAGCAAGTGGAAGTAAGAGCTGTGTCTGTGTCCCCATGTCAGAGAGAGAGAGAGAGAGAGAGTGTGTGTGTGTGTGTGTGTGTGTGTGTGTGTATCTAAGCACGGAGACAGGACTAGTAATAGAGGAGCCGGTGAGAGGGCGTGGGAGACTGGGAACTTATTTATAAAAGCTCTTCTGCCCTAAAGCAAGTCAAACTCCCTGCTGAGGACTTGCTTTTTCTTCCTCCCTTTTGAGTCTTGTGTGCTGAACTGACCTCTCCCCGGCAGAGGTCAGCGCTCCGCTCACCCTATGCACACTCGGCCTTCTGGGGCTTGAGCGCCTCAGAAGCCTGAAGACGAGAGAATCTTCAGCTCTAATTTCTGAGAGAAAAGCTGTAGTAAATCTCGTGAGGAAGCCGGTCTGCATGTGTGTTTTAAAGAAATATATATATGTGATCTTTTGGGAACCGTGGAGAAAACAGAAGGCAAACAAGAACACAGTGCACCACCCGAGTCCCCTCCCACAGCCTACTTCACCCACTAAAATAAATCAGGCTGGGTAATGAATGAGGTTTTAAGAAATGTAACTGAACTTAAAATACAAGGTCAGCATCTCATCCTAGGTAATCCTTTGGAGGATGAGAAATTCTCCTGATTTTCCCACAGGGTTATTTCAGATGTGCTTTCTGAGCCAAACTATTTTAAAAGCGTTCATTCTTCCACTGCCCTGCCAAACGTGAACTTGAGATTCACACGCACTTTTCGAGAGCTTATTAGTGATATTAATGATCATGGATCAAAGGCAAACCCTAGACAATTATTTAGGTGCTTTAAAAACGGAGGGAGGGGGGTGGGGGAATGGGATAGACTGGTGATGGGTAGTAAGGAGGGCACGTATTGCATGGTGCACTGGGTGTTATACACAAGTACTGAACCATCGAACTTTACATCGGAAACCGGGGATGTACTGTATGGTGACTCACATAATATTAAAAAAAAACATTAAAATAAAAAAATAAAATAAAATAAAAAATAAAAACTCGTCTTCTGTATGAGGGCAACAATTTCTCGGGGTTGGCAAAGATGAAGGTGCTCTGACGTGCTGGGTCTAAAGCAGCGTCACTAACACAGAGGGCCTGGAGGAGGGAACAAAACACATCTCTCGGTGTGATTAAAACATATGCCTTTGACACCTTGTCACCAAAGCGTTTCTCATTCATTCGAAAGTAGGCACACTCCTGACTTGCACGCCCCTCTTATAAAGGACACTCAGCTGTGAGCATACCCTGCCTCTTTTAATATCCACTATTTAAACACACACACACACACACACACACACACACACACACCGTCTATTTTAAAACAATTTTTAACTACGGCTTCTCATTAGAATAAGTATTTGAGGAGCTTTTAAAACTGCTGATACCCAGGCCAAATTTCAAGGATTCTGATTTAACTAGAAGCTACTCAGGTAATTCTGAAGCGCGGCCAGCACGAACAACCTGTTTTTTAAATGGATACAGATTACCTTCAGTGTGGCACTTAAAATAGGAGAGAGACTTTTATTTGACAAAGGAAGAAACTGAGGCCCGGGAGGTTAAGTGACTTGTCCCACAACACACAAACCAATTAGTGGCAAAGCATAGCCTGAACCCGGGGTTTGCTGCCTGGAGCACAACACCATCTCCAGCCTCTGGGTCCCCCGCCCAGACCCCAGGCCCTGGGCAGGCCAGCCTTCCCTTGGGCCAGGCCAGCCAGCACGCGGGCCAGAGCAAACCACAAAGAAAGGCGCGTGGCCGCAACGATTGCAGTGGTTCTCGGCATTTCGTGCACAGCTTTCCAAATGTATTATCCCAACCTCGTATTGAAATGCCTCTGAAAAATTATGTACAGAACCGAGGGGGAGATACATATACAAGCAATCAGAGGGGCCTGGGATCCTGTCATAAAAGGCAGTATAGACAAAGAGTTGGCCCAGGACTTTATTCAGTGATGAACAAGGACTAGATCCACTTAGAAAATGGAAATGAATCCACTTGGGAAATGTCAAGATTTTTCTGGAAAGGAGTCAAGGTTGCATACTTTAACCTCTCACAAGAGGGATCTCTCTTAGCTCACAACTGGAAGAAATGGAAAAATTTCTGCATTGTAAAGACCACCCCAGGATCTTATGGGCCAATTTAATCACAACACCCCACACAGGGTTTTCCAGACCTAAATGCTCAGAAGCAGAGCTCCTTGGGATTATTTTAACATAGTGTTCAAAACCTCAGGGTTGCTTCAAGGAGGAAGAGTCTCTCATGGAATACAATTTTAAATTGCACGTTCAGAAAAGGGCATTTTGGATGTATATTCCTTGGGGCTAATTCACTTGCTTTGGAGAAAAGTGATGCACACTAATTTAATTTTTTTAAACAATTTTACTTTTTATTTATAAAGCAGGTTCGTTTCCTCTACATACTACTTTGACCCATGTGCTTTCAGACACATTCAACTATTTAAACTATTTAAGTAGTTTAAACATAACAAACAACAGGATAAAGGCGATGGGAAAAAAGAACTCTCCTGGTGATGACTGCAGCGTCTGGCTTTCTAACTTAACTAATAAAATTTATTCTGGGGTTCTGTCAAATCCACATCTACGGTCACCTGATCAGATGCTTTGGGGTCATATGTACGGTTTTAATGATTCCTATTTAATTAAAAAATCAAGATTTTTGATAATTCTAACAGCAATTATAAAGTAATACATGGTAATATTATGCTGCATAATAAAACTTACTTGAATGTGTTTAAAGTTCAGTATTGAGTAGTTCTCCACAATTAAAGGTAATAATTTCATCCATTCAAGTCCCCTCTGTTAAGTGCACACATTGACATATATTTGTTCCTTGTCTTGTTAAATAAATACAGAAACCAAACTAGAAGTTCTGCAGATTTCTGAGAATTTAATTATATCATTAAATGTAACACCAATGATCTATATAGTTAGACTTCTGTCCTGAGTAATTATCTGCATTAACTTCATTTTACAATGCTTAATTTACTTAAGGAAGATTTTAAACTACTTAACAGAAATCAGCTTAATTTTCATTTTTTACCTGCTCCACCGTGTTTCAACTCATTAGTGTTTCAATAACAAGGAATGAACTCTATCGTCTTAACAGAACAGAACAAGCATGGAAATTTCCTCATAAGAGAAAAGAAGAAATTAAAATGATTTCCATATTCAAGTCATGGAACGCTGAAGAGAGGATTTTTGGCTCTTACTGAGGAAAGGCATTTGTTACCTCAAAAGAAAGGCCACTCACTAAAATTCTGTGGAAATAGGACAGTGGGGCCTGCCAGGAAGGAATTCAAGGAAACTGGGAATGGGAGCACTGTGATCCCAGGCCATTCTCTTGGGCACAGAGGTTTCCTTCCCTTATGTGCTTTGCCCTCACCAAGCTCTCGCTAAAATCAAAGGCCGTGCAATGCACAACCATTCATGCTAAAATCCAAACGTGACACCAGAAGCAATTAACTGTCATCCCACTGTAATCCTGAGATAAGAAACAAGCTATATTCTCCATAAGTCAAACTACAGAGTTTTTAATGACTTTGGCTTTTTATAAAATGAAATACATTTTCTTACTTCTTTAACATAAATAAACAAAAAAGCTATAGCACTCACTCCTCTCTCCCCAAATGGTTGCTCCTTTGCATTTAACAGTTTATATGCATATCTGGACAACAGTTAACCTCCAGTGGCAAAGAAAAAAAAAGTGTAAGAAAAATCTGAGTGTTCTCAGACATTTCTTGTTTATAGACATTAAGCAACAACAACAAAAACACAAAACTCAACATCAATCTATTAAAGAGTCATCTGAAAGCACATGAATGTGACTTAGAAGCCATGACATTGAGAAAGTTAGGGAGTTCAAAGTTGTAACATTAACAGAATTGGATCCACATTTCTCCCAAGCATCAGAATTACAGGGACTTGACTATAAATTGAGTTTGGGTTATTAAGTTAAGTGGTTGAAGAACTTGTTCTTTTTGACTAAGAATATTGACAGGCTCTCAGATTTTCAGATGCGGAATTAATAAGATTATTAAAAATGTCAACACACATACCACTCCCAGTCGTGGAGAACTGCATTTCCCAGCTAATAAGCAACAATAAAACCTGGCAGCCATTTTCCCTTTGTACTTTGAAACATCCAAGGAATCACACAACCACTCAAGTAATAAGAGATCCGGGGGTGTTTCAGACATGTGGAAGAAAATGCTTAAAGGCAAAATTCCTCAAACACATGCCACAGTGCGGAAGCAGAGAGCTGTTCTCTCCGTTAATCCTGTCACAATCCCATGTACATGCGGGCTGTGAGAAAGACCCTATCAATCTACAACCAAAGGTGCTATTTTCCCTTTGAAGTCACAGTAATTGTTATTTCCACAAATATACCAAACTCTAAAGCCAAGGCTGTTCTTGAGAGAAAACCATTAAATCACAAGGATTGGCTTTACCCACTGTGCAGGCCCCGTTTAACAAATGAAATAAAAACTTTTCAGTTAAAAGCTTTTCTCTGGTGCCTCCATTTCAAACATTCCAGTTCTGGGTTAGCAGCAGCTATTGTTCTGAAATGGTTGTCTTTTTTATCCTAGACTCCGTTCCAGAGAGCTTACTGTTTCTTGGCCGATCACCCAGGTTATTATTTTGGGCCTTCTCTGTTTAAACTGTCCCAAGAATTCTGTTGAAGAAGGTTCAGTGACACACTCTGCCCCTGTCTGCGGTGAACAGCACACCTAGAACAGTTGTGACTCTAAGAGAGGGGGCCCAGGGTGGAGCATTTCCATTCTGTCCAGTCTACCCCAACTGGATGAATACAATTCGCTCCACTGTGGTTAGGATTCTGTCCGGCTCCCTCTTCTCCTATAGAATGCTTTGACTGGAATCAGCTAAGAGCAGGGAAAACCCTGCAGGAAGGGGAAAGGACACCGGTGGGCCATACTCCTGGTGGGGGTGGTGAGGCTGGGACTATGAGAAGGGGACAGGTGTCCAGGCAGCGTGGGGAACATCAAAGGAATAGCATCTATGTTCATAGCCAGGCGTAGTGACCAACACTGAACTTCACGACCCAAAATGGTGTCAGGAAGTATGGTTGCCTCTTAAGGAGTCTTACCCTACAAGTGGGAAAGGAGTCACAGGCAAGTATAGAATGAGCTAGGAGAAACAAAACCACAATTAGTTTTAAAAAATTCTGAACCACCTACACGGTTTCTCTTTCCATATTCTTTTATTTCAATGGGGTCTTTCTGGGTTATTTTTCTGCTAACTCCGACACTCTGGGAATATACTTGATTTTCCTTGTTACTAGGGAGGTGCTACTGCAAAGGACCACACAATGTTGAGCAGAAAAAAAGATGTATTTGATGGGTGGCCTTTGAATACGGTTTTTCCTCTATTTTAGAATGAAATTGGGTTAAGAAAATCTTTAGTAGGTGTCCATCCAAAATAAGTCATTGCAATGATTCACTCTGTGACATTTCAGCAAGCCCACTGGAGACATTAGTGGGTGATACTGCAAATGGAAGGCTCCTGTTTTGAAATTTAAACTGCCTGTGACGCCTTCCAACTGGGAAACTGGAAACTCTGGCCACTGAGTTCCCCTTGGGTTCTAATCCTTCCTGAACCTAACCAAAATCTTAGAGGTGGGGGCAAGGGCAGGGACAGGGACACGCCTGGGCTACAAGGGAGAGCAAGCCTCTCCCTCTACTGTCTTCCTCTAATGCGGGGCCAAATTACCCATAAACTTGTAGCACTTCTTAGGGTAAGTAACAGTTTTGTGGGTGCTGTGGCCGCCGTGCTGTAGAGAAGACAGGGACTGAGCAGCTCAGACGCCGAACCCAGGTGTTTTATAAAAGTTTGAGGGAGCATAAGGGGGTGCCTGGCCACATGTGGACCTCAGACTGATGAGATGGAGGCCATGGGAGCCAGGCTGGAGGACACAAACACTAGGGAGTCTCCAATTAGTCCGGTGGTTCTCAAACTTGAGCATTTTTCAGAATTGCCCAGAGCTTCTCATTCAGTAAGTCTGGGGTGGGGCCCAAGGTCTGCATTTCTAACACATTTTCAGACAGTGATGCTGGGCCTAGAACCAGATGTTGAGGACCACTTGTCTGTTCCTTCACTTCTGCCCGATTCCTGTTCCTCAGGAGGAGAAACTGTACCCCTAGATACAGCACTGTCTTCACGTGGCCCACTGTATGGTCTGCACAGTGATGAGTCATGAAGGAGCACGACTGGTTTCTTCATGTAGTTCCTTCAAGAATGGGGTCATCCTTGACAAGGTGAATGGCTCTGAAGACAGTTATAAAAGTATGATGAGAAAGAGGTGACGTTGTTAGAAAAAGCACATAGCCTCCTAGAGATGAATGGGTTAAAAACTAACCCTCACACAGAGCTCTGTGTTTCTATACAAAATAATCATTCTAATTCCTTTAACATCAGGGCAGCTACACACACCCCCCTCCTTCCCCACCTTCAACCATTATATACCCAACTACAGATTTGTAATCCCCAATAGTAAGTTAGTGGCCTCCTTCGTACTTCTTTCTTTTCTTGGTTGGGCTGCCCCGGATCGCAGATAATCTTTCAGTGTTTGTGGCTGAGCCGGTTTGCCGTGCCTGCCCTGGCTTATTTTTTGTAAGATGTCCGGAGGAGAGATTTTCCAAAACATGCAACTCTTCATTAGACGCCGTTTTTGCCAAACCTTGTTTCAAAAGTAACCCCGGATCTGACAGCTCTGAGGCTGGCAAAACCCTGACAGTTTTGCTTTTTTCCACTATTATTTCTCTTGGGACTAATCGATCACTTCCAAGAGAAACTCTCTTGTGGTGGTCGACGTCTTCCGCAGAGCCGCGGTTCCTGCATTTCTGTTGTGTTCTGGCCCCTTGTGGACTTTGTTTTGGACCTGGTGATGCTGACTCACAGCTACAGACAGGGCTCCTGCTTAGAAGCCCTGTCTCTAACCACTCCCCAAGATGAGGTTTTTGCTGGCTGCTAGTGTCTTCTGGCTGGGTCTGATGAACATTTTCCAGCTTTTGAACAGGAAGCCCCCAGTGGCTCTCAGCTGCCTTTATGTAATCTTTTGCTTGTCCCGTGGACTCTGATGGGGGACTGGCTGAAGCCCGACTGTCACCCCTCCTCCTCGCTATCTCCGCAATCACTGGGTCACTAGATGTTCCCACAATGTCCCTGCTGCTCCATGATTTGCTCACAGCGCTGCTTTTTGCTTCAGTTCTTTTCACACTAGAACAAAGAAAGATTTTTTTGTTTTGCTTTGGAAAGCTGTAATGGCATGCTGTCCTCTAACTCCTATGCCCCTTGTCAAATTCCTACTTCCTTACCTCCCTGGCAAATCTAGAACAATCTCTACGTATAATGTTTAAGTTCAGACTGGATCAAGCAACAGCCATCACACTTTCCAACACGCGAGGATTAGTTATTAGGATACATGAGGACAGGCTTTGTTTCTTGATCACTGGGTTTTCAACATAGTTATATTGGAGTTATGATGGCTCTATTTTAACTAAGGCAGGCAGGTGTTCATTTCAGATGTTAAGGGTCAGTACTGCCTAAATTTGACGTATTGAATTTTTCTCCCCAGAAATAAATGATCAGATACACCTAAAGCACAGGCCGTGTGTGTGTGTGGTGGGGTATGTGCGCACACACGCGCGTGCACACACATAAGGGTGTGCTTGTACACACACACACACGCCTTACCTATAGCACACATAGAAGACAATGCAAACATCACTCTGAGTGTAAAATTCACTTTGGGGCAGGGTAGGAGCTGCATGGGGAGAACTGAGAGACTGGAGACTTTGACTTCAACAGAGATCTGCAGGCTTGTGAATAGCAAGAAATTTCTTAAACCACCAAACTCAAAACACTGAAGCTGAAATATTTATTTTGGCTAAGCTTTAGTCTGGAAACACACACACACACACACACACACTCTCTCTCTCTCTCTCTCTCATGTTCTTATTGTTCCTAATCAGAGGCATGAGGATTATCATAATTATATTAGAACTGGAACCTGCATTTTAGCAAAAGAATGTATTTTTTTAGATGGGTCTGTAGTCATGTGGAAAGTTGTATGAAACACACCACCAAACAGGTGCTTTTCATCTTCAAAGCGCTTGTAATTAATTACTCCTTGCAACACACCTGTGAAGCAAGGCCTCGTTCCCCACTGTCCAGAATGCAAGAGACAGTCAGGAAGGCAAGCATAGGACTTCAGGTAAGGTCAGTGCCAGAGGGGTTTTGTGGTTCATTTCCATGAACTCCTGTTGAATTCCAGACTTCATGCACATACTCATACACACACACACACACACAGTCAAAAAGAAGGAAAAGAAAACTTGTCGGACCTACATTTCTCTCAGAGCATTTCTCCTGCGCTTTGCACTGGGAGGAAGTGCAGTCTCCGCACACTCAGCAAAATAATCAGACGCTCCGTGGAGAGCTCCTTCCGTCTCCTCCAAAAGATAACAAAGGTTCAACCAGAAATCTATTAGCTGAACATGAGAAAGAACAGTTCTACTCTGAATGCCCCAGTGAACGGATTTTTGTGAGGACGAGATGAAACCGCTTAGTGTTAGGCTATTTTGATTTTTCTAAATCTAGAACTTTTGGGTAAACGGTCACTTTTTTTGGACTCCTACCCCACACAGATCGTACGTTAATATGCACCACAGACATACAAGACTGTAAGAGAAAGGATGTTGGTTCCAAACCATCTGGGAGCACTTGGCCAGTATCTGCTATCTCTGTGGCCCCAAGTGTGAGGAAGCCCGGAATCACAGTACCAGGCAGCAGTGTGTGTGTGAGCTCTGATCTTCCACAGAGACCTGGTGGCACCGTGGTCTGGACCCTGATTAGCTTAGGAATTCCACACATTTTCTCTATTTACAAAAATACAGAACATGGCCTCTGCAATACTCAAAGCTGCATAAGTGAGTTAAAGCCTTTGAATCCTGGTACTTTGAAAACTGAAGTTTGTGATTCTTGGCTACCAGAAAACTGGGAGTTTTTTCTTAACCTAACAGCACTACCACAGTTTTACATAATTCAGAGATTATCTGTGCACCTATCCTTATATGTTCCCAAGGAAGCTTCATACAGAAGTACTTATAAAATGTCAAGAATTCCCAACCTTTGCCAACATTGACCTATTTCATAGTTTTGGAATCATTTCCTTTTTGTTAAGCAAGTAGATAATCCAGACAAGGTGTTAACTCTTCTTATTTCCTGGGATAGTACGTACCCTCCTCCACCAGGCTGCACAGTAAAATGTTGAGGCCATTGGAGCAATTTTGGGAATTTATCAGTAGGTCCCTTGCTTTAGACTTAACACTGAAATGTAACAATGGCAGTCCAGAACTCCTGGTAGACAGCAGCCATCAGTATGATGCCTGGGTACTCCACAGGCCGGTGCTCTGGCCTTTGTGCAATCACTGCCCTGCACCACCGAGTATGAGCCTTTAGCTCCTGCTAATCCCGCCTATGGTTTCAGACCTGGATCGATGTCGCTCCTGGTCATATCCATTTATAACCTAAGTCAGTTTTAAGAGTTTGTGAACAGGATATTGTAGGTTTTATTGGATTACACTGCATTTTGATGCTTCTCCCTTTCTCCCCTTAACACTTACTAGTTGACTAAATAGAGCTACAGTTTTAAAGTTAAATGAGAGAGATGGAAGGGGAGGTGGAAGACAGGGGGAGAGGGGAGAGGGAGACAGGGAGAGCGAGAGACTGAGATTTATGTGTGAAACACTTCTAAACATGCCCTATAAGTACAGTAGATTTTCCCCTTACGACCACACCCTGTAAGTGTTGTATTTTCAGAGCTGAACAATTAACATAAGGAGCATGAGTCAGGCTTTGAACAACTCTGTGGGAACCAGAAAGCCTTTTGCTATTAGGAATGATGTAAATTCCCCAAGGCTTGAAGAAGTCCACAATGGAAGGCAGACAGGGTCATAAATAACAACAATGGATACTGCATAGACCACATGAAGTATGATGCCGGATAGTGACACTCTTCAAATCTCATACTAGATCCAATCTCTGCCTTTATTTATTTATTTTTTAAACTCAGTTGAAAGAGCACTATGTATTTCCTATGGGAACTTCAAAAACTTCTTTAAGAAACATGACAATTGACTCTCGTCCCAAATTCCTCTGATCACAAACAATGGAGGAAAATGTCCTTAGAAGGAAAAGGACAACAGAAAACGTGATGGAGTGACAGTAGGAAATGTCCAGTTCAAAAAGTGCAAAACCTGTGACTTCATTTTTAAAAAAGAGAGGAAAAGAAAAGAAAACGGCAAGGCAGGGTCTCCTGCTTACAAATTAAAACCACATTTGGCAATTTGTTGAAGGAGGCATATTTACATTTGTATGAAGACTGGGTGGGCAGGAAAAAAAAAAAAGCTTAGATTCCTTCTTCAGTCCTTGAACTGTCAGATCTCATTAGAAATCTCTCATTCTTATTTTTCTAGGGTCAATTCATTCCCCTTTGTCACTAAATCGCAGCCTCCGGAGCCCCCCAAACAAATATTCCAGAGAAAGCAGTGATCCTCTGGAAAGGGACTGGGAACAGGATTTCCCAAGGGAGTTGTCCTGATTACTAATGGCTTCTCACATCTGGCACCAAAATGTAATCTGCGGCTTATCCAGAGGCAAAACTCTAAGGTACAGACAGTGTGTGCTCGGAAGTGCTTCTTGGGTTTACCTAAATGACACTACTCCTTTTTAGACTCTGCCTTGAATTATGACCCGGACATCTTCTGCAAAGAATACACACAAACTCAATATATTAAAAAGGTTACACCAGTTGGCCATCCAAAGTCCAGAGTGCATACTCCATGGGGACTCAGTTACTTAAGAAATAGGTTAACCAAGGGGTGCCTGGGTGGTTCAGTGGGTTAAGCACCTGACTCTTGATTTTGGCTCAGGTCATGATCTCAGGGTCACAGGACTGAGCCCCACATCGGGCTCCATGCTCAGCAGGGAGTCTGCATGGGATTCTCTCTCTCCCTCTGCTCCTCCCCTGTTCACTCTCTAAAATAAAATAAATCTTAAAAAAAAAAAACCTCAAAATCTCAAAATACCACTAAAAAGAAAAGAAAAGAAAGGGAAAGGGAAAGGGAAAGGGAAAGGGAAAGGGAAAGGGAAAGGGAAAGGGAAGGGAAGGGAACGGAAGGAGAGGAGAGGAGAGGAGAGGAGAGGAGAGGAGAGGAGAGGAGAGGAGAGGAGAGGAGAGGAGAGAAGTTAACCAAGGGGCTCTCTTTGGGCCTTCATTAGTGATTCTTCTTAACCTAGAGGCTAGCTCTGTAGGGTGCCTGGGTGGCTCAGTCCTTAAGCGTCTGCCTTCGGCTCAGGGCATGATCCCAGAGTCCTGGGATCAAGCCCCACATCAGGCTCCTCCGCTGGGAGCCTGCTTCTTCCTCTCCCACTCCCCCTGCTTGTGTTCCCTCTCTTGCTGGCTATCTCTCTCTCTGTCAAATAAATAAATAAAATCTTCCAAAAAACCCCCAAAAAAACAAAAAACAAAAAAACCTAGAGACTAGCTCTGAGTCTAGCCAAGGAATAAAATTCTGCAAGTATCATCGCCTGCCCCGTCCACTCCCCACCCGTTTACTTTTTAATTTTTGGTAATGCTCTGATTTTAGTTTTAAACTTTCCAGCTGTAAAGAGTGTCTATATATGGTTCCAGGATAGAACAAGAAAGAAGTAGGGCAGGTCCACAAGCCCCAAAGGGAATCTAATCCAGGGGGACACCTTCCTTGGCAGACTGAGCGGCCCAGGCAAGCTCCCAGAGCAAGGGTCAGGTCCTGTCACCATCCCCAGGGATGCTGTGTAGTCTAGAGTGCACTCTGAGGCTAAGGATGTGCACCCTAGTACAGGTCCAAAAGGAAGGTTGAATAGGTGAGTGTTTAAGCATGAAGATGGGTGATGTTACCTCAGCACTGTCTGGTCTGACCTGGGAAACACATTTTAAATTTGTGGATAGAAAAGAGTACAAAGAGAATCCCCACCAGAATTAGTGAAGCAGCAAAGACATGCTTCCTGCCTCTAGCTAGAGAATGGGCTGGATTGAAATGTAGTTAGCAATACTGGCTGATATTCAAGTTACAAAGGCAAATTGAAATTGTGGATAAATCAAGGTGTTCACTCCATAGTGACTCATTGAATACCACTTTTGAGTAGAACACTGTTGGATTAATGAGGGATGGGAAGAGAAGCTGGCTTAAGAAGACTTAAGAAACACTTGCTCTTGAGTTTATAACCTCCTCAAGGAGCCTGTAAAACACAGCTGAGGCTCCCAAAGGCTATTGGGAAGACTGGCACCAAGGGAGCTTTTCAAAAAATATAGATTCCCAAGACCCATCCTTGGAAGTTCTGATTCACCAGATCTAGGGTGGGGCTACGAGATCTATACTTAGGTTCCCAGCTGATTCAAGCACTGCTGATATACATGAAATAATATTCGACAGAATAGAGCAACAGATAAATATAAACTGGTACACTGAGGCGGTGTTTGGCAAAGTATGGTCCAATTACCTCAGGCATCAAAATTACCCGGGGAGCTTATTCAAAAATGTTCTGGATTCTACCCCAGAATCTACTGCATTTGGATCTCCAGCGGGTAGAGTCAAAGCATATGCATTTTAGGCAATCTCCCCAGTGATTCTGATACCCAGCAGAGTTAATGAACTTCTGCCTACTCTAACAGGGCACAGATGGACTTGATAACTGAGCAGAGTCTGGCAGAACCATCCAATCAGGCAACACTGAACTCTGTACTGAACACTGTTTTGAGGCCCTTGTGGAAAAGGATGTGGACTCACAGAAAACATCCCTGCTCTCACAGAGTCTCCATCCCATGGGGAAGACAAGAAACAAACATATGATGTGTCAGAAGGTTGTGAAGTTATGAGGAGAAATAAATGTCCAAAATGTCTGTTTTAGATATGTTGGTGAGGGAAGGCTGTAGTAGGTACAAAGACGAGCTTTACCCAGAGATTGGAGTAGAGGGTGAGCCATATGAACATAGCGCATTTCAGGCAGGGAAAAGTATGAACACCAAGGCTCTGAAGACAGTGTATGCCTCAGGGGAGAAGAAACAGGACAGCAAACCAGGGGAAGGGGTTGGAGGACAGGTAACGGGTCCGTGTATTGGTGGTGGTGAGGTGGGCAAATCACATATGGCTTTTATAAGGATGGCACATTCTACTCTATGGGCAATGATATGCCATTGGAAGGTTCTAAGGGGAAAAGTGACTTGGCGTTCTAAAAGGATCACTCTGGGTACAGTAGAGGGACAGATGGACACAGCGAGACCAGTAATGAGACTACTGCAACAGTCCACTCAGAGATGATGGGTCTTCCAGGAGCTGCTGATGGTAAGAAATGGTTAGACTGGAAATATAATTTGAAGGGAGGCCCAATGGAATGTGTCAATGGACTGAATATAGTCAGAAGAAAAATCAAGGATGACTCCAAGATTTGTGGTTTAAATAAGTGGGTGAAGAAAGTTAACCTTTACCAACACAGGAAGTACTGGGGGAGGGACAAGCTTGGGGAAGTGGAACCAAGAAATCAACCTTAGATATGTAAACTTGAAGAGCCCTCCTAGGTATCCAAATGGAGATGTTGAACAGGAAGTTAAGATACAGGTTCCAGGAAGAGAGAGGTCTGGGCTATAGACACAAAGCTGGGAAGTCCATGAAGATGGTATATAAAGTCATGAGTCAGGATGACTCCACTACAGTGTGAGTTTGGATGAGAAAGAAAGAAGTCAAGAAGATAAGGAGGATTTAGGAAAGGAGATCATGAGGGAATAAAGTGTTTCACTGAAAGTGACAACCACGTCAAATGCTGCTGAGCAGTTAGGACTGAGAACTGAGCAGTGGAAGGAGACTCGACAAAAGCTCTTTTTGGTGAAGTGCTGGGACCCAAACCTGTTTGGGCTGGATGGGTTCAAGAATGAAGTGGAGACAGTGTAGAGACCAGTGGTCTCCAGCAGGAATATAATATGTGCTGTATATATAACTTTAAATTTTCTACTGACCACTAAAAAAGTAAAAGAAAACTGGTGAAATCAGATTTCAATACTATATATTGTTTAGCCCAATATATATAATGTTATCATTACAACATGTAAATTAAAACTGCTGAGTTATTTTATATTTTTATACTAAGTCTTTGGAATCTGCTATGTATCTGACATTTACAGGACACCATTCCTGACTCACCACATTTCAAATGCTCCATGGCCAAATGTGGCCAGTAGCTACGGTGCTGAGCCGTGCAGGGCCAGTCACTTTTGAAGGGTTCTGCAGTAAGGGGGAGCACAGAAATGGGGTAGTGGCTGGACTGGGGGTGATTAACGGAGTGTGCGTCAGTGATGATTCTGGGCATGTTTGGAGGACGTGATCAGCTACTGTGTGCCAAGTTTCAACTGGGTGTCAGGGACTATTCAGAAGCTCTGCAGCTCCTCACCGACGTCACCCTCGGAAGAGCTTGGTGAGGCAGTAATATTGTTACTCCCACACTCCAGGGACCTCGCTCGACATGGACAAACAGCATGGACGTCAATGCCACTCATCTGACAAATGGGGCTTCTGTCGGAGACTCTTGCTTCAGCTTTCAAGCAGCAGACGGTAGGCCCTGGGGCATCAGTATTAGCCTAGGCAGGAACTGCTGGGGAAGGTCCTGGGGCCATGATACCAGACTGCAGGTCACTCAAAGAGCCCTGTGGGTACACCCGGCCATCACAGTGCGGCCCCCAGTGTGGGGCTCCCAGCACAGCTCCCAGCCACACTTATAAGGGATGACAGGAGCTGTCCCACCACACTCGTTTCTAGGACTGCAGAACATCCTGCCTGATATGAAGGCAATAAAGGGAGAAGGCAGGAAAAAAGCTTTTCAATGCCATTAAAGTTTTTCTCACAGTCGTACTTACTGTAGTAATATGGTGCTCTCGGGCTTTACCTTCTTTAGAGATCTATTTTCTTACGGTTATGTACGTGAGTTTCCTCTGATTGTTTTAGTCACCCCTAAATGAAAATAATTAATAACCCAACCAGAATGTTTTAAAGTAGGTAACTTATAGTAAAATATTAGGACACACAGTCTTAGATCACATTCAAACTGTTACTGTGTCTGAGTTATTTGTGATCACATATATCCCGAGGTGATCAAATCAGGTTAATGCTGCTGGGATGAGAGGGGGGCACGGCGAAGCAGGAGATGGAAGCCAAGGTCTGGTATTCATTGGTTGCCTGTACCGGAGCCCGTCTCTCAACTCCCTGATCAGTGGGTTTCTCATCTGTCCCTCAGGATTGTTTGGGAAATTTAAATGCAGCGAGCTATATGAAGCACACCTTAGAAACTGCGAAGTGCTAAACACGTTTTCTTGACATGACTATAAAAGAAAACGTGGTGCCTGCAGAAACCATAAAGAGTCTTTGAGAAGGCAAGGCTGCCTTGTGTTTGCACAGAACTTACATGATTAAAGTCCTTTTCCCCATATCTCATCAGAGTCTTACTGACTTACCTGGCAGGCAGGTATTGTCCCTATTTGACAGACAAGAAGGAGACCCAAGAGACTAAGGGTGCTTTTAGCTAGGGGCAGAACTGAGCAGAGAAGGCCTGGCTCTCTGTGCAGTGCTCGCTCCACTGTGCCCAGTGTGTCATCTGCCATCACTGTCAGAGATGCGACTTGTAAAAAGAGTTCAGGATGCTGAGTCGGAAGTCCTTGGTTCTAGCCCCGACTGGGTCTCTTCCTTGCAGTGAGATCTAGACAAGCTACTTATCTTCCCTGAGCATCAGTTTCCTCAACTAGAATAAGAATTTCTCTGGCAGACCTTCATTCATTTCCTGGAAATAATACTCAGATTTTGTCTCTAGTCCCCATCCAATGTCCATGTATTTCAGGAGGCCTTGTCTCCACCCCAGACTCCAGAAGTAGGCCCGTGACCCTGTCCAGGCCAATCAGAGTACTGAATTCCTGAGCTTCAAAGAGCTGCACGAGTTGCAGGTGGCCTGGGAAGAGGCCTGCTCTCTGTTCCCATGCACCTAGAGCTTCTGGAGCCAACCACCACATACAGGCTTAAGAATGAGGCCAACACTGTGGAAGGCAGAGCCAGAAGATGTGAGAAACAGTCCTGATGATATTCTTTGTGCTTCTGATCAACAAGCCATACCTGCAGTTTGCACTTGACACGCACATGAGCCAAAAACCTTCCTTTTTTGCTAAGCCATTTTGAGTTGGCCTTCCTGTCCCTTGAAAACTAAAAGGTTCAAGACTGATACAATCTCTTCTCAGGTTTGTTGCATTGAATAAGTTATTGTATGTGACAGCTCCTTGCAAACAATAAAAGTCTTTTACAAACAATAAAAGCAGAGTAAAAGTAATATATTACCAACTTATCCGGGCAGCAAATAATAGTATTAAAGTATAAGCCTAGACTACTTTTGATTCTTTATAACTTTGTGATAAGGTAGAAAGCAAAGTTATTCTTGTACTTTAGTGTGATGCCCAATGATTTTCAGGAGCATCGGCGATCTGAAATGTGACATGTGAGGGAAGGCTGAGTCACTGATAGAAAAAGAGCCCCAGCACAGCACGATTCTGACGACGACCACAATCCTGGACCATGATGCACTGTGACCATAGAGAAGCCACATGTCTTAAAATGAGGAAGAGGTCTCTCTTACCCAAATTTCACTTCCAATATTTTCTTAAATTATTTGGTAATTAATAAGTTACAGAAGTAAAAAAGGTAAAACAGGTGGGATGGAGTAGTAATGAGCAATTAAAAGAATGCACAGAAACTATAGATAGATATCTACAGATTATCTATATCTGTATCTGTATCTGTATCTATATATAGACTCAAAGGAACTGAAGCAAAAAGAGGTCAAATGAAAGGGAAAGGGGTAGCTCATGAATTCCATTGGAAACTGAAGTCATTTTCTCTAAAGATGATAAGGATGGAAGCCATCTGTCCTGAGATAGCACAGACAAAGCAGTTAATACAGGGACTAGCACCAAGTGAGTCCTCTTGAGGCTCCCAAGAGGAGGACGTGACCTTCCCCATTTCAGAGATGAGGAAACTGATGCCCTGTGAGGCTAAGTCATCTGTCCAATTCCCACAGTGAGGGACAAACCTTTTGCTTCACTCTGTTTCTCTGGGACAAGTCCTTCTTCCAAGGCCTCCTTTTCTCTGCCTTCTTGTGAAAGGACCGATCTCTAAGGGAAAGTGGAGTGCAGCCTTGCTGCTGCTGCTGCTGCCTGGGTCAGTAGCAAACACTCTAATTTTTTTTTTTTAATAAAAATTTTAAAGTTTTCTTTTATTCTGAATTGATGACTATGAAAGTGTCTTGTGTAGATCTAGGGAAGTACCAATAAATAGTGGCGAAGAACGTTAACCTGAAAATGAAATCAGTAAAAAAAATCAAGGAAGTTATTTTGCAGGAAGTACACATTTCACAGGGATTTTCCAGTTTACATTCACCTAACCATTGAGAACCTAAAAATAAATCCCAAGCACCCCTAGGCCCCACTGTCGAGTCTCTGGTGCCATACAAGCATGATGAAACTTGGATGCTTTAAAGAATTTGTAGGTTTGGGACCTGTGCTTCTTAATGATGGTGGTTCACTGACCACTCTGAGGACTGAATGAAAGCTATTTAACTTTAACCAGAAAAATATTTAAAAAAAAAAAACTTTTATTTTAAATTTCAGGGAATTCATGAATCATAGGTTAATAGTGCCCAGTTTAAAAGCAGAAGGGAAATATCTGTGAAAAATTGAGAGAAACTTGATGGGAACTATCTCAGGCGAGATACCCTACCTTTAGGAGTCTCCTTATTTAAAAATACCTCCTCCCACAGAGATCTGTGGTTGAAAAATGCCAAGATCTACAGGAAGGTTGCTAGCCCTCCATTCAGGTTGATGATTTTTTCCCCTAACATCTCCCATGGCTGAGTGGGTGGGCCTGGACAGAATGGGAGAGGAGCCAGGTGGGTAAATGTGTATCCAGCACACGGGTGGTAGGGCCGGCCAGAAGAGGGGCCACGGTAGCCCTGGACACCAGTGGGAACGAGACAGAAGAGCCAGAGAGAAGACATCAGAGATGACTGTCTTATTTCAAAATTCTGAGTGCTCAGAGCTGGCCCTCTGCCCAGGGATGCAGAAGGAATAGCTTTTCCCATTTCTCTTGAACACAGACAGCAAGACAGAACCCCTTTCCAAGACTCCCATCTCATGACAGTAACAGCTTCTGTGAACTAGTCTGGGAATCTCACCCCATTTATGACACGGTTTCCTTGGGAAAATGAGTACTGAATTCTAAATCATCTGCTTACTAAATGAACTTTCTAAACATAATCCTCTTGCACGTCAAACTGTGCTATCACTGTGGGTGTTCACATGAACATATGAGCTTTTACAAATTTGGGCCTGAGAAGTCTGTGGACTCCCAATTCCTATGTACCTCAGAGAAGAGACTGGGCCCTTCCTCCAAAGCCGTATCTCATCATAAGTCTACTGGCAGCTGCTGGAAATGAGAGGCCTTTTAGCTGGTGGTCTCTACCGCTTCTCCTCCTCTGGATGTTGGTTAACAAAGCTCCCATTGGAGGTCACCAGTTTATGCTCTTATTGTATCCCTTCTTCACCACTGACTTGCTGGCTAAATGGGAGTTTATCACTTAACTTTTTGGTACCTCTCTTTTTATAGCTGCAAAATGAAGCTGGGCTGGCAAGTGGAGACAAAAAAATGAGGGTGCTGAGCTTCTTGGGAAAATAATAATGTGCAGATGGATATTACATTTCTAGCAGGCAGGGTAAGATATATAGCAATCTGCAAATCTGGTGTTAATGACATTTAAATTAACTCCTCTTCGGGGAAGAACGGAAATGATAATGATAATTAATATTGGATAAGTGCTTCTGAGTCTAGAAGACATTTTTATATTCACTATCTCACACTTGATCCTTAGTAAAACTTGGGAAGACTTGTATAATAGGCATCACTTTTACCTCTATTAACAAGACAGGGGACCAATACTCTGAAAAGCCAAGTGACTTGTCCAAGGTCATCCAGGGAGTGAGAGAGGCAATGGTCAAAGCCAGGTCTTTTAATTTCAAGTTTGATGTCTTTTCTACTTCTTCTATTCCCTGCCCTGTTTTTCCTAACTCAATCCATCATCTAACTGGTCATCAAAGGAAGATTTTAAATCTGCACTATGGAGAACAAGCACAAAGGATAAGAGGGCCCAGAGACAGTCTATACTCACTTATTCTATCGAACTAATCTAACTTAGATACGTCCTATTCCAGCTTATCCAGCCTATTCAATTCTAATTCAGCAAAGGGCAGGTTCCTTTTTTTTTTTTTTTCTTAAAGATTTTATTCATTTGAGAGAGAGAGAGAGAAATAGCAAAAGGGAGCACACTTGGTGGGGGCAGGGAGAGAAGCAGGCTCCCTGCAGAGCAAGGAGCCCAATGCGGAGCCCAACCCAGGACTCCCGGATCATGACCTGAGCTAAAGGCAGACCTTCAACTCAGTGAGCCACCCAGGTGCCCAAAGAGCAGGCTCCTTAGGGGTGCTGGAGACAGGGGAACATGAACCATCTCATTCACAAATGGGGCTGGCTACTCATTGGGGAGAATTTTATTATTAGGAAAGGAGAATGAGACCTCAGGTTACTGTAACATATAACCAAAGGATGGTTAATCTTTTTTTAAATTAAGTTATTTCCTTGAGAGAAAGAGAGAGTGCATGTGCGCCAGCCGGGGGAGGAGCAGAGAGGGAGGGAGAAAGAATCTCAAGTCAACTCTGCGCTGAGCATGGAGCCCAATGTAGGGCTCAATCCCACGACCCTGAGATCACAACCTGAGCCAAAATCAAGATTCAAACACTCAACCAACTGAGCTACCCCGGCACCCCAAGGGCAGTTAATCTTTAAAAAAAAAAAAATGATTTCACCTGAGAAAAATTTATCTTCTTTGTCACAGTCTAGCAAAACTATTCTAGACAGACCAAACCAACCTAGAATATCTCATCCCCACCACCTGCATTTTCATTAGGACATCACACCTGTCAGTCCATATAAGGGCAGGTGTGTGATGGCTGTTGTAGTTTCCGATTCAACCCAAAGAGAATAGCCCATCTGTAGGCCCTGCCGAGGCTGTGGCCCTAATCTGTTCCTCAACCATCTGGTGACCATGTTCTGACCCTGAGCACTGGCCACAGGTGACTGGAAGAAGAGAGGGCAGTCAGCCTCGGGAGGAAGAAGGCAAGACGGTGGGCACTGGAGAAGTCCCACTGCTACAAGGTCAAAAGGAGAGCCTGGTCCCAGAGAGCCTCCTGCTTGTGTGCACCCCAAAAGTGAAGGCCCATTAGTACAGGTAGACTGAGCGTGTTTATCCCTTAAACCCAAAAACCACAATTATCACACTGATCAATATACAGAATAAAAACTACCTCACATTACAAACTAAAACAAATTCCGCAAAAATATAAGAAAATATAAGTAAATGTCTGTCCAACTATGAAAACCAAAACACCAAGATCATCAAAGGCAGCAATCATTACAGAACCCATAAAATTGAGGACATACACACCTACCACACAGCAATGTCATATAACTGAAAGGTAAATGATAAATTCACTAAAAGTTCACTTTCCTTACTATGTAAGAAGTTTTTAAACAGTCAGGAGTTTCTGAAATACAAAAATACCAATAGAAAAATGGACACAAACACACAATTCACAAATGAATGGGTCCTGGCTAAAATAAGTACATAGTGACCTCAGCTATCAAGTATCAAGTATGGAGGGGTACAGACTAGGTCATTAAGAGAGGCTGTCTTTAGGTTGGGAGTTGTGGATAATTTTTACTTTCTTTGTTTATATTTGGATTCTAGAGTTTTTGTACAATGAACATGGACAATTTTGGTAAGCAGTTATTAAAGTAAAAAACTAAGTTCAGAACACTGTGGGAAATGTGAATTATGGAAACAACCTCTTCCCCCTCAAGGAATTTTTCCTAGTGCTACAGGCATCTCTGGTTAATGGCTTCCAAGTAATTTACCACTAGCATTGTTTAGGAAATACAATAAGATGAGAAGAATGGATTCTTAAAAAGCTTATGACACATCATGAAAAACCTAGAAAAAATCCATTACTTATTTAATTTTTTGATACAAAAAAAGAGTCATTTTCTCGAACAGTCTGATTTATATTTATGCAGAAATTCCCTTATAAAACTAATTCTGTCAGTAAGGGTGCAAAGTTAATGCATAGTCAAATTGTTAAGTAGTTTATTTCTTCTAAAAACAGAAGGTCTGAAATGTTTCTTTATATATTCTTTTGATCTTTCCTAAAATAAAATGTAGCTCTATCCCCCCCCCCTTTTTTTTTACCACAACTTTTAAATCTACAAGTAAGGTTCTCTTTTGTACAAAATTATTTTACGGTTGTTATTTAGCTACATTTTCATCTGCTTCCTCGGACAGAAATTCAGTGTGATAAAGGATTTCTGAGATCATTTGATACCCTCCCCCCTTGACTGAGATGAGGGCTAAGGCCCACAGAGGTTCAATTATGACAGCCAAGCTAAAAATAACCCCGGCTAGCATAGTTTATTGCTTCTTTAGACCCATTCTCTTTTCAATTTTATACTCATAAACGAGCAGAATTCTTTACCATCACACAGTAGTTTGACTCGCGTGTTCAGTTTAGTGTTAAACAGCGTCTCCCGTCAGGACATGCCAGTGATGGTCCCCCGAGCGGATGCTATAGTGAGGGCCCACCACACAGGGCCTGGTGACTGGGGTAGGTCTGCAGAACCTTGACACTACTGTCACAGTTTGGCCACAACCCCAATGGAGCATGAGGCAGAGAATTCAAATATCTTAATTATATATCCACTTTCAGGCAGCACTGGTGTACTACATGCCATTTTTAATTAAAAAAAAAAAAAATCAAAGACTTTTACAGCAAGAAAGAAAGAAATTTAGAATTTGGGGCTTTCTTCTGAATAGCAAAGAATCCAAGTGCACCATTAAGGTGCAGAATGGATACATCTTTAAAAAGGAGGCTCTGTTTGAATTACATTTTTTTTTAGGTCACCAGGGTAACCTTCAGTACCCCTGATCTGGTAGACTATAAGCTCCTTGAAGGCAGACTACAAGCTCCACTTTCTTATTTCTTCTTTGTTTCCCCAGTGCTCACCAGAGCTCCTGGCATAGAGTCAGCACTCAGAAATTATGTTCAAGTGTGATGGTAAGAACAGATGGGAAGGATCTCCAGAAGGTAGGAGTGCCTGTAACCAATGCTCTATGAGCTAATAGCTCTGTGCTGACCCTGAAATGTCCCAGATATATACGGAGTTCTATTTACACAATAAAGTTATTACTTTGTAAAGTAATTACTTTGGTGATTACTGGCTATTTGCTCTAATAAAGAAATAATAAAAATAATAATTTTTAATTTCCCAAAGGCCCTAGAGCTTTACATCTGAGGAGGAACCTGGGTTTGTAAATATGAAAGACAATATTGTTGAAATGGAATATAACTGAATGTAATCAAAATTTACTTTATGCTTTTCATATTTCTCAGGAAAAAAGGCAAGGGAGAACAAACACTGGGAGACAAAACAAAAGGTAAAAACCCTCAGAAAGACTTCCCAGCTCCATTCCTAGCAATAGGTCAAACACTGAGGCTACAAGGGCCTCGAGATTTCTTATGAGAAACTGTAGTAAGAAAAATACAGTGACTCATCTCATAATAATGCCCTTTCTTCCCAAAGTACACATCACAATTCCCACATCCCTGGCACATGGGCACTCGGTGCAGAGTTATTGCAACATGGAGCATCTCCCTGCACCAACGCCCCTCGGTGGGCGACAGAAATGCTGGGGTAACAGACCTCCCTGGTGCAGGGGGAGGGCATTAGGGGGTGGCATGGCTGCACCCGTTCTGCCCTCCAAAGGAGGGAGATCACTCCCTTTGTAGTGCCTGATCGGGAACAGCGGTTCTTTTGTGCGGCCACCTTTAAGAACCAGAGAGCTGAGTGCAGCTGGCTTCCTTCTATACAGGCTGAAAGATTCCCCTGGCAGAGCAGTTCTGAATAGGCACTCCCAGATTTCCTAACCAACTGTCATTCAGACACTGAGGAACCAAAAAGAAAAAGGAAAAAAGGAAGAAGAAAGAAGAAAGAAGAAGAAAGAAGAAAGAAGAAAGAAGAAAGAAGAAGAAGAAGGAAAAGGAATCTGCTCCTTGAGGCACAAGCAAGGTGCCCAGGCTGTTGCTTGGGTACTGGCTCACTCCCACCTCACTTCTGCGGCCATGGAAGACGAGTTCAGTAAATACTTACAGGCAAATCACTGATGTTTATTGACAAAAACGCATCTCCAATACAGCTATTTAGGAAGCCAATTTCCCAGACCTTGCCCAGTCAGACATTCCTGGACAATAACTATGAACGGAAATGAGATGGATCCTGCCCTTTGTCGAGTATCAATGTAAAGTGATAAAGAAGTCAGAGCTTTCCAGAAGTTCAAGGAATACGCACACAAGAACCAGATATCACTGGCTTTGGGCATCTGAAGTATATAACAAGGAGTATGCACACATTCTCTCAGACAGAAGGCAATTCTGGGAAGGAAGGATGGCTTACTGATCCTCAAATGGCTGAGACAGGTGGGCTCTGCAGAGGTCAAACATCAGTGGGGTGAAAGCTCCAGGGCACCTAGGGTGGAAGGCCCATGTTCTTGGCTTGATGGGCAATCTGCAGGAGGGCCCTTTGCTAGGCCTGGATATTTCACTGTTTCTAGGGACAACAAGCTTAAGGAAGTGGTGGACTGGAGGCATGAAAGGAGAAAGGGGTGTACAGAGCCTGTGTCCAGGCAGGGAGCTGGTCAGTGGCGCTCTGTGTTAGCTGACTCGCGGGTGCACGTCTGGGAAAGTGTGTGTACGTGCAGGCACAGAGGCGCGGAAGAAGAGCAGCTGAAGAGACAGAGACCGAGCACATCTAAAGAGAGTCACGGAAAACAATGAAAGATCCTCATGATATAAACTCTGATAGTGTTATCACCAGAAGTCAGAACATACCGAAGATAAGAAAACTGAACTGGCTTATGTAAAAGGCTCAGGCTAGTCAACTGTTCAGAATGAAAATTCTTAGCATGTAGGAAGTCCTCCAGATTACAGGATTTATATGACAGCAGCTATAGAAAACTCAGATCTGTATAAAGACCAGTGCCCCTAGGGAGGATAATATTTCATTTGTATTGAAATGTTTTAATTCACCCTTAATAATTTAAGATATTAAGTATTAATATTACATATCATACAAGCAATGACACTTCCTGGTACAGTTAATTGTTGTTTTCTTAATCACTGCTCTGAGAATCAAGTTGTATTATAGTTGTTTGCCAACAGCATTACTACTTTGGTATTTTTTAATTTACTAAGACAACGCTAACATCCTGGGAACATTTCAAAGAATACACTTTTAATATTTTTCACCAGATTTGCTTCATTTATGCCATTTAATTGATAGATGAAGAAATAAGGGTCTCACTGGCTTTCCCAAAGGACTCATCTGCTCCAAACAAAAGCTTCTCTGCTCTTTACTTTTCCTAGGTCCCTATTCACCCTTCTAGTCTCTATGAATTTATTTAAGATGAGGTAAGAAGCTGCTTTTAGACCATGCGGGCCAAATTTCACATTTCACATGGATTAAAAAATAATAAACATAAGGAGTAATCTAATAGTTCCATAAATTATTTTAGAAGCATAATAATCATGTCACACTTCATGTCCAGCCTTCATGTCTGCTAGATTTTTTTCCTCTTTGTTAAAGCTCAAGTAATATATCTAAAAATATGAAAAAAAGTTTGCACAGAGGTAAGTTCAGATAGATAGGACTGTGGCTGCAGCAAGACATACACAAACACACACACACAAACCCCAAGTAGGTTCTTTCAAGTGTATACGTTGAGCTTACAAGACAAAGCTGTAAGCTACAATATTATGGGTGAGTTTTCTGTATCTATGGAACTGCATCGAGAACTCCAATAAACACAAATGAAACAGGACCTGATGAAGCTTAAGACTAAGCCTGAGAAAAGAGACAGAAAACAAGCCCTATCAGCAAAGAAACAAGACACTGGGGAAAAGTACTGATTCTCATGAAAATGTCAGTGATTCACCATGGAATAAAATTCAAAAGCCATTGACCCCAATGAAAGCTTCCAGTGGAAACATGTGGATTTTGCTTCATTTCCCTGAAAGATTTTGCTTTATCTCATTTGAATATTATCATAATCATCATCAGTTTTTGTGATATGTTGCTTTCTCAGTTAAAATTGACGTGGAAAAGATATGGTTGATCAAACTAAATTTTCAAGGGGTTTTCAGGAAAAAAAAAAAAAGCAAACAAATTAAAACCCATCAGTTAATATTATCATGCAATAGGTAGGACATTTTTAGTCCCTTAAAACATGCATTGGGTCCCTATCCCAATGCTGGATAGCCAAATGATAACTGAAGACAATACTTTTTTCGATTTTTACAGTAAGCTGTCACTTAAGCAGATTTATTTATAGAATGTTTTTGTACATACCAATTCTTCATTCTGACTTGCCAAAAGATCACAATTCAATGAAAGCTGACTTACACAGACCACAAATCTGTCAGGAAATACGCAGAGCTCTGCACAAAATGAAGAAAATCAAGTTACTAAAGGCATCAAAAATCTATGCAGAGGAATGCTTGGTCCCAGATTTTTCAGTTATAGTTACAAGCATGTATGTATAAGCCACATGTCTCTTCTCCTCCTCTCCTTTCAGTGTTTGCAATCAGTAGGGCGGGGCAAGCACAGAGCTCTGGGGAGCACCCAGGAGGTTGCAAATTGGTCCACCTGAGCCCCTGGACCATTATATTACATCCCATGAAACCCCCAGGCAGGGCCCTTGCAGCCCTCCCCCTGTATCAGTTTGCTATTGTCTGACCAGAACTCACATTTGGGAAATAGGATCAACGTTCTCTAATGAGTGCGTGGATTTATACAGGAAGAGGAAGAATAGGAGATAAAATCTGAAAACTCGTTGACGTTCTTACTAATCACTTTACTTATCATCTCTTTGGTCAACTGGTCTTAGATCAGTCCCCTAAACTAGAGGGCAAATTCCCAATCTGAATCAGGCTATGAAAATAGCAGTGTCATTAATAGGAATAATAATGAGGAAATAGTAAAATACGCGATAGCAAAGATGATATAATTACACTATACTCACACTAATCTATCATCTTCTTAAAGCAAAACCACTGACTTCCAGATGGAGAAGGCTGAAGGAATCACAGAACTGGATGCCCCAACATTCAATGAAAAAAAGAATATAAAGTGGTAAATGCCATCTGTATCTTTCCTCCTCTCTCATCTGTCTATCCATCCACATTCACTTACGCAGCCTCCACCTGCCTCTGGAGTGATGTTTAGCTGATGCTAACAGTGTATATTCTACGTGGGAGGTGAGGATCTTCTCCCTTCTTTATACTTGGTTGTATTGCTCTAATATTTCTATAATACACATGGATCATACTCGTAAAAAAGCCATTTTTCTAAAAGAAAAAGCTTCCCTCTTAGATGACCAATATTTTTAAAGAGGGATGGTATGAATCAGATAAGTGAAGCCTTTTACATACATTGTTCATTTCCAACAGTGGATGACGATGTGAGGGACTGACTAAGGAAAAAGTGCCTCTTGAGCCTGGTACACTAGGAGCCAAGTGCGAAGGTGCTGATTACAGAGACACAACTTAACGCAGTTAACACCATACCACCTGGCTAGGTTAAATTACACCAAAGGCCTAATGAGTTGATATTCTAGTAACAGCCATCTCTTTACCTCTCCCCTAGACCACTGCTGTGTCCTTGGTGATCACTCTTCCCTATTCTGTTTCATCCTACTCAGTGCAAGCAGGTCACCAGTTCTAAAAAAAAAAAAAAAACCAGCTCCACTTATCCTGCTCAAAACCCCATTCTGGCTCCTCAGTATCTACCATATGACCTGCAAATTTCAAAGCCCTCCCTGAGTGGGACCTAACCTGTCATTCTGGTCTTACCCCCACTCGTCCTCCTCATATAGAAATCCCCATTTCAGAAGGCCAGAGTGTGTGGGAATTTTGACCTCTCATGGATGCTCTACCTGGTTAGAAGACTAGGGATGAATTTTGAAAAGCCAAATAAATAAATAAATAAATAAATAAAAGTCATTAACATTTATTAATTCTTTTTTTTTTTAAGATTAGTTATTTAGTTATTTATTTGACAGACAGAGAGAGGGAGGGAAAGAAAGAGTACAAGCAGGGGGAGCAGCAGAGGGAGGAGGAGAGCAGGCTCCCCACTGAACAGGGAGCCTGATGCTTGGCTGATCCCAGGACCCCTGGATCACGACCTGAGCTGAAGGCAATGCTTAACTGACCGAGCCACCCAGGCACCCTTATTCATTAATTGTCAAAATTTCTTTTTTAAAAAAATTATTTATTTATTTGAGAGAGAGAGAGAGAGAGAGACTGCGCGCATGCAAGAGTAGGGGGAGGGGCAGAGGGAAAGGGAGAGGGAGAAGCAGACTCCCCGCTGAGCGCAGAGCCCAACACAGGGCTCAATCCCAGGACCCCAAAATCATGACCTGAGCTGAAGTCAGATGCTTAATCAACTGAGCCACCCTGGCCCCCCAATTCTTAAAATTTCTTAATGAGATAAGTGGTAAGTAGTCTGCTTCTCACTTTCAGGAAGGGGGAACTGAGCCACAGAATTCATTATCTGCCCCCTGCCCAAAACCTAACATTGAAATAAAACTCAGTAGATCGGAATTCAAATTCAAAATGATCAGTTCTATCCAATAATTCCTCTGATTTGTCCTTTCATTTCTTCCTCTGAAAAATAAGAATGCTAGAATGATGAATTTTGAACATTTTGGGGCCAGGTACTGTATAAACAGAAAGCAACTTCTGTATACCTTTTCTTTGCTTAGGTCATAACTGAGATTTTTATTATTTTAATACTTAAATAAAGTAAAGATTTAGGCAGTAACAATCTCTGCCATACAAGGTAGCTAGTCTTCATTTTAACAGACAGATACAAGGTTAACTGGCTTCTTTTACTAAGAGAACTGAACAAAGTGGAAAGCCCCATTAAGAGACCAATATATCTGAGTGACACTTAAAGTTTAAAAAGTGCAGATCATTGTTAAGATTCCAAAAGCAAATCTCCATACAGTTTATTTTCAAAGTCCCTGTTTCATATCTTATATATTAAAATCATCCAAGAAGTTCAGTTAGATTTTCTTTCCAATATTCAGATCAGCTTGGAGAATTGTCATTAGCATCTGACTTTATTGTTGTTGGCTGGACGTGTTTGACATCATTTCCCCAGTGGACTTCTTGACTTGGGGAAATGAGGAGGGAAGCTGGCCTTGTCACACACCTAAGAAAGGCTCTGACAGCTCTGGGCTGGGAAAGCATTTTCTCGTGTACACACTTGTTCTGTATCCCAGGGACTTGGTGTGCACAGACAAAGATGAAGTGATTCATAGTTTAACTTCCTGTCAAATCATTCTGGAAGCTCAACGAAAGTGCTGAGATGCAGCAGGAGAGTGAAGCATAATGTGGCTCAGCTCACAGTTCTCAGACAGGCAGTAAATCAGTGAAAATTGAGAAACAAAATAAAAAATCACAAATGTTTAGAAATATTCTTAATTAGTACTTCCATTACACAAAGGCAATGAAGCAAGTTGGAATCTTCATTCCTTAATTTTCATTCCTTCTCTAGAGCAAGTTAATAGTACCTGACAACTCAAGAAATCATTTTCTTACCAGTACTCTGTGAACTCCTGAAACAGTGAAGGCGTATCCCTCTCTTGAGGAAATAGGCTGTGATTTGAAAGCCATAACCTGTAAAGTCAAAGAGGACATCATTAGACTAAAAGCTTGTTTGCCACTAACTCTCACAAGCCTCCCAGTGCCTACTACATAGTATATGTTCAATAATTATTTAGCAAATGAAAGAATAAAAAGAATCAATAGAGGGAGAGGAAGGGGTAAACATTACAATCTAAGCTCTTCTAGCCTGGCCAAAGCACCTGGCTGGGATGGTCTCCAGTCCCTGAAGTAGATCAGTTACTTTATCGGTACAATGAATTCAACAAGAATTCTCTACCCAGTAAGGTTATCATTCCAAATTGAAGGAGAGATTAAGAGCTTTCCAGATAAGCAAAAGGTAAAGGATTCATCACCACTAAACTGGCCCTATAAGAAATGCTAATGGGCCTTCTTTAAGCCAAAGAGAAATGGCACTATTAATTATAACCAAATATATATATTTGGGTATAAAATATTAAAAATATATATTTGGTTATAATTATTATATATTACATATTGATAAGTAATATATATTATATATATTCACATATACATATATATGAATTAAAGTAAAAAAATCTCACTAGAAAAGGAAAATATATAACAAACGTAGTGCACAAGTGCTCCTAAAGCAAGCATGAAAGTTAAAAGAAAAAGGTAGTAAAATTCCCTCAAATTACAATAATTAGTTAAGGGCAGCATAAAATAAAAAGATGTAAAATGTGGGGCGCCTGGGTGGCACAGCGGTTAAGCGCCTGCCTTCGGCTCAGGGCGTGATCCCGGCGTTATGGGATCAAGCCCCACATCAGGCTCTTCCGCTATGAGCCTGCTTCTTCCTCTCCCACTCCCCCTCCTTGTGTTTCCTCTCTCGCTGGCTGTCTCTATCTCTGTCGAATAAATAAATAAAATCTTTAAAAAAAAAAAAAAAGATGTAAAATGTGTCATCAAAAAATATAAAACATGGGGGAGGGGTAATAAGGTAAGCTTTGGAATGTATTTAAAATTTAGTTGCTATCAACCTAAAACAAACTGCTATTTACATATGATATTTTATGTGAACCTCATGGTAACCCACAAGGGAAAAAATATATAGTAAATACACAAAAGAAACTGAGAAAGGAAGTTAAACGTAACACTAAAGAAAGCCATCAAACCACAAAGAAAGAGAGAAAGAGAAGAAAGGAACGGAGAGAACTACAAAAACAAGAAAATAATGAAGAAAATGGCAATTAAGTATATACTTATGTATAATTATTTTAAATGTAAATGGTCTAGAATCGCCAGTCAAAAGGCACAGAGTGCAAAATGGATAAAAGAAACAAGACCCATCTATATGCTGCCTACAAGATATTCACTTTCAGAAGTAAGAACACACAGATTAAAAGTGAAGGGATAGAAAAAGATATTCCCAGCAATGGAAATGAAAAGAATGCTGAAGTAGCTATACTCATATCAAACAAAATAAACTTTAAAACAAAGACTGTAATCAAAAACAAAAGAGGGCATTAGATAAAGAGGCCGATCCAACAAGAAAATAAAACATTTATAAATATATATATGCACCAGACAGAAGAGCACCAAAATATATAAAGCAAATATGAACAGACTTAAAGGGAGAAATTGAAAGCAATACAGTAATACTAGGAGAGTATAATACCCCACTTTCATCAATGGATAAATCATCCAGATGACAACAACAACACAATATAGAAACATCAGCTTTAAACACATTAGACCAGATAGACTTCACAGATATATACAAAGCATTCAATACAAAAGCAGAATACACATTTTTCTCAAGTGCACAGGAAATGTACTCCAGTTTGGATCACAAGTTGGGCCACTAAGTAAGTCTCAATAATTTCAAGAAAAGTGAAATCATATCAAGCATCTCTTTCAAGCACAATGGTATGAAACTAACAATTAATTAGAAGAAAATGGAAAAAAATCATGAAAACATGGAAATTAAACAACATGCTACTGAACAACCAATGGGTCACTGAAGAAAACAAAAGAGAAATAAAAAAAAGTATCCATAGACAAGTAAAAATAAAAATAGGACATAACAAAATATAGAGGATGCAGCAAAAGCAGTTCTATGAGGGAAGTTCATAGCGATACAGGCCTACTTCAAGAAACAAGAAAAATCTCAAATAAAAAATCTAATTTTACACCTAAAGGAATCAGGAAATAAGAACAAACAAGGCCCAAAAATTAACAGAAGAAAGGAAATAATGACCTGAAGAGAAAGAGAAACTAAAAACGCAATAGAAAAAAAAAAAAAATGACATGAAGAGTTAGCTCTTTGAAAAGATAAACAAATTTGACAAACACTTAGCTAAACTAAGAGAGAAGGAGAAAGAGAGAGAGAGAATTCGAATAAAATCAGAAAGATGAGAAGTTATAACCAATACCATAGAAATACAAAGGATCGTAAGAGACTATGATGAAAAATGACACACCAAAAAACTGAACAACCTAGAAGAAATGAATAAATTCCTAGAAACCTACAATCTTCCAAGATTGAATAATAAGGAAATAAAAATCTAAACAGACCAGTAAGGAGATTGAAACAGTAATCAAAAACCTCCCAACAACAAAAGTCCAGATGGCTTCCCTGGAGAACTCTACCAAACATTCAAAGAAGATTTAACACCTATCCTTTTCAAACTCTTCCAAAAATTGAAGAGGATGGAAAGCTTCCAATCACTTTTTACAAGGCTAGCATTACCCTGATACTGAAACCAGACAAGGGCACCACAAAAAAAGAAAATTAAAAGCCAATATCCTTGATGAACATAGATCCAAAAATCCACAACAAATATTAGCAAAACAAATCCAACAATACATTAAGCGAATCATACTCCATGATCAAGTGCAATTTATTCCAGCGATGCCAGGATGGTTCAACATCTGCAAATCAATCAATACTGCACATCACATTAACAAAATGAAAGATAAAAATCACATGATCATCTCAACAGATGCAAGAAAAATAATCTAACAAAATTCAACATCCATTTATGATAAAAAACTCTCAACAAAGTGGGTATGGAGGAAATATACTTCAATGTAATAAAGGCCTTATATGACAACCATACCTAACATCATACTTAATGGTGAAAAGCTGAAAGTTCTAAGATCAGGAACAAGACAAGGATGCCCACTCTCACCACTTTTATTCAAAAGTAGTATTAGAAGTCCTAGCCACAAACATTAGGCAAGAAAAAGAAATAAAAGGCATCCATACCGGAAAAGAGGTAAAACTGTCACTACTTGCAGATGACATAATACCATGTGTAGAAAACTGTAAAGCACACACACACACACACACACACACACACACACAAAACCACCCCCCTCCCCAAAAAAACCTGTTAGAATAAATGAATTCAGTCAAGTTGCAGGATACAAAACCAACACACAGAAATCTGTAGTATTTCTATACACTAATAACAAAACATTAGAAAGAGAAGTTTAGAAAACAATCCCATTTACAATTGCATCAGCAAAAGAATAAAATACCTACTAATAAATTTAACCAAGGAGGTGAATGACCTGGACATTTAAAACTATAAGGCACTGAAGAAAACACAAATAAATGCAAACATATCCTGGGCTAAGATTGGGAAGAATTAATATTGTTAAAATGTCTGTACTACCCAACACAATCCACAGATTCAATGCAATACCTATCAAAATTCCAGTGGCATACTTCAGAGAACTAGAACAAATAAGTCTAAAATTTGTATAGAACCAAAAAAGATCCTGAAAAGCCCAAGCAATCTTGAGAAAGAAAAACAAAGCTAGAAGTATCACACTTCCTGATTTCAAACTATACTGCAAAGCTATAGTAAGTAACATTATGGTATTGGTACAAAGACAGACACACAGATCAATGAAACAGAACAGAAAGCCCAGAAATAAACCCACACATATATGGATAGTTAATCTATGACAAACGAGCCAAGAACATACAATGGAGAAAGGACAGTCTCCAACAATGATGTTGGGAAAACTGGACAGCCACATGTGAAAGAATAAAACTAGACCACCGTTTTACATTATACGTAAAAATTAACTCAAAATGCATTAAAAATTTGAATGTAAGATCTGAAACCATAAAATTCTTGGAAGAAAATATTGTGTTAAGCTCTTTGATATCAATCTTAGCAACATTTTTGTGGATATGACTCTAAAGACAAGGGAAACAAAAGTGAAAGTCAACAAACTGGACTACATCAAACTTAAAAGCTTCTACCCAGCATAGGAACCATCAAAAAAAAATGAACAGGTAACCCACTTAGTAGGAGAAATTTTTTTTTGTAAACTATATATCCAATAAGGGTTAATATTCAAAATACATATAAAATTCATATAACTCAATGACAACAACAAAACAACCTGATTAAAAAATGGGCAGAAGAGAGGCACCTGGGTGGCTCAGTCAGTTAAGCAACCAACTACTGATTTCGACTCAGGTCATGATCTCAGGATTGTAAGATCAAGTTCCATGTCAGGCTCTGCACTGGGCATGGAGCCTACTTAAGATTCTCTCTCTCCCTCTCCCTCTCCTACCCCTTCCCCCACAGCTCCCCCTCTCTAAAAAAAAGTGGGAGGGACAGAAGATTTGAAAAAACATTTCTCCAAAGAAGACATACAGATGGCCAACAGACACATGAAAAGATGCTCAACACCACTATTTAATAGGCAAATGCAAATCAAAACCACAATGAGAGACACCTAACATCTGTTAGAATAGTTATTTTAAAAAAAGGTAAGAAATTACAAGTGTTGGTGAGGATGTGGAGAGAAGTGAACCTTTGTGCACTGTTAGTGAGAATATAAATTGGTATACGCACTATAAAAAACACAGTGGGACACCTGGGTGGCTTAGTTGGTTAAGCGTCTGCCTTCAGCTGAGGTCATGATCCCAGGGTCCTGGGATGGAGTGCTGCATCGGGCTCCTTGCTCAGCGGGGAGCCTGCTTCTCCCTCTGCCTGTTTGTGCTCTGATGAATAAATAATTAAAATCTTGAAAGAAGAAAAGAAAAGAAAAGAAAAGAAAAGAAAAGAAAAGGAAAGAGAAAAGAAGAGGAAAGAAAAGAAAAGAAAAGAAAAGAAAAGAAAAGAAAAGAAAAGAAAAGAAAAGAAAAGAAAAGGAAAAAACATAGTGGCCTCAAAAAATTAAGAACAGAACTACCATATGACCTTGATACTCTACTCTGTGATATTTATCCAAAGACTATGAAAACACTAATTTGAAAGATATATGCACACCCATGCTTACTGCAGCATTATTTACAATAGCCAAGATACGGAAACAACTTAGGTGTCCATCGATAGATAGGTAAAGAGGATGTGATACATTTATACAATGGACTACTACTCAAAAATTTTTAAAAAATGAAATCTTGCCATTTGTGACAACACAGGTGAACCTTGAAGGTATTAGACTAAATGAAGTAAGACAGAGAAAGACAAATATCATATGATTTCACTCATATGTGGAATCTAAAATAACAAATGAACAAACAAAATAAAACAAAAACAACAGACTAGTGGTTACAGGTGGTGTGGGGGGGTGCAGGTGGTGAAAGGGTGAAGAGAGTTATCTGGATGTTATCTGGATGGTGATGGATGGTAACTAGAGCTGTGGTGCTCCCTTTGTAATGTATATAGATGTCAAATTACAAACAAGTACATCTGAAACTTAAAGAGAAGGGGGCAACTCAGTGAAATACTACATTGCCCCTAAAAATGAATAAACTACAACTCCAGGCCCGGTCAGAAAAGTCTCACAAACAAAAGTTTAGGTAAAGAAGCCTGATACAAAGGCGTACATTCCATCTAAAAATGGAGACATTACCATTCGTCTCATAGGGTAGCAACAGAATTTCACAAAAAGTACCAGCATGGTTTCTTCTTCTCTCCCTCTCTCCCTTCCTTCCTCCCTCCTCTCTTCCTTCCCTTCCAGCTCCTCCAGGTATAAACTACTTTGTTGCTGACCTTCCTGAAAAGATTAAGGACTTTAGAAAGGAGGGGTAAGCATCTCCAGGTTCTAAGACAACCTCAGAGACAGTATTATATCCACGAATTTGGAAGGGCCAGGAGTTATAAGAAGGGGTCTATAGGGCCATCAGATTCTTCAAAGTCCGCAATTATAATTGTTTTGAAGTAAATTTTATATATATTAAAAAACTGCAAAGAAGTTCCCACTTTTACATACAGTATCCTCCTGACACCCCTGTAGAAAGATCCAGAACATCGTGACTGCAGATTTGACATCTGTCTACATAAGCTACGGCTTTGACAGCACAACTGCTTCAGTCCCAAGGATTGCGAAATAAGAGTGACATCTATGACAGCATAATCTCCAGACTTACAGAGATGAAATGTATTTTTTCTAACACGTTTGAAATGGGTTGCTTTTTGGTCATGTGCCTTTCTTCTGCATAAAATGTCGAAAAAATATGCACACCACTGGCATTATTCTGAGTGCTTCAAAACAAATCCTTTATTCCTTGGTCACTGAGAGTGGAAGAGACTTCTGTATCTGTTTATTTGTCCTACGCCTGCTTGGCGGGGTGGTGGAGGTTGTAAGAAAGGAGTCCTTAACAATTTGGAATTCACAAATATACCCAGAAAAATTTTACAGTGATTTTCAAAGTAATGATTTATAAAGTCAGTCCTCCAAAGGTGTGAATAACAATAACAAGATGCGGTATCTAAGTCATTCTGCCTCTGCTGGTGAATCATACTTAATATTTACAGCTCTAGGTGACTAAGATTGAGATTTTCAAAAATCTCCCTATACAAAATCTCCAGCAATAGAATGTTATTATTAGGAAGGGTCTAAAACTGAAGTTGACTACCAAAGCTACAGCTCTGAATTCAGGAAGCAAGGTGTCTGGACATACCTTGAGTGATAACTAAATCTTACTTGGTAAGCTAAACAACAGTCACTATGACACCTTCCTCTACAGAAAAAGAAAGCAGTATAAAGAAAACTGTAACTAAGCGATTACTGAAATTACTAGGAGAACTGAGTTCATTGAACCCTTTTCCCCATCCTTCCCACCCCTAAGACAGGATTATGCTGAAGAGAATCATTCCTAAACTGGCCATTTGTAATGATTTCAGTGGAAGGCCAAGCCCCCCAACCCCCCCCCCCAATGGCATCTACAAGAAAAACAGCAAGTTTAACACGTAAAAAAGATTTGCACCTGCTTAATCCAAATTCCACTGGCCATAGGAAACTTTACTGTTTAAAGAGAACTTGAAGAGAGATTAAACACAAAAGATACTGTGTCAGTTCTTATGGCAAACTAATTTTGATATATAAACAGACAAAATCACTGCCACTGAAATATACTGACTTGAAATGCTACAGAGATGTATTTCATTTATCCATAGATAACAGGCAGTGATAAAGACTACATGCTTATCTTTGCTCTTTAACGTAATTAACTTTCCTCACAGAGTTCAGCGGGCCACTGAGATTTTGTACTTACCCAAAGCTAAAGCAAAGTTCCACTATTCTCTAAAACTAAATAGCAACTTGGCAAAGAATCCAGGAGGCCCTTTTCTTTTCCGTTCTCCGGGCCTTAGCTCCAAGCTTGCTAACACTGATGTTCTAAATGCACAGAACTGGAGTCAGGAGGAGACTGGGATTGGGGGACAAAATGGAAATCATAAAGTGAGCATCTCTTCACTTGAAAACTACCTGACCATGGCATTCCAAGATTCCGAGGCACTTGTAAATCACATCTAAGTACGCCTGCTTTCTTGCCAGTTACCGTGGTCCTCCTAAATCTAAGACTGTCTTTAGACACAGGAAGAGACTGGGGTTAGGAGGAGGACAGTTTTGTTGTGGAATCTGCTTTCTACCAGGAGTCCTCGGGTATGTGTATTTCTAGAAATAATTTATATTTCTGCACTGCTTAATGTCACTCGACGTCCAGCATGAGCAAGAGTCCATTTCCCCCCCACTGGCCTCCAAGCAGCCCCCAAGGGTCCCCAGTCCAGGCCTCTGGCATTCTGTAGTTTGTGAAGACCTGCTGGTCTACTACCTTTGTTCAGACCTCTCAACCTCCAGTGAGGCCCCAAATGATGATTTGTTACCACATTAACATTCTTGTGGCCCACCTGGTCATTCACCAAAGAGCATTAAGTCTCCAGGGGAAAGGGACTCGGTGATATTTATGAGAGAAAGAAAGAGTGGCACATGTTTTAAGGACGAACCTGCGTTCTGCTATTTTATTCCATATTTTGTCTAAATAAGGTGCTCCAAAATGGCTTTAATAGAAATGCAGAGACTTCATGAATAGAAAGGGGAAAACAACAACACAAAAATCAAGTATGGGTTGAACGAATTCCATCCTGGCTTAGCAGGAGAGTAGATTAGTTTTAAGTAGTACCGTGCTCCAGTGAGTAATACTTTTTAAGGGAGTGGTCGTGTATTGGGGTTGTTATATTTCATAGTCCCAAGACACTGAGAACAAATATCCAACATGGAGTTTTTATGGTAAAACTATCCAGCTTCACTTGCTTTCCAGGGGACTCAGAGCCAAGGTGATGTGAACCTCCCCCAGGCTGCCAAGAGAAGTCTGGGGTACAGTGCATCACAACGCAAAGCCCTTTCCTACAGCTCTTCTGAGAGCACGTGGAGCCTGGGAAAGTGCCTCTGAGCGGCCTGCTGAGCCATCAGGACTGCAGGACAGGTGAGCGTGGCTTCCTAGCTGACTCCACCCAACGCTGCTCGTCTCTCCTCCAGCCAAGCCTTCTCCCAAACCACAAAGCAGCCTCAAAGTAGGAAGACCTACTTTGTCCCACAGTACGTCTCCCCTTAAGATGACTTCTTCATTATTATCTCTCACAATCATGAAAAATGTCAAACATCCAGAAAAGTAGAAGAATAGTGCCATGAACACCCCAAACCCCACCATCTAGACTCAATAATGGTTAATATTTTGTCATATTTCATACACTTATTTGGTAAACCATTTCTTCTTTTTTTCAAGATATTATTTATTCATTTGACAGAGAGAGAGAGAGCGAGCACGCACAAGCTGCAGGGAGGAGCAGAGGGAGAAACAGATTCCCCGCTGAGCAGGGAGCCCCACCGGGACTTAATCCCAGGACCCGGGGCCACGACCAGAACCAAAGGCAGACACTTAACCAACTGAGCCACCCAGGCACCCCTTGGTAAACCATTTCAAAATAAATTAGACATCATGACCCTTCACTCCTAAATATGTGAGCACAGACTCATATATAAGAAGACATTTTCCTATATCACCAGGACACTGTATTCACAACTGAGCGTGACATTATTGCTCCATCAAATAACCAAATTCGAGTTTCTCAAACTACCCCCAAAATGTGTATCAATGATTCTCCTCTTGAATTAGAAGTCAGCCAAAGATCAAGCATTGTATTTAGTTATGTTTCTTACATTTCCTGTAATCTAAAATAATCTCTCCCTTTCTTTTATTCATAACTCTGACATTTTAAAGAGATCAGGCTAACAGTCTTGTAGAGTGAACCCCATTCAGGATTTGAGCATTACAAAAAAAAGTCTCAGTTAACTAAATACAAATTTTCAACCTGTATGCTCTTCTATAATGTCAGCCCTTTATTAATTTTGATAGCTTCCTTAAGTGCTGCAGGAAACAGCAGGTTCAAACTAATGCTGTAATTATAATTCAAAGTCTGGAACATAGATGACTTGAAGATTTAGTCCTAAAGATTAATGTCAAAGAAATTAGACCTTAAATTTATAAACACTTAAATTTTTAGCAAAGGTAAGCAGGTAGGATAGTGGTCTCATACTTGTTTTAAGAAAGGGCAGTTGGTGGCAATCAGATGACTATATGCTGACCTGGAAGCAGCTCCACATTGAGGACCAGTTCAGACTTGTGACTGCTTCCAGTCTGAGGTCATGAGTCAGCTCTCATTCTCCATCTGAAGACTTGGTGAGATTTAATAAGAGGGTAGGAAGGAAGGGGCTGATAGCTACCAAGTACTGACACTGTCCTCTATGCTAGACTAGACCAGGAACATATAAATCATTTTAAAAATGAAGAATATGTGTATTTTAAAGCTATTTTGTTCAGGAAAATAGAAGTTATAACTCATTACTTCTGAAATTGTCCATTCAGAAAGTTACACCTGTCCTTATCAGATGGCCAAGGACAGACAAAGCACAAGTGTGATACCTTCATTTAGAACATACAGAGAGGTTTAGTATAAGATGGAGACCTTGGAAAAGCCCTGCTGGGGCCCTTTGAAACATGTTATAGGCCAAAGTATGATCTTCACCACTGCTGGTGATGGGTGGGGTTGAGGACAGGGGTTGTTCTGTGGGAACCAAAAAACAAGAATCCTACCATAAGTTTAGGAACACACACACACAGGATCCTAGTTTAAGACCACAATTGGGAAACAATTTGGGTGGGTAAGTGGAATATTTGGTCCTGGGCTAAAAATTTCACTTATTACCCAAGACATTTACAGACTCCAAAAAGGCTCCCTTGAGATAACATTTCACGTCCTTAAATAAGGACAGTACTGGACTCTGAGTCACAATAAAGCTATGTCTATTTGATGCCAAAACAAATGGGGCAAACTAGTTAGTTCCATGAAAAAACCTACGAACAAAATTATTAGTTGAGGCCAAATTTACTTAAAAAATTTTTTTCTACCTGTCACTTCATTGACTTTGTATGCAATACCACTGGCCACATGTGCTATTAATTTTACTATCTATGGGATCCATCTGAGAATGTTACCACTGAATGAAAAAGGTTCTCAGGCAGACAAAAATTAGAAGAAAACAAATTGAGAAATTATCGCTTCTAATTTCTTTCCTACACTGCTTTCCCATTTTTTGATTTATGAAAGTACACCCTTAACATTAGGTATGAAAACCATGTTTAGATGACGTGTAACCACCGATGAAATGATATTCAAAACAATGGTTCCCACAATCGTAACTCTGCCAGACCATGCATAATAATGAGGATGACAGAACTGGGTACTTATAAAACCCAAAGTCCCCTACAAAATCCATCCCTCACCTTTAAATAGCTATGCATAAAAGACAGAGATTTTTTTAATAAACCTTCTCAATGAGGCAGCTAGTTGTTTGAACTGCTGGCTGTTCAAGCTGGCCCCTCTGCAACAACTTTCACACTTCCTGTGTGTAGGACGAGCTCCAGATGAAGCATATCTTCTTTGGCCCCCCTGTCTTGCAGGGGGTCCATCCCAACTCTGCAATTCTATGACCATGTGCAATGAGAAAAAGAGTTTAGGAACCACTGGACTATTCTAACAGGATCACAGAATCATAGGACAAGAAAGATCCTTGTAGAATCAATCCGTTCACTTCCTGCTTGTCTTGGCTGGGACCGTATTTAAATCATATTTAAAAAACAATACCGAAATTCCAAAGGAGAAGATGCAACACCTAGCCATGTGCAACTTGATTCTTCATCATTTGAACTAAGGTTGCAAACTTACATGCTTTAAGGGGCAGGAGAGTAACATGGGGCTGTGGAAAACTGGGGAAAGTGTATGCTTGGTTTACAGAAGACAGGAGCTACTGAACTCCAGCTCAGCTGCCACTGGGAATTAGGGCATTAGGGTACCAGATTTAGGCCTTTCCAGAAAAGCTGAATATCCAAAATTTTATGTGAAATCTCCCAAATTTTAAATTAGTGATGAACTAAGATACACCAAGCAATCCAAATACAGTGTTTCTGAGGGCGGCTTCAGCTTTGCACTGCCAGTGTGCAATCTGTAATCTAAATTCTTTGCGCTGTAGCTGAAGTTCATTTTCTTGTGTTCTGTTTTCGGCAGAGCTGAAAGAACGCTGGCCGCTACCGGATGCTTGGAGATAGGTAGTCAGTTTCAATCTAGTCATTTACTCTAAGCTAAATAAACCCAGGTCCTTAACCTTGCTACACAGGACATGTTTATCTACCTTTAAATCATTCTGACACTTCTAAGTCCTGACATTAAAGTTACACAGCTAACAGTTTGACTCAACGTGGAGGAAAATGAAAAGACTGTACAATTTTAGAAATCATTAATCATGTCAATGTGTGAGATCTGTATTTTAAAAATCACAAAACTTACATTTATTAAAAAAGGACTTGAAAAGCTTTAGTAACATACCACATTCTGGGTTGGAAGGGCTAACTGTTATAAAGATGCCAATTGTTCCCCCTTTATTTATTTAACAAACATGTACTTAGTGCCTATTATGTACCAGAAAATTCCAATCAAAATCACAACGAAAACATTATTTTTGTGTGTGTGTGTGAGGGTAGGAGGCAGTTTGGAAGTTGTCAAAAACAATTCTAAAATTAATCTAGAAGAAGAAAACAAATAAGAATAGCTAAGGAAAAAAAAAACTCCAAATGAAACAAATTTTTTTCTAATTAAAAGTGATGTATACGCAACTCGATGTGGAAAAAAAAAATCCCCAACTAGACAAAAATAAAAAGGCATAAGGAGAAACTTAAATCGCCAGTAATCTGACCACTCAGAAACAGTTACTTCTGTCACCCTGACTTCTGACGTCCTCTAGATCTTTCCTCAAGATATATAAATACATATATATTCTTTTTTTTTTAACAACATGGAATCACATGACAAATGCTGCTTTATAACCTGATTTTTCTTTTTTAAAAAAACTCAATGTTATGTACATTGACTTTCGGTATGGTATCACTTACGAACCCACTTTTGCTCTTTTCACAATTTAATACTCAATAGAAGAGGGCTCCTATCATCTGCAGTGCCAGCTCTGCCACATATATACAGGCCCCTCTTTCAGAGTTATTTTATTCCACTGACTTATCAGTCAATATACACTGTATCGATTACCTAACTTTATTTACAGTAAACCTTAATATCCAGTAGGGCAAGTTCTTTTCCTGACCCTCAACACTGTTTCTGGTCTTCTTCTTGAGTACTTATGAGTTATACCTGTTCCTTTATGCTTTCATATAGCTTTTCGTATTAGCTTGCCAAGTTGCATGAAAAAATTCTGTTGGGAGTTTGATTAGAAAGGCCCTGAATTTATAGATCCATTTGGAGACAAATGGGACTTCCTATACATCTGACATGGCAGACCTCCCAACTATTTTTAAGGATTTTTAAAAATCTCTTTCAATAAGGTTTAAAATTTTTCTATGTAATGTTCTTGCATACTTCATTAAGTTTATTGAGGTACTTCCTATTTTTTATTGTTGCCATCATACATATTACTTCCTAAAAACTTCATTTTCAAATCATCTGCTGTTGCAATTGACTTTTGTATGTTAACCTGCAGCTGAAAAACCTATTAAACCCTCTTATTAATTCTAATAATCAGTCGCCATATTTCCCTTAGACTTTTCATGACACTTTTATTCTTTATTTCTGATTTTTTCACCTGTATTTTTCTTCCCTGACTTATTGTTTGGGCGGGAATCTTCAGTAAATGTTGAATATCGCTGCTAGCAGGAATCATTGTGGGACTCCTGACTATAAAAGGAACAGTTTTTTTTTTTTTTTAAGATTTTACTTATTTGACAGAGAGAGAGAGAGAGAGCACAGCAGGGGGAGCGGCAGGCAGAGGGAGAAGCAGGATCGCAGGCTCCCCGCAGAGCAAGGAGCCCGATGAGGAACTCGATCCCAGGACCCCGGGATCATGACCTGAGCCCAAGGCAGACGTTTAACAGACTGGGCCACCCAGGCACCCCTAAAAGGGACATTTTTAATGTTTCAGCACTGAGAACAGTATTTGTTTCCATTTCACCTAAGTTTTCATATTTATTAGCTTTCATAATAGGCACTACATCACAGATTTGTGGCTCCATCCTTCATGACACAGAGTGAACTTTCTCCTACGATGTTTATGTAGGCTGTTTTCTGTTCTATATTTTCTATTCAGCATTTGTCTGTAACAAACACTCCCCTCAGAGAAAAGCAAACAAATATCCCCCTCGGTATTGTCACGGTCATTTGGGATTTGTATCCCATTTTACAATGTGTTGGGTCTTTTTCCAATTTTTGGTGCATTCACTTAAGTCACATGTAAAAACAGTAAATATTCCCAAAGTTTATCATCAATCCTACCATCTTCAGTTATTAAATAAACCACTATGAAGTTTAAGTAACTACCTGCTAGTCTAGAGTCCTTCCAATTCCCAATCCTGAGCCCACTACCCCCATATGTAAATCACTTGGGGAATCAGAAGTTCCAAGGCTGGGGTCTTTCTCACCTGTAACTGATTCCTGTATCCCCAGCACCCAAGAATCTGATGTAGATCTGGGGTGGGTTCCGGAAACCTGTATTCTGTTTAAAGAGCTCCGAGGGATTCTGACGCACAGTTCAGATTTGGAAGTCACTGCTCTAAATCTTATTTTGTTGATTTTCTGGTATGTTATAATGACCTTAGTAGCAACAGTCTTGCTAGAGTAATGGTGGTATTTTACAGAGTTCTTGGAAGACAAAAACAAGATGCAAGTTCTGGAAGTGAATATAAGAGAGAGATTATCCTAGCTCCTTAAACACAAACAAACAGGCCTCTAGTAGGAATACTATAGCAACAGTGAAGAGGCATGGGGAGAAAGCTAATTTCTAAGGCACTCAAGGCCCAAACTACCGAGGCAATTTATGAGAAGCCAATGCATATTAGCTCAATTATTATCGCATCTCTGGAGGATTTCAAAGAACAAGTCTCATGCCTCCTTTGTTTTGTTTTCTCTCTAACTGCCAGATGATCTACCTTTCATAGAAAAAAAAAAAAATCACCACATACTTTTCATTTTTTACCTTCCCCAAGTACTTAGAGTTCACCTAAAAAGTACATCATTTTGGTATGTAAAATTAAAGTGATAGGTTTGCAATGACTTATGATCGTAATTAAGATGCTAAATCAGACCTCGCACAGACTCAGATTAAAAGGGAACTAACGATGTATGGTATGACTCAGGTTTTATTATTTCCGAAACACTACCTTGATGCTCTTATCTTAACTGCCTAAATGAGGCCAAGTTTAGAAGAATATGTAAAGAGGACTTTTTAATTTTGTTTTGCTTACACAGTTTTTACTGATAATATACATATCAAATGAACAAATCAAAAAATGGTTAATAAAAAAAGTCATAAGACAGAACCTCCACCTTCACCATAGACACTTCGTTAACGTGAAATTGAGAGATATAACAAGACATGTGCTTCCCAATGAGAGGCCACAGGAAATACACCCCATCTACCACAAAGTATTGTTGCATAAGAAACAACAACAACAGGGATCCGACCTCATCAAGTCTGTGGATCTAACTACCAGTTTACAGGAAATACAGGGGCTAGAAGAGTATGTTAACACTACCATGCAGATGCAGCCAGCCAAACCCTAAATGTGGGAAATTCCAGAGGACACTTGACCTAGTTTCTTCAATAAGTAAACAGCAAGAAAAAAACTTGGGAGGGGTGTTCCCATACAAAGAGATACTCACCTAAGGTAAAGAGAATCAATCAAATGCAATGAACGCGTAGACCAACTCTGTTGAACCCTAATTTGAACAATCCTACTATAAAAGAATTGGAGAGAGAGAAATCCGGAGATGGACTATATATCTGATGACATCAAGAATTTTTTTTCCTTAATGGCACTCTGATCATTAAAAAAGAAAAAAAAACCCTTATTTTTTAGAGCTGTATATATTGAATTGTTTGCGTGTACAATATATGACATCCAGGATTTACTTTAAAATTGTCTGGAAGTGGGGACAGGAAAAAGCAAGTGGGGAGATAAATGAAATAACAGTTGGCCATATGTTTAAAATGTAATGCTGCATGTTGGATAAGAGGAGGTTCGTTGTATAATTCTATTGTTGTATGCATTTAAAATTTCTAATAAGTTTAAAAAAAGAAAGTGACAATTCTTTTGAAGACTTAAATTTTAAAATACCACCATAATTTGATGAAAATATTCAAGAACCTTAAAGATGATACATTTTTTCTTTTATTTATTTTTAAAGATTTTATTTATTTGAGAGAGAGAGAGAGAGCGCGCATGTGCAGCAGGGGCAGGAGCAGGCAGAGGGAGAAGTAGGCTCCCTGCTGAGCATGGAGCCCGGCACAGGACTCGAGCCCAGCTTCCTGGGATCATGACCTGAGCCAAAGGCAGACGCCCAACCGACTGAGCCACCCAGGCATCCCACATTTTTTCTTTTAAATATTTGTGTTAATAGCATCCTTATTCCAAAGTTTCAGAACATATAGTCACAATTAAAGCTTTTCCAATTTGCTAACTTTGAAAATACATTATACGAAAAATGCAAAAGCATTCTTTAATATGTTGTGAATTTTAACCATAATCTTTAGAATAATTTTATAAGTAATTAACAACTAAAAAGCAACCTTAACAAAAATTATCTAATGGGTTACTGTAAAGCTCTCATCTTCCTTAAGTCTTAAGCAAGCACAGTCGCCCTCACAATAGGAATAGTAACTTCGTTATTGAGCTACTAGTGGTCCAAGTTGAAAACGTAATTGGTTATAGATATAGGCATAGGTATAAATATACAGATACATACATTCTGCAGACTCAAGCCACATCACTAACCTCTTAAGTATGGAGTAAAAAGCGCACCATATATTAAAAAAATTGAGCCTTGCAGTAAAAAGAGCACATGCCTAAAAGTGGAATCTGGGGAATCTGGCAGAGATAAAGGAAACTCTCTTGCTAAAAACATAGAGAAACTGGGTAAAAGAAAAACATGCTCAAGTACATAGTAGAGCTCAAAAGAAATGGAAATACCAAGGCAATACCAGAAGCGAAGAGGGAAAGAACAGGAAACTTATGGGCTGACGCTCTAATGGCCTCCAGAGAAGCGTCCGGTCAGACATAGGCAGGAGAAGGCTGAAGCCGTACTCTGCCTGCAGCCCTGTCCCACCACCCCGAGGAGTAGACGCTGCTCCATCAGTCCACGAAAACCCCCGTCTCTCCTGACCTGTGTATTTTTCCTTTTGTTGAATGCCCCTAAGGCTCCACAAAGGCCTCTCTTAACATTTCAGTATCCCAAACCTCACAGCTTCCTGGATATTCATCCCACAGAACCACCCTTCTTCAGGTTCTTCCTCTAGTCCCAGCTTCCAAAGGCAAACATTTTCAGCGTGCCCCTCAGCTCTCAGTCACGTGACTGAAGTGGAAGTGATTTCCAGCCAGACTTTTCCCTTCTTTTTATAGCAGCTTTCGCTCTTTGGTTTTGTAGAAGGTTCCTATGGTAGGAGACCTTTGCACTTGGTATTTGAAAATACTGGACCCTGCGGTGCTTTGGAGTCTCTGAAAGGGAGTCCTGGAGATCCCAGGGAGGCCCTGGAGCAGGCTGTGAGTTTCAAAGTGATACCCACCTAAGCAAGGACATCAGAACCCTGTGTACTTCCTTCTGTCTTGTGCCCTCCACCGCCCCTCCACTTCCTTCCTGGACCTTGTGCTCCTCACTGGCGTACTCTGTTTGTCTCTGTCTTTTCTCAATGGCACAACCTCTCCACGGGCTCTCCCACCACCAAGGTTCTACGAGAAGCTTCTATCACTTCTTAGCGTTTTCCTCAACACCAGCCCCAGCCACACCTCCTGTTATCACCCGCCCCCCTCTGTCTTACCCTGTGGTCTACTCAAGCTGATGCTCCACGGGCCTGCTTTTCCCTGTCTACCTTCACCCACATCCCTCCACTATGCTCAGTCCCATCACTGACACCCTTTCCTACACATCAGAGCAAGTCTTCCTTCCTTCTCAGCTCTCTTCTGAAAATACAGTTTTTCTAGAAAAAATTTCTCTGGGCTCAGAAAAAATAGAGAATTCCTTAGAAACGGAAGTAAGGCCAACATTGTTAAACAAGTTCGAGCTGTACATCTCCATCTGGGAATCAAATGTTAGTCACATGACAAAAACTAAACATCACATTGATGGTGAGCTGCTACTGAGGGAGCAGGGTGGCAGCAAACTAGAGTAGCTTTGTACAAGTGAGATATTCTACAAAGTAGAGATTTTACTCTTTCCGACCCTGAAAATGATCTCAGTAGAGGAGTTATAGGGACTACTGTGAACAGAAACGGTTCCATTTTTATCATCCTGTCAAAAGCCAGGTGTTCTTCTAAAAGAAATACTCAAACCAGAGTCTTTCCCAATCATGCTACTTGTGCACCTACCATAGATAAGTACTATGTGAAGCCCCGGATGGGCCAGGAAAACTTCTCAGCTCCTGAGGGACTCAACTGAGGTCAGAGGAGAGACAGAGCAGGCAAAAGATGATGGTTACAACATACGTGCTACAACAAAGACATGCACTGGGAGCCGGGGAGACCAAGAGAGGGTAGGTCTCATTAAACAAGGGAGAGTAACAAACTAAACTGGGAGGAAGGCAATCTCCAAGGAAGGGAAACATCTACACAGAGTCTGGAAGCATCAAAGACTGAGACCCGTGGGCACCACAGGCATGTCTGCGTCAAACCACAGACAACTCCTATTGGCTCCTGGGAACCCTGGGAGGTAGAGGAGGCTTAGAGTTCAGGATGCACAGAAGGATAGGGAGAGGCGAGGTACAGGGGAAAGATGGGGAGGGATAAGCAAAGGAGCTCGGACTTTGACACGTGGTCAGGCTTACAACCTACAGTAAAGGATTTTAACAGGAGTTACTGAGACCCATTAGCATCCCCAGTTATACCTTACAAATACTAATGACTCACTATGGGTTTCCATTAATATGAAGACCTCAACTATACTGTGGATCATTTTTCTCTCCATTGATTTGATTAAAATGGAATAATTAGGGACGCTTGGGTGGGTCAGTGGGTTAAGCGTCTGCCTTCAGCTCAGGTCATAAATTTGTGGAAGGATTTAATCTAAAAATCATAGAAAAAATCTTTGGCATAATTAATAATTTATTAATTCATTAAAAATAAGGTGCTTAGGGCACGTGGTTGGCTCAGTTGCGAGTCTGCCTTTGGCTCATGTCATAATCTCAGGGTCCTGGGATCAAGCCCTGCCTCTGGCTCTCTGTTCCACGGAGAGCCTGCTTCTCCCTCTCCCTCTGCCTGCCACTCTCCCTACTTGTGCACTTGCTCTCTCTCCCTCTCTCTCTGTCAAATGAATGAATGAAAGAATGAATGAACAAATAAATAAATAAATCTTTAAAAAAACAAGGTATTTATAACAATTTAAAATGATGCTTACACTGACTAGGTTAAAAGAGACTCTTGATCTTGATTAGTAAATGTCAGCTTTAACCCTGTTGGGGAAAAAATAACATTTACTACGAAGCTAATTAAAATAGTCTGGTAGTGGCATAAGGACAGACATGTAGAAATAGAACCAGGAGTCCACAAATAAATCCTTGCATTTACTGACAACTGATTTTCAACAAGGGGGCCAAGACAAACTGGGATAGAACAGTGTCTTCAACGAACGGTACTGGCACAACTAGATAACCACGTGCAAAAGAATAATGCTGGAGCCTACCTCACATCATACATAAAATTAACTCATTAACTCAAAATGGATCAAAGATGTAAATGTAAGAGTTAAAATTACAAAAGTCTTAGAAAAAAACACAGGCACAAATCTTCATGGCCTTGGATTAGGCAATGGTTTCTTAGATATAATACAAAAAGCAGAAGCAACAAACAAAACAAATTGAATAAACTGGGCACTATCAAAATTAAAAACTTCTGTGTTTCAAAGATATCATCAAGAAAGTGAAAAGACAATCCACAGGAGAAAAAAATTTGCATATCACCTATCTGATAAGGGACTTGTATCTAAAATATGTAAAGAACTCCTGCAACTCAATAAAAAAAAAAAAACCTCCAATTTAAAAATGGACAAAGGATTTGAATAGACATTTCTCCAAAAAAAAATAAACAAATGGCAAGTAAGTACTTGAATAGAGGGTAAACATCATTAGCCATCAGGGAAATGGATACCAAAATCACAATCAAAGCTACTTCACACCCACAAGGATGGCTATAAGCAAAATGACAGATAATAACAAGTGTTGGCAAAAATGTGGAGAAAATGGAATCCTCATCCACTTTCAGTGGGAATATAAAATGGTGCAGCTGCTTTGGAAAACAGTCTCCAAGCTCCTCAATATATTAAACAGAGATACAAAATTACTCAGAAATTCCATTCTTAGATATATACTCATGAGAAATAAAAACACTCCATTCAAAGACCTATACAAAACTTCATAGTAGCATTATTCCTAAGAGCCAAATGGTGCAAACCCAAGTGTCCACCGACTGGTGAATGGATAAACAGAACGTCATACACCCATACGATGGAATATTATTTGGCAACGGAAAGAAATGAAGTACTATCAACAAATGTTAACAACATGGATGAACCTTGAAAACATTATGCCAGGTGAAAGCCAGTTACAAAGAACACCAACATATTTTAAGATTCCATTTATATGAAATGTCTAGAATAGGCAAATCAGTAGAGACAGAATGTAAACTGGTGGTTACCTAGGGGTGCAGGTGGGAAGGGTGTTGGGGAAAAACGGAAAGTAGCTGCTAATGGGCACAGAGTTTCTTTATAGAGTGATGAAAATGTTCTAAAACTGGTTCTGGTGACAGTTGTACAACTTTGAGAATATATAAAACCACTGAATTGTATACTTTAAATGAGTGAATTGTATGGTATGTAAATTATATCTCAATAAAGCTGTTATTAAACAAACAAAAAAAGAATGGGATGAAATGCTCTTCAACTAAATGGATGGGAACCGTCAGTGTTCCTCATTCTTAAATCCCTAAATCAAATACTTGGGAAGAATGATGCTTTCCTCTAACTGAAAATTCTGAGACTTTTAAAATGGGGTGTATGACTGGTTGGTCATGCTGGCAAATTCTAAGAGGCTACACAGAAAAAATGTTCCCCACCGTTTTACTAGATTCAGCAAATACCATCTATGAGCATTTGATATGTGAATTCTATAATTTTCCAACAGTAGGCCTCCTTGCCCCACAGTTATCCTAATTACATTTCACTGGTGTCTTTTAGTGCATTCGAATACCATATACTACTCCAAGTCCCCAGAGTTTATACAGCCTCATTTTTACTTCTCTAAAATACTAGAGGAAAAAACAAAAGGTTTAATAAGCTGGAAACAGGGGAAAAAAGTATGAAAGTGCTTCCTCATACAAGAACTATTTATAAACTCTACCCTTTTGCTATTGACAAGTTAGTATTTTACTAAAATAAGGATAAACTTCCACAACGCAAAAATTTCAGTCTTCCAAAAGTTCACATTACCTTGAAAGGAAACTCAGAAGCTGTTTTATTTTCAAATATATCTTATGAAGAAAGATTTCCTAAGTGTTTCAAAACTGTTTTCTATTTAAGAGAAACCTTTACAAGTCATTCTTTAAATAATGAGAATTTCTTTTCCCCCAAGGGAATAATTTCTACTTCAGTGTTTCTAAGAATATACAGGGTTAAAACCGTGTAAAATAGATTTTCTCACAGTTAGGAGAGAGCAAAACACCACAAATGGGAAACCAGACAGCTCGGGGGTCAAAACACTACACTTCCAGGTCAGACTTCTGGTTGCAATTAAGTAAAATTCCTGCAAATATTTGTAAGGAAATCATATTTTTGGTGTCTCCTTTCAGTCCTTGTAACTTTTTATTTTCTTTAACAGCAACTTGTATTTGTGGGTATATACATATCTATTATTTATTAAAGACACACAGAAATACAAAAACATAAACATTTATGTACACATACATACCGATTTATGACCCCAGAACTGCAATTTGATCTTGGCCTCAAAGGTAAAACTAGCATCTCTTCTAGGCATTCATTTTTTATGTTTCAGATTATGCGGACCTAGTTTTGTTTTTGCTTGACACAGACATGGATAATTTGGTTCTCAAGACATTTCACTAAATAGGTTACGCCAAGTTTCCCATTAGATTGCATGCTTCATGATCAAATAGTTAAAGTAAATTTGAATCTGATTGGAGTTTAGGCTCTAAGTAATAACAGCACTGTGTTAGAACAACAAATATAAACAAGCTCCACAATTAAGTGGACCTGAGCAGTTATTAAATATGCTTCTGCTCAACTCCCTGGGAATAGCCCAGGGGTTCACAGTGCTTCACAAATACCTACCTCGGAAATCTGTGGCAGATTCACTTAGAGACAATAGAAATGTCTACTCTACCAAAGGGAGCAAATACTCTCTGCCCAGTTCATAGAAGTTGACAGTGAGTATAAGATTATTTTGATTACAAACAACTGAAGTGGTAAACTGAAAATAGTAACTACAAAAAAATATAATTTTAGATTCTCTCATTTTTATTCTAAATAATTAGAGTAACCAGGGTGCCGTGTTAGGGAATTTGAAAATGAAAGCACTCTGGTTTTTAATCATCATCTGGGTTGTAGTCCCCACAATTCCCAAGGTATTTAGTTAGCAAATCTCAGTCCCAAAGTGTTAAACCACAGTGTCTTATCCTACACTAGGGCCTCTTCACTTGTCCTCTGCACCCTTCACAATCAAGGGGTCCTTACAGATATTTAATCTGTTAGATAATTACTATTTTCTCTCTCAAGTTTCCTAATGGCTATTAATATTAGTGATGCGGTAGTGAAACTCAATTACGACAAATTCTAAAATCTTGGCATGTGACCGGAGAGTCTGGCCCAAGGAAAAGAATTTAAAGGGAACAGACAAGCTGGTAAATGCTCCGGGCACTTCCCAGACATCGGAAGGGTACTGCTATAGTGTAATGTGCATAAAACTCCTGAGAAATGAGCAGTACATGCCAAGGCAAATAGTTTCCACTATCCCTTGTCATTCTACACATTAAAAAATTATATGCAACCCCTATGAGAAAAGGCCACTGCTTTATGAGTGGCTGTGGGAGGGTGGGGAAGAGGAGCTGTCCCCATTAGCATCTGTCAAACACAGGAGGTTGCCACTTTTTAAGACTTTATCTGGGATGTGCCAAAAGAACGTACAGCCTTATAGGAGTCTCACAATCCCTGTGTGCTCCCCACGCCCCCCACCCCCTCACCTCAATACATACACACATACAAACAATAAGCAGTAGCCAAGCCATTTGGGCAACAGAAAGCCAGTGCCACAGGGGGCGCATTCCCAAAATGCTGGGGTAAATCACAATTTTCACTGGGTGAACCCAGAGAATCACAGGCCTCCCATCCAGTTGTCACAATCAGAGATAATGTGACGAAAGAGATCACCAAAAGAAAGGTTTTAATCGCACCCCTACTATCAGTTAAAGGCCAGTGACTTTTTCCTCCATTACTTCTCCTCCCACTCCTAGCAGGGCGGGAGTACCAACCAGTTCTACCTGACCACCAAAGGGGATTTGTCTTTGGAATATCTGGTAATAAATCATCAGTCTTCACAGAGTTGGTAAATGGGCAGGGCTCTCAGCCAATTGGGCCAACTGCTTTAAGAAAAGGTCTCGCAATCGCCATTTGATGACAAAGATCTTTCTAGAATCCAGGAGTCCCAGGGGATTTAGTAGAGTTGTTTTGAACTCCCCAATTCCAGAATATGCAGAAATGTGGGAGCACTGAGTCTGGATGTAAACGTGAACAAGCAGACTCAAAAGTAATACAGAGTTTCATCACCATAAAAGCTCCAACAGAACTGGCTTTGTAATTTGAAACTAAGCGATGGCAATATAGACTTTGTTTTATGAGGGAAAAATCATTGTCTTTCTGATGTGCGGGTAGGAGGTTAAGGGAGAAGGGTGGGGTGGGAGAAATGGAAGCAGCTTACTCACAGGCCAGTAGGATTGATCTCGTAAGGTTCACCTCACCATCGACAAAGTTTTCTAGGTGGTTCCAGTTGAAGTGGGACAACCTCTTGGTGTGGCAGAAAGAATCCTAACCTGCTCTGAAGCTTTGTGTATCAGGTGATGGGGGGCGGGGGTTGTGTGTGTTTTAATTTCTTGCAAAATTGAAAAGTGAACAGAAGATCAGTCCCTGAAACTGGCAATTTCCATGACCAGTGACTGTAACAAGTGGAAATATTACCGTTCAAGGTTTAAGGATTTTGTTTTCTTTCCGTTTATTGCAATAAAGGGTTAGCAAAGTCTCCCCAGTTTTTGAGAATGAAAAGCATCTTACATTGTCAATGCTGTTTTAGCACACTTGGTAGAAAGCATAAAAACTTTAAGTTCTGCAAACTGCCCCTTCCTGGAAAAATAATCTCTGCTGACACTGTGGCACATTCACCAGAGGGCTTCTAGGCACTTGCTTTCATTATTGCTCTTTTAGGCTTCTCATGTGGATGAAAGCCTAGAAAATGTTTTGATTGAGTACACTATGGGAAGAAATGTAAATAATAAGCAAAGCTATTTAAACACATGTGTAAAAAGAAAACACATGTTTCCACTGTGCCCTAGGACAAATCTAAGGAAATCCATTTCTATTTGTAAAGGGCTGTAAATAGAAAAAACAATGCCTAAATATTAAGAATATTTACCAGAACAGTAGATAATTGAAAATGTGTTGTGCTGTTTGGCTGTTTATAAAACCACACGAGGGCTGGGTTCTCCCCCTTTCAGCCGTCCGTGTCTGGCTGCGGAAGCCTGAGGACCCCTCCATGGCTGTGTGTGTGACCGCAGCCCAGTTCCACTACTGTGGCAGGGCCGCAGGACAGGAGCAGAGGCTGACACTCCACGGGGACGCCTGATGGCCATCAGGAGTGACTGCGGCAGTCAGTAGCGTTTGTCAAGGGGGGGCTTTTTCAGGGTTAATGGTTGTTGGACGTACTGTTGATAATGTGTAAGGACAGTGTCTCACGGCCAGTTTTCACTGTCCTCTCGGAAAATGCCTGCCTGTTCATGATGAGGAAGGGCTGGACTCAAAGGGAAAAGTGGTTCACTTCCAAAAATCTATTTTAAATAGGAAAAGGCCCTGTTTTCAATGGGCTGGGAAAATAAATACAAACCCAAACAGCGCATATACAAATTTGCACTCGTGGGGCCACCGGAGAGAAGGGCTCACAATCAGGCCTGTGTCTGAAGAGCAAAGAGAAAGCTTTCTTTGGCAGGTACCACACACTGGGCGTTGGGGAAAGGAGGGGAACATTTCTCAGACAGAGGGAAGAATAGGAAGAACTTGCTTGTTTTGGCGATTCTCGTCTTTTTCTTCTCTGGTGTGAACACCCACTGATTTCCTAACATGGTGGTAATGTGCCCCACCACAGAATGCTGCGTGGGTGTCGATGAAGAGAGAGGAAGCCTGGTAATTCAGCCCTGAACATTCGCAGAAGATACCTTGGATGCCACAAAAGAATGAGCAGACGGCTACATGCATTGGCTAAAGATTTAAGCTTTTAGAGGCGTGCTCAGCTTAGAAGAAAAGCCAAAAAGAAAGCCACTGCAGACAGAAACCACAGTACCCAGGAAAATTTAATTTATTTTATGGCATTTTCCAAAGGACTGGGTTTCTTAGATGTTAACTGCAAGAAAAAGGTTATACAAAATGGAATAATAGGCAGTAAAAAAAAAAAATGTACTGCTCCACAAACACAAAAATGTAGTGAACCCTTACTATTTAGACAATGCACTGAGGTAAGTGCTTGGAGCTGAAAGATGAGTTCTAAGTTTTGGAGTCTATACCTTTCCATCTTGCGATCAGAGAACAGGGAATATAAAACCCAAACAAAGATATCCATGTGGTAGTTAGCAGAACACTGCTCCTGGCTTTCACATGGTTAACTGAAAGACAGCTTTTCTTTTTTTTCATTATTAGAGGAAAGTTTTATTAAAAGAGAAAACACACATTCTCCCTCTCTCGCTCTCATTCTCTCTTAATGGGGATACTGAAGCAGTGAAGACAGGCCAGACATCAGACAGCCACATTTTCACCTAGCGCCTGACACTTATTAGCTTTGTGACCTTGGGCGAGTTGCTTGAACTCTTGAGTTTGGTTCTCGTCTTCTGATCAAGGGTTAAGAATGCCGGCTAGCAAGGGCTGCCCCCAAGGATCCGCCGTGGGTACGCAGGAGACACAGCACAGGGCTGGTACCCAGCAGGCTGAAGCTCACTAACTGGTAACCAGTCGGGATAAGAATACTAACAGACACCTGGGATAGGGAGGGCTGGTGGGAGGGTAGCTTCAGTCCCTCGGCGCCTAAGAGCCAGAAGATACTGTAGCTGATCTTACTGGAGTAGGATGTGGTTTTGACTTTCTGAAAACCAAACAAGAACAACTATTTAATAATTTGTTAACTCACAGACCACTTTCACCTCTGCCTTTCATTGGAGGGGCAAGAGATGTTGCAATGGAAGTGTGCCGAAAAGCCTTGCCAAATAAACACGTGACTGGTGAACAGAAACTACACTTCGTTCCTTTATTTCTTCCAGGGCTCGTGTTCCTCCTGACTGACAGGCTCTGCACTGGGTGCTCAACAGCACAAGAGCCCTGCCCTCAATGAAAAGGAAGTCTCTCTGGGATGCAAGGAACCAGCTGGAATGGCGAGTGCTGCTACTGCTGAGGGTGGACCAGGTACCTGGGAAAGGGCAGGGGGCAGCTCCCTGAGAAGGTGCACAGAATCAGATAAACTCCTTAGGAGAAGTGACACCTGGGCACAGGTCTGCAGGAGGAGGAGGAGCTGACCCAGCAACGGGGAAGGAGAAGAGAGCTGCAGGGAGAGGAGGGCAACATATGCAAAGGTCCAGCGGCAAGAGTATGATGTTCTGGGTCCTGTCAGTCAGTTAGGCTACAGCGACAAGTTGATAAATGACCACAGAAGCTCTCCCAGCATTGCCTGGCCAAAGCCACCTGGGACCAGTGACTCCTAGGGGAGAGGGGCTCCTCTTGAATGTGGCTTCCATGGGTCCAGTTGTAGGGCTGGCAAGGTCTACAAGCACTGGGCAGTTGGCTTGCCCAGCATTCTTCTGAATAATCAGACTGCTTGGTGCCTGAAACCGGTACTAAAATGTTTGCCACCACCATGCCCACAGGTCACTTTCATACCTGCTCGGTAAAAAGGCTGATCAGTGGGAGAACCAGGGTCCCTCTGCTGGAATACAGATATAAGGTACATTGAGCTGCACCCCAGTCACGCACACCTAGCTACAGGACGCCAAGAGAGCAGACAGTATGCATGCTGATCTGTGTGAGAATGTCAGCCTGTGCCAAGTGACTGCCCTGGCATCCCCAGAACCCTCTGCACAATGGTGGGGGGTCAACCTGGAATGGACACTGTTACCAGGGCTATTCCTGAGTGGGCAGCCACATTGGGGATGAGGGTCAGGGAGTGAGAGATAGTTGCTGAGAAGGCTAATGACCAGGGCAGACATGGTGTCTGTAGACCACGGAAGCCCAAGCGTGGGTGTGTCATCTGGTGACTGGGTGGCCTAAAATTTGCGGTCAACTAAGGCCCATGGCTGGCCAAGTCACTTGGTCCAAGATTATTCAGTGGTAACCTTGGGAGGAAATCTGCCAATGGCTCAATCCACAGACATCTTTGGCTTATTGGCTAACAGATATGTCCATAATTCTAAATAAAATGGAGAGCACACTTGGGCCCTACTTAAACTGTATATTACAGGCTGGACTGTGTCTCTCCAAAACTTCTATGTTGAAATCCTAATCCCCAGCACCTCAGAATGTGAGTGTATTTGGATATAGGATCTTTAAAGAGGTAATTAAGTTAAAATGAGGTCATGAGAGTGGGCCCAAATCCAGTATGACTGGTGTCCCTATTACAAGAGGAAATCAGGACACAGATACAAATAGAAGGAAAACCATGTGAAGCCACAGGGAGAAGATGGCCACATCTACAAGCCAAGAAGAGAGGCCTCAAAAGAAACCAACCCTGCTGATACCTTGAGCTTAGACTTCCAGGTCTCCAGAACTGTGAGAAAACAAATTTGTTTAAGCCACGCAGTCTGTGGTATTTTCTTATGGCAGCCCTAGTAAAATAATACGCGATATAACTGGGAAGAAAAAAATCTACATCTGGGGAACAGGGGCCTGACTTGGGCTACATTGAAGGAGAACCACGAACTCTTACCCAGTCCCCAGATTTGACTCAATTCTCAGAACCATAGCTCCTGGAATGGAGAGCCAGGCATCCCTCAAGTCAGGACCATAAATTTTCCACTTGTGATGTGCACCTGTTTCCTAGGGGACCTGCACAATGAGAAAAGGGGAATACCCAGAACTTCCAAGAATGACTGGACATTGGCTCTGAGATAATGCTAATTCTTCGGGTTCCTGCCACTGTGACCCACCAGAGTGTGATAAATAGAAACTTGGTTTCAAGGGTGCCTGGGTGGCACAGCGGTTAAGCGTCTGCCTTAGGCTCAGGGCGTGATCCTGGCGTTATGGGATCGAGCCCCACATCAGGCTCCTCCGCTATGAGCCTGCTTCTTCCTCTCCCACTCCCCCTGCTTGTGTTCCCTCTCTCGCTGGCTGTCTCTGTCAAATAAATAAATAAAATCTTAAAAAAAAAAAAAAAAAAGAAAGAAACTTGGTTTCAGTTCATCTCAAAGAGGGCCCTGTAGGTCTACGAAAATCCGTTTTTGTCTTCTCAGTTGATGAGTACCTAACTGGGACAGATTTACCCTGCAACTGACAGAACCTAAAGCTGGACTCCATGTCTCATGGAGTAAGTGCTATACAGTAATGAAGGGCCAGAAAAAAGTCTCTGGAGTTCCCTCTCCCCATCAAAACCAAAAGCAGGGGCGCCTGGGTGGTTCAGTCAGTTAAGCATCTGACACTTGATTTTGCATCAGGTCATGATCTCAGGGTTGTGAGATGGAACCACATGTTGGACTCCCCACTCAGCAGCGAGTCTGCTTGAGATTCTCTCCCTCTGCTCGCTCTCACGTTCTCCCTCAAAATAAATAAATAAATAAATCTTTTGGAAAACCAACAAAAACAAAAGCAATACTGATCCCTGGAAATCAAAGAATTCATCCTGGGCACGTCAAAGAGTTCATTCAAGTTTCTGCACCCTATAACTCTTACTACTAAGATATAAGCACAAACACTTGTGGGGATGTTTGTGTGTTTCTCTGACCTACATAAATGACCTGAAAGGGTGACAGCTTCAGCGACCAGTTTACTAGCAGATAAAAATTTGTGTCTGGTTAACCAATGGCTCTGCCCAACATGATAGTATCGGCCGGAAGTGAATGAATGCAATGATATAACCTCACTTGGGGTGGAGAAAAAAAAATCTGTCCCGTGAGTAGAATGTCAAAGAAGATACTTTGGGTCCATTTGGCCAATAAGGAAAGATAGCCTGATATATATATGTGTGCACGTGCTCGCGCATATCTGTGTGTGTGTGTGTGTGTGTGTGTCTGTGTGTGTGTGTTCTTTCATTCATTCATTCATTCATTCATTGGCACGAACTCAGACAGACTGGCGACAAGGTTATTTGAGGAAAATTTAAGTAGAGTGTGTGTGAAAGTATCTTATGTGAATGTTCTCCAAAAGGCTCCATTTAGAAATTCTTGTAATGAGCTCAACAAAATGACCTGCCCTATGGATGCTAGCTGGCCTCTTACCCCAGATGCCAGATTACCTGCTCAAAGGGCTCATGAGCCATGTGGCCATGGTGGCAAGGACGAATATTATGTTTGGGCTCAACACCATGGACTTAACCTCACCAACACTGAGCAAATCTGCCAACAGCAGCAATTAATATGAGTCTCCCTACCAACTCTCATATTGCAAGGAGATGGGCCAGTAGTCAGCAGTGGTAGGCAGATTATTATATTAGACCTCTTTCATCACAGAGGAGACAATATTTTCACTGGAATAGACCCTTCTTCAGAATTTGAATGTATTTCTATGCCTGCCATGGTCCTGCCAGCCACATCATCCATGAACTTACAGAAGGCCTCGTTCACCATCACCACCATAGTGCTTCTGACCAAGAAACTCATTTTACAAAGAAGCCAGTGCATTCATAAAATGCAACAGACCTACCAAGCAATCAAGCAAGGATCAAATGCAGCTGACCCTACGGAATGGTAGAAGGGTCTACTGAAAATTCTGTCATGATACAAACTGCAAGGCAGGATCTTATGGGGCTGGGGTAAAGTCCTACAAGACATATTATATGCTGTGACCAGCAGAACAATCTGTTCCTTTGGCAAGAATTCCTGGAACCAGGGAGTGGAAGTGGGAAGTGACCACCTCAGCAAAAGTTTGCTTTCCATCCTCACGCCTGTGCTTCATGAGTATCCAAAGGAATACTGGAACGGAGGGGATAACAATGACCCAGGCTGAAAGTTAAACATGCCACGTAACTACTTCAGGCTTTTTATGCCATTAGACAAACAGACCAAAAGGGGAGCGGAAATGCTGGCCCAAGATGACACTAAAGAAGTGGATAAAACACAGGGAGGATAACCGGCTCTACCAAGAGGCACATTTCCAGTGCTAAAAGTTCACGAGAACTGTGGGCAACCTCCTAAAGGCAGGACCACTGCCAGCTCAAATCCCTCCAGAATGAAGATGTGGATCGCCTTTCCAGGTAAAGAATAACTCAGCTGAGTTACTGGCTAAGGGCCAAGGGAATATGAAATAAATGTTAGAGGAGGGAAGATATAAATATCAACTATTTATTTCAAAAGTTAGAATGGTGGCATCCTCCTCCACTGTCTTCCTTGCTGCATGATGTATATACTCGTATGTTAACTGAGTTTTTTGGCTCGGCAACAGTTAACTTCATAAATTCGTCAATAAGTTAACAAACATGAGCTGTGAATTCATGTCACTCAAAAAACCTGGGCTTGGAGCTAGGGCATGAGACTTTGGGTTCTCTTTTTCTCTCTCTCTCATAGGAGATGCTGGGCTTATTTCCTTTGTTGTTGGGAGAGCTGCGTCATTAGGCAGAAGCCTGTTTGGAAGTTTGTGGAAGAAGGCAGCCAAGAGGAAAGCTTCAGAGGCTATTTTGTAACTTGTGTCCACCCACCAAAACTGCTGACCATCCTCCCTGCATTTTGGCAACTTCCCATGTTTTAACGTCCCACTTTCCAAGGTAAAAGCCAAACCCTCTGTCCTCCCTGGCTCACCTGCAACTAGGGTACGGCCATGGGATCTAGTTTCGCCTTGCAGTGGCTCAGAAGGAGCACCATGGTGCTGTGGCCATGTGCCCGGCAGTCAGTCTTCTTCAGGCTGGGGCAGAGGCAGACTCCGGGTCCTGAGCATAGCAGACTGCAGCTGAAACAGCACATGTACCAAAGCTGTCCCCATCTTGCGGCTGACACTGTGCCTTCAGAGCCCTCCCACAGTAGATCCTGTGAGCTATCTAGTATCTTTAATCCACTCTGCTCAAGAGCCAGACCCATTCTGCTAGTCTCAAGCAGAAACGAAATTAAATAAAGGATATTAGGCAACTAAGGTTCCTGACCACAGAAGGTTTTAAGCCGGAGACTACCACAGTTTTGTTTTTGAAAGGCCACTGTGGCAGCAGAGGTGTGGGTAAACTGGAAGGAGTATCAGGAGGCTGTGGTAGTAATTCAAGAGTTGATTAAGATGGCTCTGACCAAGGAAGGGACAATGGGAAAGAGTAAAAATTAATTAGGGCAAACAAGCCAATATGAAGATAAGCAACAGCTGTACATAGTTGAGTCAATAAGCACATCAAAAAGTGAAAGATAAAAATCAAAGAGCAGAGTATCTCCTTTTCTGATTTTTAGCCTGTCAGACTAGAAAAAATTAAAAACACTGGTAACACCTGGTACTGGCAAGGTTAGAGGGGAAAATACTAATGAGACAGAATTGACAGAAATTGACAGTTAAGTATTTAAGATTTATTTATCTATTTGAGAGAGAGAGAGAGAGTTAAGAGCGCACGGGGGCGGGGGTCAGAGGCAGAGGGAGAGAGAATCTCAAGCAGACTCCGTGCCAAGCGTGTGGAGCTCAATGCAAGGCTCGATCTCAGGACCTGAGCTAAAACTAAGAGTTGGACACAAAACTGACTGTGCCACCCAGGTGCCCCATGACAGTTAAGTCTTTTACAAAACTTTCTTACAACACTAAGTTTTATTGAATCTGTTCAAATAACATTCCAGGTGATTTAAAAAAGATGACACTATCAGCAAATGTCTGCACTATGGTGTTCACTGAGTTTGCAAATACTCTTTGCATTCCTTTATACTGTAAGATTAAGGAAATGGCCTCAAAACCCTTTAGGTTCTTTTTCTCATAAAGAAAACTCAGAGCATGAAAAATATTTTTATCTGAGTAATCAGGAAAGTTACCAGCCCAGAGACTTCAGCTCAGCCAGCATTATGCACTAAGTATCTATAGTGTGATGAGGCACATTATTTGTTACATAGATCTAGAAATGGAAAAAGGTAAGAAATTCATGTGAATGAGAGAAGATATCCACTTTACACAAAAGCATAAACCACTCACATTCATCCAAACCACCAATATAGTAAGGACAACTCTATTTTCAGGGAACATGAGACACAGAACTGGATACTGAGGAGGAAATAGGCAAGGCCTTACGGTTAGTGGCTTTGAAATTGCTTTTGAAAAAGGCATTTAAGTAAGATTATGGGAACAGCTGAGAACAGGCAGTCAGATAAATGTAGAGAGATGTCTTTGGCTCTGAGGCAAGACTAAAAACACGTATTCAGTTTCCAGTCTTAGTGATGCTGTTAATAAACAATAGAAGGCGACAGTATGTTACCGTGTGTGTCCGCTTCGTTCCTACAGGTACGCACGGCCTAGAGCAAGAGGAAGCTCTTTGTGGAAAGCAACCTTGTGGGAGAGATAGATGAACAATGGTCTCCCTACCTTTTGGAAATTAACAGTTTAGTATGAGGTTAAACACTTATAACCAGAAGCAGAGCTGTCTGTTTATGCTCTAGAGCTAGGCGGTAATGTAATTTGGAGAAGAAAAGAGGCTCTGTGGGTGGCAAAGAATCAGTCTCTGCCAATGAAGGGGTGGGAGAAAGGCAGGTAAACAGATTATAGCACAATTATAATACAATGTGACAAATGTATTAAAAGTGTTAAGTGCCAGAAAGAGAGAAACTGAGGGAGACTTTGGAGAAGTAATATTTGGGTTGGATCTTAAAAGCTAAAATAGGCATTTTCCAGACAAAGGTGAAAACTAAATGTTAAGGCAGAGGTATGGAGAAAGCACGTTTGTGGGAGGCAGGAAAGTGAGTAGCGGGAGGAGACAAGGCAGGATGGGGAAGTTATGGCAGGCCTTGACCTTACTAGGAAGAGGAAAGATAGAACCATGTGTGTAATTTATCACCTGTACGAATACTTATTAAGTACCTACTGCAAAGCAGAAAGCATCCTCCAAGCTGGAGACACAATGGTAATAAAAGAGGCAGAACCTGTCTGCAGGAGGCTTACACGTTTGTGGAGAGATGGATGTTGATCAAATAGTGTTCGGGATGCTTGTGGGCCAGTAATAAAGAAACCGGTCCCCAGGATAAGCTTCCCCGAGGAGTGATTTTGAGCAGAGAGCAAAAGGAGCACGGGGAATGGGAAGACTAGGGCTTCAACATGGGCAGAGGCCCCCAAGATGAGCAGAAGAAAAAGCTTTGGAAGAAAGGAATTAAGTTGCCATCACTGGAGCAAGGAAAAAGGAGAAAGTGGGACAAGATGAGGCTGGAGAGGCAGCTACTCCAAGGACCCTGGCTTGCACCTGGGAGCCTTGGGGAAGAGGTTCACAAGAGCAGACCTGCGATATTAAGGGATGACACTAACTGAAGTGTAAACAGCAGGAGACGCATCGGCCAGAGCGGAAGCAGGGAAGCCAGCCGGGGGCTGCTGTGGGTGCCTCAGCAGGCAGGGGAAGCCGGAGCAGGGACTGGTTGGTGGCAGCAGAGTTTGTATGAACATCAAAAGACATGGTCAATTAAAGGTTAACTGTTAGCAGAAGTGGGAAGGAAAGGGAAGAGACTGCTTTCATACCAAGATGACTTTCAAGGAAGAATCCTTAGCACAGCTGAGTGAACACCACGACAGTGCACTAGGATCATCCTGCCTCCCTCTGGCAATCGGCTGCACTACTTATCTCATTACACGGAAGCCTAGCCATCATCCCACAAGTGGCTGGTCACTGAAGACTCCATGAAGCAAATACAGGCTGCTTCTCGTTTGTGGTTGTGCAATTAAATAAACCAAGTCAAAGGCAAATGACAAACTCAGAAAGATCACTGACAACATATAAAACATACAAAGCATTCATATCCTTAAGGAGCTCTTACAGACTAATAAAAATATGCACATTAAAACTAAGAACATTATAAAGGAGTTGCTGTGTGCTGACATGTATACCATCAGGATATCCCCTGAACCATTAGTTTACAAGAGTGAGCATATTAAATGCAACCTAAATGTCCCACCAATAAATCAGAGTATGGATATTTAATGGAATACTACACGGTCATTAAAAGTGGGGATGGGAACACTGAACGGCCAAAACAATTTTGAAAAACATTAAGAAAGTTGGAAGACTCACACTTCCTAATTTCAAAACGTAATACCAAGCTATGGTAATGAAAACAGTGTGGTACTGGCATAAAGACAGACATATGGAACAATGGATCAGAATAGAGAGCCCAGAAAGAAACCCTCATATTTACGATCAAAGATGTTCAATAAGGGAGCCAAGACCATTCAAAGGGGGAAAGGACAGACTTTCCAACAGATGGTGCTGGGACAACTAAATACCCATATGCAAAAGAATGAAGTTGGACCCTTTCCTTAAAATTAACTCAAGATGGATCAAAGACCTAATTAAAAGGAGTTAAATCTATAAAACTGTTAGAAGAAAAAATAGGAAAAGCTTCATGACACTGGATTCAGTAAAGATTTCTTGGATATAGTACCAAGCACAGGCAGCAAAATAATAGATAAATTGGCTACATCAAAATTTAAAACATTTCCACATCAAAGAACACTATCGAGAGTGAAAAGGCAACATACAGTGGGAGAAAATATTTGCAGATCATACACCTGATAAGGAATTAATATCCAGAATATATAAAAGAACTCCTACAACTCAAGAACAAAAGCAAACAACCCAATAAAAAAATGGGCCGAGAACACAAACAGACATTTCTCCAAAGAAGATACACAAATGGCCAATAGGCACATGAAAAGATGGTCAAAATCACGACAAATGCAGGAAACACAATTTGAAACCACAATAAGATACACCTTCCCATCTATTAGGATGGCTATTATCCAAACAACAGAAAACAAGTATTGGCAAGATTGTGGAGCAACTGGGACCCATTCTTGGTGAGAATGTAAAATGGTGTAATCACCAGAAAACAGGATGGTAGTCCCTCAAAAAAATAAATTAATTAATTAATTTAATTAAATTAAAATAAACCAGTACCATATGATCCAGCAATTCTAAGTATATACTCAAAGTATATACTCAAAGAAGCAGAGACTCAAAGAGATATCTGAAGACAAATATTCACAGCAGCATTATTCACAATAGCCAAATGGTAGAAATAACCCAACTACCCTATGACAGATGAACAAACAAAATGTGTGTGTGTGTGTGTGTGTGTGTGTGTGTGTGTGTGTGTGTGTGTGTGTATTATTCGGCTTTAAAAAGAAAGAAAATTCTTATAAATTCTATACCAGAGATGAACTTTGAGAACATTAAGCTAAGTGAAATAAGCCAGACACAAAAGGATAAATACTTCATGATTCCATTATATGAGGTACCTCAAGTAGTAAATTAGAAAGCAGAATAGTGGTTACCAGGGGCCAGGGAAGGGAGTATTGGGCAGGTACTGCTTAATGGGTAAAGAGTTCCAGTTTCGCACAGCAAAAAGTTCTGGAGATAGAGAGTGACAATGACTGCACAACAATGTGAATGTACTTAATGACACTAAATTGTACACTTGAAAATGGTTACAATGGCCAAGTTTATGTATAGTTTACCACATTAAAACAATTTAAAAAATGGTGATGTATAGGTTTTAAAGGAATTCTATATTATGTAAGGTGAAAAAAATAGGTTATGAAATTCTATGCATAGGGGCGCCTGGCTGGCTCAGTCAGTTAAGCGTGGGACTCTTGGTTTCAGTTCAGGTTGTGACTGCAAAGTCGTGGGATCGAACCCTACACTGGGCTCCACGCTCAGCACAAAGTCCACTGGGGAGTCTCTCTCCGCTCTCTACCCCTCCCCCACTCACGTGTGCACGCTTGCTCTCAAATAAATCTTTTTTTTTTTTTAAAGATTTAATTTATTTATTCGACAGAGATAGAGACAGCCAGCGAGAGAGGGAACACAGCAGGGGGAGTGGGAGAGGAAGAAGCAGGCTCACAGTGGAGGAGCCTGATGTGGGGCTCGATCCCATAACGCCGGGATCACGCCCTGAGCCGAAGGCAGATGCTTAACCACTCTGCCACCCAGGCGCCCCTCAAATAAATCTTTTAAAAAAATTTTTGTATGTACAGAAAGATCGCTTTTCTTGTTATAAATTCATTCATTCATTCATTCATTCATTCATTCATTCATTCATTCAAATAAAAACAAACTTCTTGCCCACATGAGCCCAAGAAAGACTTTGATTTTCATCTTGGGGTCAGAACAACACACAACACATCTTCCCCAACTGTGAGAGAGGCTGGGAAATTGAGTATTTAGCATTTTTCACTCAGTGGTAGAGGAAGCCAGGGGAAGGGCTAGTTGAGAATCAGTACTGACCATGCCACCTCCGCACCAGAAATGGAGGTCTGAGAACGTTCTCTGTCCTTCTCCTTTTGTACCAGTCAGAAAATGAGACTAGCCAGGTCTGCTGGGGTACAAAGGATACAAGGTCCTCTGGCTTTTCTCAAGCTTTATCCTACTACTAAGCAAAATACCAGAAAGCGTCATCTAATACAATATTGTTTGGACTGAAAATTCCATTTGTTTGAGGCTTTCAGTTAGGGTTAAATTAATCTGTCTGCCTACTTATCAGCTGTGCCCAGGTGAACACTGGAGATTAAGTATGCCTTCAAAGGGGGTTACGTAACACAATTCTTCTCCTAAGGGGGTGCTGCATTAGCATAACCTAGTTCACGGCTGTCCAGTGTTGCCCTCTGAGGATTAACACAAGGTTAACCTTATTTGTACCACAAAGAGTGTTATGAAACACTGATTTAAAGTTAAAAAAAAATTAAAAACACAACAATGGCAGAGTGGAAGGAACAGTGGGCTAGGAGTCAGAAGAGCTGGGTCTGGGGTCAGGTTCTGCCACCTGTCACCCAAGTACGGTTTCCTTCAACAAGTCACTGAATCCATGTATCCGGCACTGGGCTAAGTAAGGAGGAGGGGGGCCTGCGGGGGAAGATGCCAAATAAACAAGATCATCTCTGTCCTCAAAAAGATGATCTTTTATTTGGGTGAACCCTTAATCTTGTAGATCCTCGGCTTCATCACCTACAACTCAGACATCACCCTTCTCAAAGTGTTATTACGAAATAGGGAGGGATAGTTCAACTTCACTGCCCTTGATGTTTTGGGCCAGATAATGCCTTGTTGTGGGGGCCTTTTTGTGCATTGTAGGATATTTAGTGGCATCCCTGGCTTCTACTCCCTAGATGCCAGTAGCTCCCTGCCACCCCTCCCACTCGATGACAACCCAATGTCCCCTGGGACCCATCACGCCCAGGTGAGAACCTCTGAAATAGGATGACATATATGAAAGCATTTAAAAAAGCATAAAGCCCCAAATCAAGTCAGCATTAATGTAAACCTATTTGTAAGACTACTTGTCAAAAAAAATCCTTTAAAGTATTTACAGTTTCCTTAGGAATGTTTTATTTTCCATTTTTATATATTTTGCCTACCATTAAAAACCCTCCAGGGCTTTTTGGTTAATTTTCTTTACCCAAACAAAGCATCTTCATTAGAACATATTTTTTAAATGTATCACTGTACTAACATGACAGAGTCAAACATAATTGCCATCTCTACAAAGCAGAAATTTTATCCGAAATCAAAGTACTCGGTGCCTACCTTTTAAGGTCAAGGGACTGGATCTTGTGAATTCTGTATTTGATGGCCTGTGCTGTTTACGAACTTCCAAGTACTCCTTAACTCTTGAATCAATGGTTTCTCTTAAAAGTAAACAGACTTCCTAGAGTAAATTGAAAAATGAGATATAATTTTCTCATGTAATGCAATGCAAAAAGAGTCAACATCGTGCATATTAAAAAGTCAACACTGAACATTTCATTTTGTTTGTTTTACTTAGCTGTGAAAGCTGAAAAGAATGCTATCTGTGCTCAAGGGTAACATCCCAGGTTTAAGTTTGCTACTGAGGTTTGTTCAAAGCCATGATGTTGGCTTACTCTGTGGCCTGAGAAATTAATTTCATTTCCCTCTGCCTCACTTTCACATTTCTAAAAGGAGGATAAAAACAGTGAAGTGCCCCGTGTGGCCAGGCAACACTGGGGATGGCAGTCCCTCCCCCAAGGTTTTCAGTGGACTGTTGTCATGTGGGGATACAAGGGACAGGGTCATTAGCTCTTCCAATTCATTCAAATGGAGCCAGCCATGGTGATTTTTATTCGAATACTTCCCATTTTTCAAACTTGGTTCAAAACCTTTTTTAACCTAAACACCACCATTCATTAGTTTCTGGCCTCGGGTTTAGAAATCTACTGAAAAAAGGAACAGCACTGAGTGATGGGCCGAAGAGAGACCTGGAAACCAGTACTGTGATTTTCTTCCATGCTCTTGTTGATGATACTGTATATGCCCATTTGCCTTTGTGAAAACTGCACTATATCCACCGATTAATGGTGAAAATAATTTAACTTCTCATATTTCTCTAAAGTAGATTAATATTTATTAGGCAACAGAAACACATGGTTTTAATTCAATGTCAACATACCACACCACTAGCAAATTTCTGGAGCTATTGTTTTATGTATCAGTGTTACTTATGAAAAGAAAAACAAAACTCTTAAAGTCCACCACACAATAGGAAGAAACTGTCTACCAGAGACATGTAGCCAATGCAGGGAAAGGGGAAAATGGCACACAAATCTGAATTTCTTAACTTAGATTAAGAAACCAGTGTGTAAGGACTGATAATTCTGGTCCAAGTCCCAGCCTCTGCAGAAGGCTCAGAGTTGCCGAGGTCAACTCAAACCTGTTTCACTGGTTTCTTCAATGCCATCTCAGGTTGATCTCTTAGAATCTTCATACATTAAAACAAGAACAAAATTCTAAGCAGCCCTGCAGGGCAATGACCGCCAAACTTTTCTTTTCTTGCTAATACGTACACTCCTCAACAGTACTGCAAATCCTTGATTTAATTCACAAACATGATCTACATAAAATGTAAACACTGGTCTCCTCTCTCCTGCTCTCATTTTGCAGCCCAAAGATGCAGTGCCTTGTGGAATACAGAGATATCCGTTTACAGTTGAGCGTTTTGGCATTGTTCACACAACAGAAAGGCAGCCTTGCCTCATACTGTTGTTTTAACAATTAAAGAATTTTGCTTCACATGCAGGGTTCAACTATGACTGAGCTAGAAAATATGTGAAAGACATACATGGAAACAGAGATTGTTAAAATTTGGCCATAAATACCCTATAAGGCTAGAACTAAAAATAGTACGACAAAAATAAAACAAAGGCCCATACAACACAAACTTTCTCCCTATAGTTACGGGGCTTTCCTTCTATGAGTCAGGTTTGACGAATGGAAGGTAGACCATGTGCAGTGTGGTCAAGATACCCTAGGAACTGACCACACCACACTTAGCACAGCATTCTCTTCAGAACCAGAGCAATGCAAGAGAAGACAAATTCCCAGCTATCCCGGAGGGACACGTAAGAAGACCAAGCTGAAATCGGTGAGCAAGAGGACAGAGATACATACAGTACCTCTAGGCTAACGGGGGCTCACGCTTGCTTTCTCAAGTTCACAAATGAAACAGTTCAAGTTTGCCTGTTTGGGTACAAAGACTACTCGTGCTGGACTCAAAATAAACTTGGGTTTAATACATGCAATTAGTTCCTTTTTCTGAAAAGGAACTGGACATTCTTAAGACTTTCACTATATAAAGCGACTGCTAAAATGCAATCAAACTGATTGGTCATGAAATGATCTAATAATAAAAAAAGATGAAAGCACTGAAACACTGAACGCAGGCTAGAGTCATATCCTCTCCTTGACTAGCTTTTCTCCTTTCTCTGTTTCTCTCTCTCAGAGCAGTTTTAATGTCAGGGAACAAACTTGAAAGGAACAACTTCAAGTATAAGCAGCAGACCATCTGCTTTGCTTTGAGACGGAAGCTTGGCTTGCTGGCATAACTTGCCCTCTTTCAGCCAACCTGGACCTGCCAAGCTCTGCAGGTCCAATCGTGCACTGAGCACCTTTGCTAAGTCATGCCTTGCTGTCCGGACGTAGTACTAGGTGGAGCAGCAACAGCTGTGTGTGGCACCCTGGAAAAATCTTTCAGCTAGGAGGTGATTCACATATTCATAGCTTTATTTTAAAGCCTTCCAAATCAACTGACTCTTGGCAAAACTGACTACATATCGACAAGAAAGGGCTAAGGCTGAGGTGGTAGAGCTGGAAGAGAATGAAAGAAAAGGTGGGCCCAAAACAGTGGATTCTAGAATGCTGTTGATGTCAGTCAAGTCAGAAGACTTTTGGGGTGAGGTCCCCTCAGGTAAGCATTCGTCCCTTTGGGGAAACAGAGTGTTGGTAAGCCAAATTTGGAATTCCATGGAGCTGAGTTGTAGTAGGAGACGCTGGCTTACTAAATATTAAGTCCTGAAGAGGTAAATCCATTTATTAACCTGAACGATAAATCCCATTGTACCGAATCTTGTGCCTGCCTTCTCTCAGCCGTGGGCCACTAGATATCCAGTGCAATAGTGCCCAGCCAAGTCCTGATTATATTAGTACCTTGTGATTGAAAATGTCTTACTTACAAATTTTCTTTGAGGGAGTTTTTGTTTTCTAGTAGTCTTCTGAAGTTGACTAAATACAGTCACCATAATAAAGGTTTCTTGTTTTTTGTGTATTTTTTTTGCTTTGTTCTGTTGCCACTATTACTAGATTCTTCTCCACATGCTACCTTTCAATAAAACTTATTTTTATTCCTAGCTCTAAAAAGCTATTGTGCCAAGTACCGCAGACGACACAAAGTGCTGTAATTGTGAAAGTTACGTGAGAGCCACTGCCTCTCTATCACTCCCCCCGCCTTTTAGTGCAAGGACACAGAGAAGGAAGCAGAGCACGTGAGGAGAGCCAGATGCACTCGCCAACATTCTGCCACAGCAGCACTGGGGTGGGATCACGGACACTGAGAGCTCCAGTGACTCAAAGGCCTCTGGTGGAACTCTTTCATTTGCAGATAAGGAGACTGAGGCCCAGAGAGATCAAACCCCAGGCTCCCATCACATGACCATCCAGCCTTCTGCCTCCACTGACCACAGTGAGAGGGAATACAGTCAAACATCTCCACACTTGCCATCAAAGACTCCTGTTAATAAAAGTATGGTAGAAGACACAAATGTGGATGATGAGAATTTATGAATTAAATAAGAATTTGATTTCAAGGGGTGAAAGATCAGCCTTGTGTTCACCCCACGCCTGCTTCAGGGGCTCGGTCTGTCCTTTACAACCATGTAGATTAAAATCCCTGCTTTCCTAGAACCCTTATTTTACCTTCTTCTTCTGTTTTAATTATAATGAGCCTTTTCCCCCAAAACAAAAAGGTAGAAAATTTCTGGTTTAAATAATACAGCTTATGAAATATATAGATGGGTCTCTTTCTCAGGAAAAAAGAAGCAAGTATATGTCTGTCATTGGGAATATAACAACTGCTTCTCAAGGGTTAAATATCATTCAATATTTTTTGCCCACAAACGAAAATAAAAGCTGGAAAGAGTTACTATTTCTTCTAGCAGCAGCTACTTGCATTTAAACAGTGAAAAGTTTTGTGGTACCTCTTTCTTCTGTTCAGAAAACCAGCCGGTATCTTTGTTTGACCCTTGGGGCAGTATGTGAAGATCCACCAGGACAGCAAAATTCCCACACTAAAAAGACATTAATGGCAGAGTTAGCTCACACCCAGCAAACAATGAAAGAAAATCTCACAAATTCCGATGTGGTTGCTCATGATGAAATGGCAACAAAGTTCCCTAGTGGACAGAAACCTTCATATGGGGCAGGGCTACACGTCAAAACCTACTAGTTTTTGCAAGTTTAATATTTAGGGTAGAAATGCTAAGAAGAAATTTAATTTTAGTCATGAGAGTAAAGACAAAATATCTATCTCTGGGCCACGCCTTGACAGGGGATTGCTCAAGACATCCAGAGGCAGTTGGAAGACTATCAGACATTGAAAGAAGTCAAATAGGTCAGTCCTGGGTAGGCTCCAGAAAAGAAGGGTTCCGTGGATAGTCAGGGCAAGTCTTTCTTCTACGTAGGAAAGAACAGATACAAGCTATTGCATTTTTAGACAGACAGAAGGAATGGCTGGGAATAGAAATGGAAGTGAGGACAAACGAAAAAGAACTAAGGAGAGGAAGGTAGATGCTCAATGAGAGTTATCAAAAGTAAATTAGTTTTATTAAAATATGCTATAAAACTGTCCAAATCCTGCTTCCTGTTGCTGTACAGTAGGGTGGCCAATAACCATGTGTGGCTACTGAGCACACGAAATGCGGCTACTGTGATTGAGAAGCTGAATTTTAAACTGTATTTAACTTTAATTTAATTTAAACAGCCATATGTGGCTAGCCGCTCTGTGGCACAGCTATAGACCCTGTAAAATGCTGTAGCCTTATAAATCCTCATACCTTATGAGTAATTTCTGAAAATCTCTAGATAACTGTGGATGAGCTACCTCAGAAAGGAATCAAAGACCAAGACTGCAGGTTGGGGATGGTCTCTGAGGCCCAAAGAGTCAGTAATGGCCTGTAGGAAAATATCACTTCTGCACCTCTTTGGCTATTTTTTTTTTTCCTTTTTAAATTCTGTGCTATAATTCAATGGTGAAAGGAAAGTATTTTCAACTAATGACCTGAGAATACCAAACATAAATATGAAAAGAAAATAAAACTTGACACTTATATCGTACCATACACAAAAATTATTTTGAAATGGATAACAGACCCACACATAAAAACCAAAACTGTCTTGCCAAACTTAGAACAGAAAAAAAATTTTTCTTAGGACCCAGAAAGCACAAAATACAGAAGAAAAATATTAAATTGAACTCTGTCAAAATTGAAAACCTTTGCTCATTAATAAAATGAATATGTATGTCATAGGCTGAGAGAAAATATTCACAAACGTGTATCTGACACAAAGGACTGGCATCCAAAATAAAGAACTCCTACAAGTCAATATTAAAAAAACAAACAACCCAAGCTTGAATAGATACTTCGCAAGATAAACAAACAGCTAATAACACATGAAAAAGTGTTCAACATCAGTCATCAGACAAATGCAAATTAAAACACCAAGAGATACAACTCCGTACCTCTCAGAATGACTAAAATTAAAAAGACTGACACACCAAATGTTGGTAAGAATGTGGAGCAACCCAAACTTTCGTACGTTTCTAGTGGAAATGTAAAATGGTTCGACCACAGTGGCAAACGGCTGGTCAGTTTCCTATAGTTAAACATAACATTTAATTTACTGACTAAGCCAACAATTCCACCTTAGGTATTTACCAAGAGAGATAAAAACATGTGAACAGAAAGACTTGTATGCAAATGTTCATCGAAGTTTTAGTCATAATAGCTAAGACGGAAGACAACCCAAGTCTATCAACAGGAGAATAAACAAAGTGTGGACATTCACTCAGTGGAATGCTCCTCACAAAACTACTGATACACTCAACACGGGCTAATCTCCACCTTATGTTGAGCAAAAGAAGCCAGGCTAAAAGAATACATATTGTATGATTCCACTTATATAAAGTTCTAGAACAGCAAAACTAAATCTGTGGTCAAAGTAATCAGATAGCGGGACGCCTGGGTGGCTCAGTCAGTTAAGCGTCTGCCTTCGGGTCCTGGGATTGAGCCCCACATGGGGCTCCCTGCTCAGCGGGGAACATGCTTCTCCCTCTCCCTCCGCCCACCACTCCCCCTGCTTGTACTCTCTCTCTGTCAAATAAACAGATAAAAAATATTGAAAAAAAAAAACAAAAGCAATCAGATAGTGATTACCTAGGGAGGAACTGAGAACAGGCACAGAAGAACTTTGTGTGGTGATGGGAAGTAATGGGAATGTTCTGTATCTTGGTGGGTTATATGCTGAAGATCAGTTCATTTCAGCATATATAAATTATATATCACTAATAAATAATTTTTTAAAAGCTGTGTAAAAAACACATTTATATTTACTGACAGTTATACGAAATGTATCATGTCCCTGAAAACGTATGGGTATTTCGGAGAAGACCAAAGTGAAGTTCACCAGGTAAAAAAATCATGGAATATGGTGAAAGAAGGTCTCCTATGATGTCAAACAGTGTAGTGTAACCCACTGAACTGTGGTATACTGTGTAACAACCAGTATTTTAATTTAAAGAAAGAGAATCAAAGGGAATATTTGAATAGAATAAAAAATATCAGTAAGTCACATGGTAAGGTCAGGTCTTATTTTGTGAAACTTATATATGAGTATAATGAGTTATGATGTAAAGCCTATTTCTTACTGTGGATTTGTGGTCAAAACTGTTTGAAAACCATACTCGAGTACACTGTTATTTTAAAAGTTTCTTCACAATGCTGATTATAGATTTAACCTTTCAGGAGTATGCTGCCACCAGGTGGAGGTCATATGCCACAACTACAGGATCTTAGCCAGGGGTTATTAACCTTTTGTGTGCCATGGACCTCTTTGGGCAGCTGTGAAGTTGAAGATATCTGCTCAGAATGTTTTTAAATGCATGAAACACATTGCATAGGACTTAAAAAAAACACCAATTTGACTGAAGTATGATTATCCAAATTAAAAAAAATGCTGTGTATGATTTAGTAATGTATATACTTGTTTATTAGGCACTGGCTCTTCTCACAAGTGGTAGATCTAATAACCACCATAAATTCAAAGTAGAGATAAGCATAAATGATATCTTCAGATATGTGCTACAATTATAATATAATATGAAAAGAGCTATGATTCTAATGGTGATGTATATTGCAAATACTACTGTGTTTTAAATACTTAACTTATGGGGCACCTAGGTGGCTCAGTCAGTTCAGCGCCCAACTCTTGGTCATTACCTCAGGGTTGTGAGATCAAGCCCCATGTTGGGCTCCGCACTCAGCACAGAGTCTGCTTGAGGTTCTCTCCCTTTCCTTATGCCTCTCCCCACGCTTGCGCGGGTGTGCGCGCACACGCACCCTCTTTCTCTCTAAAATAAACAAATCTTTAAAATAAACAAATATTTAACTTATAATAAAAAATAAATTGATTAGAATTTGGTAAAATAAAACTAATTTTGTTCCCACCCAAGTTCAGTGACCCTCTGAATTCTATCTGTTGAGTCTCCACAGATGGCATAACAAGAGCCTCTCCAAAGCTATGGGATGTGCCTTACACACGTCTACTGGGCTTCCTGCAAGTGTTTAATCCTGACTCCTCAAACCAAGTTCTCTACAACCTCTTCTCCATTAGCAAAAATATCTTTTAAAATAGTCAAAAAAAAAAAAAGTGATGCTTGAACAATCTGAATTGATAGTATATAATGGTAGCTTTCTAAAGAATTAAATAGCAAGGTCCAATCTGGTATTTTCTCATCATTTCATAATTTTGATCACAAATAACCTAGTGCACATTTGATTATAAACAGACTGATGAGAACATTGTTGTTGTTGTTTTTTTTAATAAATCATGGAATCTTACTCTGGTGTTCAAAGTTTCCTGGATTTCAGCCAGACTCCCCAATCGGGCACGCGTGCAGTCCCCACCCCGCCCCCAATAGCAGGCTTCTCCCTCTTGCAGCCAGCAGTTCTGAGTTATCCAGCAAGAGCTCTCTCAAACTCCCACACTAAGCAACAGATTTTGCCTTTCTGAAGTTCCTTGCTCTCAAAGCTTTGCTCCCATGAGTGAACAAACGTTGTCGTGGGGTGAAGGGGGGGTCTTTTACTGCTGCCAGAAGCACAGCCTTCACTTCTCCTTAATTAGGAGGTCATTTCATCTCTCAGCAGATAAACTCTCCAGCTTTCTTCAAAAAGGAGGAACACACTAACCATCACTTCTTTCTTAGACCAGAGCTGCTCATTTTACACGGGCCAAGTTATCTCTTTAACAGACCAAAGGCTACTAGAAAAAGCTTCGCATCCCATGCCCTGGGTTGTGAGTCAACAGGCCAGGATCTGATCCAGCTTCTAGCCCCCTCCACCCAGAGGTTTCAGCCAAAAGCCTGGGAGTCAACCCTAACTCCTCGTTTTCCCTAACCCTCCACAATCAGTCACCAAGTCTCGTCAATTTTACTTCTTAAAGAGCTAAACACACCCCCGTCTCTTGTTCTGCAGTTCCTATCATCTCCCGCTTGGAATATTAGGGCTGCTTCTCTTGGTATCTCATGAACTCTCAATGCCCCTATCAGAGCAATCTCTTTTCTGCCCTCTGCTTCTAACGCACCTCAATGCTCCTGTGTTTAGTGAACTTTTATGCATCCTCAAACCTTAGCAAGGGCATGGACACCTTTGTGGAGCTTTTCTGAACAGTTTGTCACTTCCTCCTCTGGATCAGGCATATGCTTTACATGCTTATTTATTCCTGCACTAAACGGCTGGTCTATGTAGGGGCCATCCCTGCTAGGCTGTTAGCTCCTTGGTATAGACAGACAGGGTCCCAATCTCATTCGACTCTACACTGCAGCAATCGGCACAGGACCAGCTCACAAAATGTGCTTAATAGTGTGTGTGTGTGTGTGTGTGTGTGTGTGTGTGTATGTGTGTGTACAGACAGCTTTAATCTTGGCCTTGCCCTCCAGCATCCAGGCCACCACTGCTCTGCCTGAAGAGTCTTTCTCAAGGGGAAGGAAACAGGGCAAGTGCTTAATATTTAATAGGAGGAAGAAAGGAATGAATGAACGAAGACAGGATAAATGGGCTCTGAATTTTGGGCAAACCACAGCCTTATCTGCTAAGTGAGCGCGCTGAGCCCATTCTGGGGACAAGGCTGTTCCAACTCAGCCCAGGACACTGATGCATTATAGAACAACTTCCTCCCTCATCATTGTAGAGTGGCAACAACTACCCCATCACCAGTGGCAGCCATTTTCTATAGTTTGAAAAAAGAGAATTCGAGGATCCTACAATTACTTTGCCCTAAACTCACCGCCAAGGGTGGAAGAGCTTATCTTCTAATTTTACCTTATGTGTAAAATAAAGATGGAAATGCTAACATTTCTCATACATGTAGGTATCTCAGAAGCAGGCTCAGGCGGCGAGATCCGTGTATATTCCCTCTCTCTCTCTCTCTCTCTCTCTCTCATTCACTCGTTCCTTCAACACCTGCTGAGTTTCACAGGGGCACTGGCCAGAACTTGAGGCAGCAACAGAGCACTGCAGCTAAGTGTGACCACAGCATACACCCGAGGACCAGAGGTGGCCAGGCTGCAACTCTGCTGGGGGGAGGCTAGGGCTGAGGGGTATGACCTCTCAGACAAGTCCTGAGGAAGAGGGCAAGAGGTGGAGAAAGAAAAATAAACAGCACCCACACATGGAAAGAGGCTTGAACAGCTTGGTGTGCTCTGGGGTCAAAACAGTCCGGTGAGCAGAAACAGGGCAACGTCAGCAGATGAGGCCAATGGGTCAGGCCAAGGGGGAACAAGAAAAGCTGTAGGCTCTAGAGCTCTCTCCGGTAGGAGAGTGGTGTGTGCGCTGGCGGGGCGAAATCATGGAACCATGCGGACAGGTGTAAAGCCACCTCAAAAACCCAAATAAGAGACAATGGAAGGTGATGGGTGAAGACGAAGGGGCAGATTTCAGAGAAACTCAAAAGAGAAAGAAGAGGATGTGGCTGGGTGTAGGAGGAGGAAGAGCAAAGACGGTGCTCTAGGCACGTGAGTAGTGTCAACCATGCCCCTGGGGCTGTCCACAGGCAGCTCATCGAGATGGGTCTGTTCTGTCACTGGCATTTTATCCTCACCTGTCATCAAGGATTTAAGGCAGGTTTGATTAACAAGGCACAGACTAAAAACAGAGGAAATAAGAAAAACAAGAGTAGACACATAAAATGAAACCAATGGTAGGTCTGTACAACATTCTTACCATGGTCGTAGGTCTCTGCAACATTTGGCTCTGAGAATGAATCAGTACTGAGGATAATTTGACCATTCCTAAATATTAAATCTAGAAAAACATTTCTCCTGAAGGTTTTCATGAAAAAACAAAAACAAAAACAAAACGGCAATTCTCTTCCTGAAGTATCAACTTTACTAAAAGGCTTTAAGGAATGTATTAAATATTTTCATATCAAAATAAACTGCAATATGTTACAACGTGGAATTAAAGTCGCGTGATTTTTCAAGAAAAAGCACAGTGTACAGAGCACCTATGTTCTAGGCACTGTACTAATAAAGTTTACCTACAGTAGTCAATTTAATCCTCACCACTAGCCTATAAAAGACACAACTGCTACTCACATTCTATAGATAAGGAAGTGGAATCTGAGAAGGTAAGGACTGGTCCAGTATGACACAGTGAGTAAATGACAGACCCAGATCAAACCCCAATCTCTTAGACTCCAAAGCCCACTGCCATACATTACTTCGAAAGACTCGCTTCCAGCAGCCATGTGGAGCCACATTTAAGGCTGCCTAGCCCGGACCTACCCCACTGCACCTGTTCCCTCTGGGGTGAGTGTTGGCAGCTGTGTCTAGCCATTAGTGCCAGGGGACTGAACCAACGACTCTGCCCGGAGTCACTCAGCATCCTTCCCTGAGCAGAGTGACTTACTCCATCCTGGGAGCGAGGCACTAAGGGTTCAGATGCTGAAGCTGCTGGTGTGGGATTCCCTCTTGGGTAAGAGGGCAGGGTAGTGGCAAAACCCTACTGCAGAAGGACTGGGGCGGGAGGGCTAGTTTGGTAGAAGCAGGAGGAAAAGGGGAAGGGAAAGAATGCAGAAGAGCACTAGGGCAGTAAATCACACTGAAGGTGGGGCGGGGTGGGGGGAGGGGAGAGGCACAGTGGTCCCCGGACAGTAACAATCCTTACCTGGAGTTAAAGCAGAAGAAAAGCTGACACAAATCTTTTGTCGATTTAACCCCCTTAGCCTGCTCCTTATTACAATACTCGCCCAAGGAATCCAAGCTCAATCAAGAAAAGCAAGCAGCATACCTTTAGGATGGCATATACAATATAAAACAGCAGACAGGTCAGGAGAGGAGAGAAAAAAGAGTCATTCCGCTGGAATACACTGTTCCCTTAATCTAAATGCAAAAACTCAAGGGTGAACAAATTGGCAAGAACAAGAGTTAAGATTCACTGAGCATTTATTGTGTGCCAGATACTGTGTGAAGCCGTCTCTGTACATTATTGCATTTGACTCTCATGACAACCCAGAGAGTCATAAACGATTACCAGTCAGTGTTCTGGAAACATTGAGAAATTGAAGAGCTCTGCTCTCTTTCACTTTTAGAAGATCCCTGGTGATCATGGCTAGGTTTTGTTTGGTGTGGTGCCTTGCCAACCTGGCAATACTTGTCAGGCCAGGTGGAAGGAACACTATAACCTTAGTAACAGAATGAGACACAGCCTGAATTCAAGATCATAGCACACAGAGAAAGCCTGGAGAAAGCCCTTTGATGACAAAAAGAAGAAGGGTCTCACACAGGAAGTCCAAGGCCACAAATCTCTTCTGATGATGCCCCAGTTTCGGAGGGGTGTGCCACCTCCCTTCTCGGGGTGTCAGTTTCCCTCTGTGTAAAAGGAGGGGCCACAACTCGATCTCCCTCAAGGTGCCTTCCACTTTAAGTTCCCACCTCCTGGTGGTGTTTCAGTTTACCATAATTGTTTGAATTCTATTTGCACACATTTGCCCCAATGTATAGGTTACGAAAGAGCCACACTGCATCTGGCGCATTGTCTCGTCCTACGTCAGTTCACCATGGGCCACGCAAGCGCAATAGGAAAAATCTTAGCAACCAACGAGTCCTTCCCCTGAGCATTCTCTGACACCTTTCAGGAAGGAATAAGCTCCTGTTTGCTGCCACAGCACTTTATTCATGATTCCGTTGTGGAATCACCACAGGCTGTAAACACATGGCGGCATCCACCCATCTCCCATGGGCTGCCTTTGGGGAGGAGCTGCCTTCTGTTACCCTTGGCCTGTCACTGCCTCCAACTGGGCTTGGCACAGAGAGGACAGTGAAGACAGTTTGTTAAATGAATTTAAAAAATATATCAATGATAAAAATTACTTAAACATCTGCCTTGTTCTCTGTCTAGGAGGGATTACCTTCCTCTTACCTGCACCCTGTCCTCAGAATAAGAAACACCACAGAATCAGTCTCATGGCTTGCAACTAAGGTTCCCTTATTTATGAACAGAATAGTGTCACCCCAGGAAAGTGTCACCCCAGGAAAGTGTCACCCCAGAAGCCCAGGAAACAGGCTGCAATGCCCACTCCTCCATGCCACACAGTTATTTTCCCACCTTCCAATCAGGCAAAACCCTGGTGGACTGTGTGAATTCAAACCCCATAAAGGGAACATGTGTGGGGCCTTCCTTGGTTGCAAACAGATGACTAGTCCTTTGAGCTCAACTTTTACGGGCTGAAAGGGATGCAGGGGAGGAGGTGACTTGTCTCAGGTGAAAAGGAATCAGAAGGGGAAGGAGTTTCTCTCTCCTGTTCGGTGTCTGTTGTGGGACTTCTGGCTATAGGTCAGGGATGTACACCTTTCCAGTCACTTGTTTGTTTTTGTTAACAGATTTATTGTTACATGGGGAAAGACTCTACATGGGTAAGAACCAAGTCACAAAGGAATGAGAAAAAACACGGAGAAGCAGAGCTAATGGGTTTGATGACAAGGAGGAAAAAATTGAGTAAGAGGCTGATGTCTTTCAGTAAATTGCCTCTGTTCTCCTACTGAGAAAGAGTTTGGGGGTTTGGGCCTCGAGTGCTCATATAGTGGCTCACAGTCTTCCTGGGTAAGACTTGGGAAGGGACGTAAAGCTCTGCTGGGAATAAAGCAAAGGCCAGCTAAAGTGGTAGATATTATAAAGCGATGCTTAAATTTAACAGACGCCACTGGAACCTTTAAGTAGCACTCAGGGCTGAATCACAGACTCTAAAACCCACCGTGGCAGGAACAGTACTGTTAGGCATAAGCCTTCAGCCACTCCTTTTGAAAGATAAGGACTGACTTCATTCCTTCAGACACCTTCCCTGACGATTTTCAAGGAATTCTTCGTTCACACATCACCGGCAGGCCGCCATTCCTCAGGGGACTGGCCTGTGGTGTGCGCAGAGCGTGTGCAGCAACGGGGAGCACAATGACTTGGGGAGGAGGCCAGACCTGACTTTAAACCCCTGCCCTGCACCTCAATTCTCCCAGACCAGAGGAAGCGCCTGCAATGGGAAACGGGGACGGCGAGGAACACACCTCATGGCGGTGTCCGAACATGAAATGAGGGCACGCAGGTGCAAAGCTCCTGCACGGCGCCAGCCACACAAAGAGCTCAATGGGTCGTTCTGGGGTTTTTCCCCCCTCCCAAGGTAGAATTTGCTTCCAATTCCAGGGCATATTAAATGAACTCTGAATTGTCAGTTCCATAAGATTTACAAACAGATAGGGCACAGGTTTCCACCTATTCCTACTAAGAGCTAATAAATGCCTCATAACTCTTTCGTTCCATTTTACTCTGGCCACACACTGCCTCTGAGAAGAACAACAGATGGCTTGTAATCACAGCAGATTACAGAGTAAAAATATGAACACTCCGCTCCCATATTTCTGCAACAGAGAATGTGAAATGAAAAGATAACCTGAAAGAAATTATTATGTGCCTGCCTATAGGGAACTTGTCTTGAGAGAGTCTTAAGTGGCTAGAAAAACACGCAACATTCATAGTTAGCAACAGTTAAGACTGTCAGGAGTGTGTTCAGGACCAACTACGGCCAACCACTTAGCAATCTGAAAATGGAATTTGATAAACAGGGGTGTTAGTCCCCACAAATTCCCCTCAAAACTTTAACCAGCATATGTGTTATCAAGAAACTTTGGAATGTGGGTTTGATTTTAAACTCTCTAAAAATTAACATCTTAGAAAATATTATTTCATATCCCTGGAGAATCTTGGTTCTTCAACATCAAGAAGAATAAAAGCAGTGCAGCCTATGAGTTAAAGAAATTTATGACCAATTATAAATGAATCCGAATGAAAAAAAAAAAACCTCTAAATATTCCTCTAGTGATCAATGCCTAGAATTCGTGGATTGTTCTAAAGGGTGGTCAATCTTGGAGGGAAATTTCTTGAAATTTCTTGCATGATCAAGTTTAAGAACCACTGAAAGGGAGACACAAGATAGATGGCACAATTTCCTGACTTCCTTGGTATGGGGGAAACAGAGTGTTTGATGAATACTCTGGGAATCTGGGTGACCTAGAGGAATTCTGTTTATTTGGTTAAATGTAAAATAATTTAAGGAATCCTCCACATCAGTATGTTTTCTCTGGAATCCTCTCATCTACTTTCAAATACAACAAAGGACTTGCCAGATAAAGCTACGACAGGCACTCTCTGTTCAATCTAGTTGTCATTTAACTTTTTGTGGAGTATTAATATTGTGTACATATTGTTGATAAAAGGGGCTAAGTTTGCTCTTCTAAACTGGGCCAGGGTAAGTAGTGCTTCTGAAGGCAACTTAAAGAGGCCAAAGATGAGGCTACATGTAACCTTTACAGGAGGGTACAAAAAACTCAAGCATATGGCTGCAAACCAAAACACAAGCTCAGAGTGAGGACTTCCTGAGACCTATGGCACATGAAAAGTTTCCACTTCAGCACGGCTCAAGCTTACCAGAGCTTCAGAGAGACCCAGCCAAGTCAAGTGCAAACCTCATCTCTGCCTGTGGCCATAGTTATTCTCCTGGTTCTGCCAGTTCAGGAAAGCAATCTGTGTGCACAATCTTAAGGATATTAACCCACTGAAGCCTAGATAGAGAGCCCTGGCTCTCAAAGTACCAGCAGCATCAGAATCTCCTGGAGCTTGTCTGCTATGCAAATTCAGACCTACCCAATCAGGAATTTTAGGGATACCCTGTGTTTTAACAAGTTTTCCAGGTGATTCTGGTGCATGATCAAGTTTAAGAACCACTGCTGTAGGCCACTGTGTCTCCTTGAAAACCATTTACGGCATTCTCAGTACGATACAGGAAATTTTGGGAGGTTACAATTAAAAAGGAAGAAAAAAAAATCTCATCGGGTTTCATCAACTAAAATTATGGAAGGTGGCAACACACCAGAACTGTGAAAATATTACAATTCTAAAACTCACAAGCAAAGAACATCACAATTTTATCACAATGATAAAATAATTCCTTTAGAGTTTTAAGAAACTCAAATTATGATTTTTCCTTAAAAAGAAAGCATAGAAACCCTTTAGAGGTGAAAGTGATATGCAGCCAGGGCTGAGAACCACAGATACAATAATGTCTTGCTGAGAACCTTAAAAACTCAGCTCTGGCTTAGGATGATAAAGATGGTGATAGAAATCCACTGGAAAACATGACCTATATGCCAGATTGAGATCGAGCCTTCAGCAGAAATACAAAGAAAGGAGGTTGTAAGCCCCACACAGACAGGAAGGTGATATAGTGGCACTTTCGTCCTTTAAGTGAAGTCAGATCACTGGATTGGAGGGAAGCTGTCCCAGGGCAGGAGATGGGCGCTGTACATGGCTCGGCCACAGAGATGATGAGGGGTCACTGCAGTTGCAATGAGATCCTAGAGGGAGCAAATGACATTGCAATTTGCAAAAGGGGGAGAAAGATCTGGCAACTCTAAACTTAATCCCTAACAGATTAGAGGGGATCTGGAAGAAAACCCAAGGTATGAAAAACTAACTTCATTCTGCCCTTTAACAAGGTTCCCTGACTGCAATGACTGCTGAAATGTGGCTGACAAAGCAGGTGTGAACCTCAGCCAGGAATGAGGCAGTGTCCCATGATCTCCTTTTGCCTGAACCACTGCACCAAAACAGCTTCTGTTAAGATTACCAATGGCCTTCATGTAGCCAAGTACAATGGTCAGTTCTTGGTCCTCATGTTATGTGACCTCTCAGTGCCATCTAAGAAAGTGGTTCTTCCATGTGCCCCTGGAAACCCTCACCTCTTTCCCGGTTCTCCTCCCTCTTCCCTGGCCACTATTTCTCGGTCTTCTCTGTTGGCTCATCCCCATCACATTAAATCTAAATTGACCAGCACTCAGTCCTTAGACCTCTCCCGTCTCCACCTACACCCTCATCAGTGTCCAGGTTTCAGTTCACATGCTGATGACTCCTAGCGTTCCTGCTCCAGCCCGGACCTCCCCCGAGCCCCACATATATACACTCGACATCAAACAGGCATCTACAACCTAACAAGTTCAAAACCAAACTATTGATATTTTACCCTCAACCCCACTCCCACCAGGTGTTGCTAAGCTGGCTTGGTAAATGGCTACTCTTCAGTTGTTCAGGTCCAAAACTGTAGAGTCATCTTTAATGCTGCTCTTCTTTCATAGTCTACACCTAATCTATTAACAAAACTGTTAACAGTTCTACTTCCAAAAGGGCCTTCCTGGGACACAGAAGGAGCTCAATAAATATTAATGAATGAATCTCTGAATGAACAAACAGATGCTGGTGAAGAAAAACCAGAAAAATAGAGGTGGAAGAAACAATGATTAGGTGGATTCATAACTAGTTCAACAGCCATAACCACAGGAGCCATGAATGGCTATAGAAAAACATGGAAGGGGATGATAAAGAGCTTTTGCCTTGACCTTGGTCTTAGTCCACATTCTTGGCAGTGACATGGAAGAAGGTGTGAAGATACAGTGTCAACAAAAAAGGTGGATAATATTGTATAGGATGGAATAGTGAATATTTGGGGTAGCAAAAATGACCTACCCCCCCAAAAAAAAAACCACCCCAAAACAAAACTGGATCTGTGACTCAGAGACACTCAAAATCAGGGTATGAGGATGAGTTAAAGAAAGTAGTTAGATCAATCTAACTAAATGAAATTTAACAAGGATATATGTAAGGGCCAACCTCTGGCTCCAAAATACCAACCGTCCAAGCACAGAGGTACTCTTAACAAGAGTCAGCACTATGAGCGGGCAGCATAATGCTGTGGCAGCCAATGATGGCATTTTCATTTTACGTTCCTTTAACAGGAGCAGCTAGAGGAAACATTATGATGGCTATGCTTTATGCATTTAGTGTCCAATTAGTTTCAATATACATATTGAGACAAGCTGTATTAGAATAAGAACGACACTTAAAATCATATTATAAGGATCAACTGAAGAAGGCCGAATGATTCACCTTTTTAAAAAGAAGAAAAAACCAGGATGAAATAATATTAACAGGACTTTCTTTTTTTAAGATTTTATTTATTTATCCGACAGAGAGAGAGCAAGCACACAAGAAGGGGGAGCAGCAGAGAAAGAGGGAGAAGCAGGCTTCCTGCTGAGCTAGGAGCCCTATGTGGGGCTCAATCCCAGGACCCTGGGATCATGACCTGAGCTGAAAGCAGACGCTTAACCGACTGAGCCACCCAGGTGCCCCTTAATAGGACTTCTAAAGGTAGAAAAATAATTCTTTTAGTTCTTCAGTAAAGGCCTTACAAAATAGAGAACCAGGTAAGAGCTGAGAAACCACATAAGCAAGACTTTCCGAGGGGAAAATGATACGCCATGGGAGGAGGTGTGCTCACCACCCAACCCAGGAGATCAAAGCATAAAGCACATGATAACGGATAACTGCATAAACTGTTATCACAGGTCACTGGTCTAATTGTGAGGAGTGATGAAAATCACAGAGGAAAAGATGTGCTACTGACTTGCTCCATTTTATCAATTAGCCACTTAAATCATCCAAAGTACCACTGGTTACAGTTTGGAGTTTTTTAGTGTACCCCTAAAGATATGGGCTTACTGACCTCAAGAGCCAGAGAACTCATCTTCTTAAGAGACACTTTAACAGGGATGCTTGGGTGGCTCAGTTGGCTAAGTGTTTGCCTTCAGCTCAGGTCATGATCCCAGGGTCCTGGGATTGAGCCCCACTTAGGGCTCCTTGCTCAGAGGGGAGCCTGCTTCTCCCTCTGCCTGCCAGTCCCCTTACCTGTGCTCTCTCTCTCTCCCCCCTGACAAATCGATAAATTAAATCTTTAAAAAAAGAGGGGTGCCTGGGTGGCACAGCGGTTAAGCGTCTGCCTTCGGCTCAGGGCGTGATCCCAGTGATCTGGGATCGAGCCCCACATCAGGCTCTTCTGCTCTGAGCCTGCTTCTTCCTCTCCCACTCCCCCTGCTTGTGTTCCCTCTCTCGCTGGCTGTCTCTATCTCTGTCGAATAAATAAATAAAATCTTTAAAAAAAAAAATCTTTAAAAAAAGAGAGAGAGAGAGAGACACCTTAACAAAGAAAGCTTGGACTTTAGAATCAGGCAGATGAGTGTCCCAACAACGGCTGCCCCTTCTACGGTTGTATGATCTGGGCAAGGTTTTTCAGCCTCTGCGTCTTCATCCCCTTGTCTGTAAAATGGGGTTCGGTTCCCACAGAGATGTTGTCAGGATTAAATTCAAGGAGAAGAAAATAGAGTACCATGACAAACAGTAGTTAATGAATAAATTGGGAGTAGTTAACAAATAATGATACCTTGTTCTTGGTGTCAGTATCCCAACAACTGAGGGTCACAAAACTGACCAACACTGCCCAAAAACTTTCTTTGGTGACTGAATTTTTTTTTTATTTTATTTTTAACATGCTTTTCTAATTGAGCCAGCCAGGCACCCCAGAAATGTTCTTTATGCTGTCTGATACCTTAAGTCACAAGCCATAAGAAGGCCTGAAATGAGGCTAGTGCCAATTTTGAATTTTATTTCATTCTAATTAATTTAATTGGTTTATTTGCGATTAATTTATTATCTTGGATAGCTGCAGGTAAGCTAGTGACTACCATATTGAGCAGCATAGATACTTTCCTAAAGTGACTCCTAGGTCAGAAATCCTGGTTCTATTACTTTAGTGAGAGAATAAAACCAAAAGAGCAAACAACATCGGGAACCCCATACTAGGAAGTGCCCAGTGATGCAAGGGGATTCCCAACCTGAAGGGAATTCCAGAAGCCTCCTCAGGACAGCATGTGAGGGAATGATAGGGACTAACCTGGGAAATTCTATGAACTTTACCAAGGATGGTGCTGATCCAATAGAACTGTTTTATGTAAAGGTGTTTTCCTCATAAACAGAAAATGAAGCAATAAAAACTGTTACCGCCAATTAGAGGATTAAGAAGTTTAAGTTTCCCTTCACCTCTCACCCCTTTCACTGTGACCCTGCTTTATCCAATCAGGGAACAAGATTCAAGGAGAATTCTTAAAATTATTACTGCAGCCACAATAATCATTCCTAATCCCATGGCTTTCGCCAAGAATGAACCTTTTAAGTGTGGTGCTGAATTTCCCTTCCTACTCTGCTCTGCTTCTCAGAGCTCAGGACACAATCCCCTAACTACTCTCATCACTACTTCATCAAGTTTCTACAAAATGAGCAAGAGTTCAAAGGGAATTTTCAACCAATTCATGCCTAAGGCAGGAAATTGAAATACCAAGTGGAATAGAAGAATGTTAGACAAACACAGGCGAGGTCCGCTGGTGAGAGCCCGAGTTTTTTCTCCCCCTGACCCATTTTTAAAGAACTACAAAGAGGAATAAAGGGAGGTGGTTAATTGGTCACAGGACTTGTTTAGAGCCACCTCTACTTTCCTTTTCTAATTGACTGCTGGGAATAACACCCTCTTCAAGGACTGCTCAGAGGGGAAACGTGCTGGGACAGGAGACCCACTGATGAAATGGCTTCAGAAGCTGAAGATCATTAATTAAGAATATTGAGAGTGAGGTTGAAAGCTTCTCTGGAACAAGTGGGAGGCACAACTCGGTATCAGCTGCGACCTACACATTAGCAATTAAGCCTTGTGAAGGCTCTCAGTGGAAAGTTACAGCTCCCAGGCATTCCTCCTTGGATGAGTGAAGAGTCTCCTGAGGCAACTGAACCCTGAAGACAGTAGCACTGACTCTACAGTAGTATTTCCAACATCCACTATTATATACATATCCTTGATTCTCAGGATTCGGTGTCTTCCAAGCACCATTACCCACTGCCTGAAATACTGTCTCTTAAACCTGAGCGTGCATCAGATTCACCAGGAGGGTGCGTCACAAACGCCGATTGCAAAGGCTCACCCCCAGAGTCTTCTGATTTCATAGGCTTGAGGTGGGGCCAAGAATTTGCATTTCTAACCTACTCACGGGGGTGAGGGAGATGCTAATGCTGCTGGGCCGGAGACCACACCTTGAGAATCACTGGCCTAGAAATAGGGGTTTGCAACCCTGGCAGTGCCTTATGATCACTTGGGGAATTTTTAAAGATTATGTCCAAATTCTACCCCAGACCAATTAATTAGATTCTCTTGAGATGGGGCCTGGGTACCAGTATATTTTAAAAACTCCCGATTTGATGTGATATGCTAACTAGGTTGAGAACCACTGCAGAAAAGAGTGGTTCAAACTATTTAAATCTGGAGATTACACACACTCTTACAAACTGGAGATAGGGAGGCAGACCCTGGCATCTGCTTGTTTCCACTTACCCTTAGTGCTGATATTTCACTGGTCATTTTTACCCCCACAAACAAAAGTATAATAATCCTCCTTGTACCAGCAAACCACACATTTTCATTCTCTTTCTCTCTCTCTTTCTCATTCTCTCCGTCCAAGAATTCTCTGAAGATTTACGAATTACAGCAACTGAAGATCTATGAACACTGGTTAAGTCTGCTAATCCCCTGAAAATATTGTGGGTAATGAATGAATAAATTTTGAAATGAGAACCCTACAACGAGATGAATAGCACATAATGATTCTTCATTCAAAATCACCTAACATCTTCCTTCCTTCAATCTCTTTTCTCTTCTCCTCAAACTCATTTTCCTTCTTTGCAAATCAAATTCTGTTTCCTCATCTCTATACATCATTTGCCTGCTTCTAGTCTTTCCTCATTATCTCTGCCTTAATATGACAAGTATAAAGTTTAGAGTTAGTTATTCTTATGAAATAGTTTTATGATGCCTGCTCCTAATTTAATAAAATCGGGAACTAAATATTTTTCTTGGTGAGAAGAAAGAAGTTAAATCAGATTATTTTTGGTATGTACCTCCTGATTAACTCTGCCTTGGGCATTAGCCCTCAACAGGAAACCTATTTCCCACCCTGAATTCCTCAAATTAAGGAACCTTCTGGCTAAAATACACCGTGTGTCCTACATCAGTACCTACTGATTAAGTGTGACAGTGCGGTGTACCTCCAAGTAATAAGGCTAAAGAAGAAGGAATATATCATTCATAATCCAGAACTGTGGTTCTCAGGCAAAATCACCACCATCCTCCACCACCTGTCCACCCCGAATGTGCAATGTCTGGAGACATTTAGGGTTGTCACAATTGGCACCTAGTAGGAGAGAGTACAGAAAAGCTGCTAAACATTCTATAATGCACAGAATAGCCCACGACAAAGAGTCACCTGGTCCATATTATCATTAGTGCCCAAGCAGAGAAATCCTGCTCTAGAAATTACTATATGAAGCCAGCTAACCTCTCAGGCACTGGAGAATTTGCCAGGATCTGAGGCCAGCTGAGAGGAGGAAGAGAGAGAGGGTCAAATGGTCCAGAGTCAAAGAAGTACTACAAAATGCCCAGCCAGAAGAGAGAGCTGAGGCTGCTGCTCATCTTGCCAACTGTCTAGAAAAAGAGGGTCCTCTTAGTCTTGACCTTGCCAGACTTTGTCAGTAAGGGCCTTTTAAAAAAATAGGGTTAAAGGTTTAATTTGGTAAAACAGTTCAATTCCATGATTCATCACCTGACCAACTGACAGACCGCCCCCACTCTTTGAAGCATTCTTCTATCACTATTAACTTTGAACAAGGCCTAAACCAAGGAATGAATGAATGAGAGAAAGAAAGAAAAAAAGAAAAAAAAGAAAGAAAAAAAGGATCAATGCAGGAATTTTGAACAGATATTTTAGAAATAGACTATATCCTTAGTTTTCTAAAAATCTAAACGAGAACTGCTCATTCTCTTGAGAGACAGTTATCTAACAGTTTTTATTTTGGGCAATCTGCATTAGGGTCTTTGCAGAGGGGTGGATCGCGTAGTACTTAAGGAATTTTCTCACACATCATTCATATCATAATGAGATCGTGACTACTAGATGCCTGTCCTGTGACTACTGAATTCCTAGAAACATTACCCTGATCAACAGAACTGTAAATATCAATTGCTCCAGCTTAAAAAGATCAACACCATGTGTTTAGATCTTAGTGACCAAAAATTATATTTTACATAAATTAGTACATTAGTATGGTAGCTAGCTTTTATTTGTGATACTCTTCAGATTTTAAATGCCAAAGAGCTTCTTAATGGGTTACTGAAAAAACCTAAATTTTAAAAGGGGGTATGCTAAGGACATGCTTAAATGCCTCACAAAACAGTATTTCCGTTCTAGGGATTCTCAACAGGGTTCCTTTAAACAGCAAAGCCCACTGAGTTCATCTGAGCCCTTACCTTCTGTTGGGTAGGAAAAGAGAGGTTGCCACTCAAAAACAGATCAGAGAAGAATAAGCACCAGTTGGACAACAGCAACTGTCCTTGAGCTATGGCATAAACCGTCACAGTAACCCCATCTTCTCACTGCCCCTTCCCAATGGAGTTGTTTTAATATATTCTTAAGTTTTACCATGTAACATAAACTCATCTCTAAATTATAAATTTTGTAAATATGTCACCAAGAAATGCTACAAAACCCCTATTGAATATGAATTGTTTATCCCAGGCCTATAATGTTCTGTGCCCTAATGCTTCAGAGATATTAGATACTAAAATTTTATTAAAACCATGTTCCTTGCATTTGCTGCCATTATCGATGATGCAAATTCACACATGTGTTAGCTAATGAAGCAGTCAGACAGGGTTTCATAGGCAGAGAAGAGACCGAAAGGAATCTTTTTTGCCAAAGAGAAAGTGGCCCAACTGTGGAAAATGATATGGATATCTAAGGTAGCCCCCACAAGCCAAAACTGTAAATAAGGTTAGACCCTCACATGGTTCCATGGTCTGAGTATACATTACAACGTTTCAAACCAAACACTCATTTCACTAGAGGGATTCATGCCAGCTGGCAAAGCACAGTTGACCAAAAGTGAAAAACGAGCTTGAATTCTCCCGCTCTGTAAAACTCTGCACGTTTGTAGCAGGAGTGCCTTACCAGAAGAGGGCAATGGTGGCCCCGCTGGCGTGCTGCCAAACTGTGGCAGCTACCTCCAGTCCAGGTATCACCTGCCAAGGGAGTCAGACCTCCGGAAACGGCTGGCAGGACTGCTGGCTTCTAAGTATCTCACAGGCAAAGACCAGCCCCTTTGTCTTTCCGTTTTCTGGAATGAATTAACAGGCGGCTGCAAGACCAAATCATTCCAATATTTCCAACTGATGATGGAGAACTATTGCTCACTGCAACCCAACCAACACATTCTGAAGTTATCTTCTCTCCCTGGTCATACTAGCCACAAAACTCTTCCCACTCCAGAAACAAGAGGGTCTGTTAAAGACCTCCAGATAGCAAATAATATATAAATAATACATTAGAAGTCTGCAACTTAGAGGTACCGTAAGAGCCATTCTAAATTCAGATTCACATTCACTTGTAGTACCCAAGCTTTTCAGACCCCTTTGGTGGAGTCTCAATTCTGCGATCCTTTTCTCCCTCACGAGTGTTTCCACGTTCTTCTCTTCCAGCAGTCCTTTTCCAGCTCAGGGTCTTCGAGCTTTTCTAAACGAAGCATTCTCCAACCTCCTCTCCTTCACAAACACTTCACTTGGCTTGCACGCTTAGTTCAGTGTTTGCTTTTTAAACACATCTACCTCCAATGAAGGAAAGGATTTGGTTTTGGTTCATCCAATTTCAGGCATAAGCGAGCAGTGAACAGGTGGGAGGGGCTGGGGGGAGTTTGAAGAGGGACGGGGCACGAGCACATGCCACACTGGTGGAGCTGCATTATTACCTCCGAGGTTGGGAATTCACAAGCCAAAGAATGAAAGCTCTTAAGTTCATACCTTGACTTCTCCGCCTGCCCAAAACTATACATTCTCCCCAGACCAGCCCCCAACAGCTGTCCACTTCTGAGACCCTGTCGCCTCCCTTTCCTGAGCAGCCACGTGCAAAAATCACCACATCCTATGTCCTTCCCCCATCTCCCACCATCCCGGCCTCCAGTCCAAGCCACTACCTCCTCCTGCATGGCCCTTAACTGCACCAGTCTCCCAAGATCCCCTAAGTCCACTCACCTTCAACCTGCTACCAGCCCGTTGCCAGAGTGATCAAGACTGGACCTGCCTCCAGCCCTCCACTCAAGCTGAAAACCTTTTGAAAGGCCTTCACCTCTCAGGAAAAAAAAAAAAAAAGACTAAATTCCTTATGGTGGCCTATAAGAGGCTGATCATACATCCTAGTTTGCCTGTCAGTCTCATTTTATGCCCTAGTGTCCAAACACAACTATTAATAGTTCCACAACAATCCATATATATGGTCTCTTTAGCTACAAGTCTCTGTGAGGTCTGGCTCCTGCCAGCTTCTCCAGGCTCATGTCAATCCACTGTTTCTGCACTCACTGCTGGCCTTCATTCACTTAACTTTTATTTACTGAACATATACCAGACACCCGCCCTGTGCCAGGAGCTGAACACGGAGCAGGACCTTGGCTCTGCTGGAAGGCACTCCCCGACCCTGCCTGCACCCACCTCCCCCTGGACTCCCACCAGGGCTTCATTCAGCCTTGGCTCAAGCCTCTTCCTCATGGATACCTTCTGAGGGCTCCAGACCAAGCGTCCCACCCTTAACCTTGCCAACAGCATCATATGCCTCTCTTCGAAACAACGGTTCAAGACTGCAACTTTTCCCGGGGCGCCTGGGTGGCACAGCGGTTAAGCGTCTGCCTTCGGCTCAGGGCGTGATCCCGCGTTATGGGATCGAGCCCCACATCAGGCTCCTCCACTATGAGCCTGCTTCTTCCTCTCCCACTCCCCCTGCTTGTGTTCCTTCTCTCGATGGCTGTCTCTATCTCTATCGAATAAATAAATAAAATCTTAAAAAAAAAAAAAAAAGACTGCAACTTTTCCTGCTTCTGTGTCATTGATCTGACTACCAGATTCTTCCAAGAGATGATGAGGTCTGCCTCTATTTTTGCTAGTTATTAAAGCCCTAATATTTAGCAGTGCCTGGCCCATAGAAGGTGTTCATGAGTGCACCGCAGGAAGGAAGGAAGGAGGCATGGAGTGTACCCCGCTCCTCAGCTCTGGGCCAGCCGTCCCTCCTGAGTCCCAGTGTGACCCTGAGGGTGCCTAGAATTTTACAAATCTTCTCCTGATCTCAGCTTCTGGCCCTGTTCACCCCACCCTCTTCAGCTCAAACCTGATTCATGCACTCTGGCAGGGAGCAGAAGGCCTCCACCCGCCCCCCCCATCATCATCATCTCCTCCCCATCATCATTACCCCCCCTCAGCTGAGATGCACTCTGTGCTCTGCACAAAGACTCTCACTCCCAGAAAAGGGCTGGGGGAAGGTCTACCTGGCAAACCACTGCCGAAGGAGCAAAGAGCCAAAATACCTCATCCAAAGCAGGTATTCTGAATACCATCTTTTAAGAGGTTTTGAAATATGAAGTTTCTCCCTCTTGACAAAAGAATACTGCTTGTGGCTTATAAAACTCCTTTTTTTTTTTTTTTTTTTTTTTTGTCAGCTCCTACCCCTTATGGATTAAAATCTCTGAATACAAATTTCAGCTTGGGTATAGCCACCACCCTGGTGGCAGCGAAGGGATACTAAAAGGATGTGAACCCCTATTCAAAATGTTGGTTATTTTCACAAAATGCCACAACAATGGGGGTGGCATGAGGTGGGACCTGGAGACCGGTGGTATTTTCTGAAACAACCACACTGCGTCCCAGCATGAGCATGAGCCAGCAGGTTGAAGATACCACAGTCACGCCCTCCACAAGGGGAGCCCTTCCCTCCCTCATGTCACCTTCCCAGACGACCCTCTGGGGCATCCACATCATGAGGGCACTGACGTCAACCAAACTAAATACAGGTAAAAGTTCTAATATTTCTTCCACAGCACAGTGGGTTACTTAAGTGCCCCCTCACCGTGGCATATGCACACTAACTTTGGAGACCACTGCGGTCAACCAGAGAAACATCTGGATGACTCCAGGAAGACCAGGAGTTCCATAAAGGCAGCAAATGCAAACCTACCAACTTCCAGGAGGCAATGTCAGAAACTGTTACTTGGCATCAATGAGAATTAAATGGAACCAAAGAAGGGCATTTATAATGGCAGAGGATAAAAGCTATGAAGAAATTTAAACTATCCTGAGAATCCTAGTAAGAGATAGCATGCTAATGTAGATGGAAAAGCTGCAAAACTTGTTCCTCTAAAATGCCACGTGTGTTTCCATCCCAAAGCCCCTTCCTGAGGTTCCCTCGCTAGAATCACTTCTCCCAGGGCCATATGCACCCCAATGTTCATAGCAGCATTGTCCACAATAGCTAAATCGTGGAAGGAGCCAAGATGCCCTTCAACAGATGACTGGATTAAGAAGTTGTGGTCCATACATACAATGGAATATTACTCAGCCATCAGAAAGAACGAGTTCTCAACATTTGCTGCAACATGGACGGCACTAGAGGAGATAATGCTAAGTGAAATAAGTCGAGCAGAGAAAGACAACTATCATATGATTTCTCTCATCTATGGAACATAAGAACTAGGATGATCAGTAGGGGAAGAAAGGGATAAAGAAAGGGGGGGTAATCAGAAGGGGGAATGAAACATGAGAGACTATGGACTCTGAGAAACAAACAGGGCTTCAGAGGGGAGGGGGTGGGGGGATGGGATAGACCGGTGATGGGTAGTAAGGAGGGCACGTATTGCATGGTGCACTGGGTGTTATACGCAACTAATGAATCATCGAGCCTTACATCGGAAACCGGGGATGTACTGTATGGTGACTAACATAATATAAAAAAAAATCATTAAAAAAATTAAAAAAAAAAAAAAAGAATCACTTTTCCCAGACCCCTGAGGAGGCACCTAGCTCTTTTTCCCTGGTTGTTTAACTGGAATGCTCCTCCTCCATAGAGGCTCTCTGGCCATCCTATTTAATTTTTTTTTCTTTTTTTTTAACTAGGTTCCACACCCAGAGCGGAGCCCAGTGTGGGGTTTAAACTCATTACCCTGAGATCAAGACCTGAGCCGAGATCAAGAGTCGAACGCTCAATCAACTGAGCCACCCAGGCACCCCTGGCCATCCTGTTTAACCTGGAGCCACCTCTAGTCACTCGCCTCCAACTACCCCCTTTTATTTTCTTCATCACACAGCTTAGTATTTGAAATTATCTTGAGTTTTTCCTTGTGCCATGTCTGTTTTCCCCTAAAATGTCACCTCCGTAAGACCATGAACATGTCAGTCTCATTCAGCTGAGAACCACTCTGGTACATAGGAAGCAAGCGCTATATAGTCATTGAATAAATAAAATGTCTGCAAATAGCAAGAGAAACACAGAAGTTATAGAAGACTGAATCCACTTCTTTCAGCCCATGTCAGATCAGAGAGGCAAAAAATAAGACCACAGAGAACACAGAATATACAATGGTGACCTGTAAGATATATATCAAACCCTGCACAATGAAAGCAGAGAATACACCATCTTTTCAAGCATTCATTTTTTTCAAGCATAAACAGCTTCTGTATCTGTCAGTCTAAACTTCTAATTTCCCAAATGAATCTGAACTTCACTGAAAAGGCAGAGCAGGAAGCAGGTGGGGAATGAGGGTCTGATCCCATAGCAAGATATAGCAGCCAAGGTGTGGGGAGAGGTCCAAGCCCAGAAAAGGGGTCAACACCACAAGCTGGGCTACTGGCCAGAACCTGTTTCCTAGGACCCTCCTCCCTCATGTCATATTGCTCAGTGGACTCTCCATGTACAGTCTAAACAGAAAGATACACTATAACCTAGTTATCCAGGAATAAATCTAAGTATGTATTAATAAGCAGACGACTCTACAAATACAGGCTCCTTAAAAGCCACTGAGGTACTCACTGTAAGAAACGTCTCAAAATGTGCCTAATATGATAAACTGTGTTCATCAGGGTTCCACATCTCTATTTTTACATACAATCTGGCTGCAACACTGGTTGTTATTACTGGTGAAAGTATTTACTAATCATTTATTTTTCCACTTTAGAATCACTTTAGCAACTAAAACCTCCCTTTAAGAAATTTGTTTCAATACCAAAATTCATTATTTTCTCTTTATAATCAAACCAGTTTTTGAAGCAAAATGGAAAAAGGCCTACAGCCTCTACCCCAAACCCTTATGCTCATGCCATAAATAATTTATAGAAAGATGGCTGCTTCTCAGCGACAGGCTCAAATTCCCATTTTAATCAAAACTGATTTTGAAATCTATTTCTCAATTTACATGTGGTCAGGGAGCTTCTCCCCACGTGAGCTCTCAGACTCCTTCATGGAAATGGGCACTCTTCCCAAACTCCTAAAACTTTGGGACGTTATTAACCACTGGTAATCATTTTCTTCTACACTCTGATGCTCTTAACTTCATCAAAGGTTAACGTCATGGTGGCAGCTTCAGAAGGAAATCAGAAGCGCAAAGCCACAAAACACCAATGGTACCATGTTCACAGACCTTTCCAAATGTGCAAACAGATCTCACAAAGGAAAAAGCTCAAAGATTCACTGAATCATCTAAACACACAAACTCATACCAGAAACATAAAGACTAAACAATAAACGACAGTCCCAACCAGTACAGTACTGTGCTTCAAAACTCCAACAAATCTGTATCTCAGAGACTGCTCTGTCTAACTCTGGGGCAGGTAACATAAGAAAGCCTTTTTATGCTATTTTTGTTTCCAGAAACAGTCTTTGTTCATCCCCCTGCAAAGCTTTTTAGCAATTTTTTTTGTCTTTACTATGAAGTGGATTCCCTTAAATATTAAATGAAGTGCCAAGCCTGTTCATAACAGGGTCCCAATATGGATTCCTAGAGCTTCTGGTAACCACCACATCCCATGGCCGAGCCCTGGTTAGGCAGCCAAAGCTACAGCAGAGAAAACTAGAATCTTAATAGTGCTAACTCCACTGGTTGACTCACAACTCCTGTCCCATAGGTGGCAGCTCGGGGGCCTGCACATGGTCTTAGAATTCTCCATCAGTGGAGAACCAGAAACAACTGCCACAGTGAGTCTCTTCTGAGGGCAGAGACTGAAAAGGCTTCCTGCACTCATGAAATTCTCCTGGCAACAAGGATAATGCTAACTTTGGCCCAAGCTGGTTTCCATCCAGGTGAACTAGAATTGAAAAGAACACTTCACACGATAGCAATTATGGAACAGGGTCCTTGAATCCTTGAACGGGGTCCTTGAATTTTCAATGATTTTGCTGTTCCTTCTTTCTTAGTGATACGAAATTCTAAAAAAACTAGTACTTGAAAAAAAAGAAAGTGATGAGAATGAGTTTCCAACAGTGAGCCATTTATGTTATCTTCTTCTACCAAAAGGCTAAAGAACAAAATATATGATTGAATTATAAAAATTAAATAACTCTTGTCACCACGAAAGGAAAATTATATCCATATACTCCACCTGAAACTAGACTTGTAATAAAAGGAAAGCAGTGGACAATACCTGAATATTTTTTGTTAGACACTATCCTAAACTTATTATTACAAAGCAAATAGAAATCCATCTGAATAAATCACTGATGAATACCATGTAATTTTCCTTGCACAGATCAAAATGAAATTTAACACTGTCACATTTATAAGTCATGCACATGAAGGGAAAGCTCCAGGGTACCTGACAGCCTCCTAACTTTGAGCTGGGTTGCATTTGGTCGCATAGTTTGAGGGTATCTGAGATGTTTGCATCTATGTTCAGAAGGAAAATCCCATACTGCAAAGACACCGAACACGACCAAACATGTCCAGTGACTCTGGATGGGCATGGATCTTCATGTGGACTCAAGGGGTTTGTCTTCTGGGTCTTCAGATGGGGGCTGACAAGTCTAGGCCCTCCTCCCTTGTCCTGATACATAAGGAGAAAGACCCAGAGTGCACTCCAAAGACCTAGTCCATAACAATAACACACATTCCCAGGAGTTTAAAGAAAAGAAAAATCTACAAATACAGCAAAGGTCAATGAAGCTTAAGGCCCCAAGCCCCTTAACTCTCCCAGGTAACATAAGTAAAATTATTTTCTACTTCATAAATGTTAGCTGGTGCATTTGTTATTACTCATGAGTATCAGGTGGAGAGGAAAAAAGAGGAGCAAGAGGATGAGTGATTATGGAAGGGACAAATCCCACTTGAATAATTTAATCACACCATGAAAATTAATTACATTTCAAAAATGATGTTTGTCAAACTGATGTCATGTTCCCATGAAGGGTCCAGTTCTTGTAATGAGCATAAAGCTCTTAAAAATTGCTTTGATGCTTTTTTTAAAAAATATATTTATTCATTTATTTGGGAGACAGACTTGATCTCATGACTCTGAGATCATGACCTGAACAGAAACCAAGACTACGACGCTTAACCGACTGAGCCACCTAGCCACCCCATCTTTTGTTTTGATATAATTTGAAACTTCAGAAAAATTGTGAGAACAGTACAATGTTAGAGAATTTCTTAATAACACATTTTGAATTATCTTCTATGAACTTAAAACTATTTTTTAATTAGCTTCAAAAGTTAAAAATAAAATCAATTCTAAATGGTTACACAATACCCATAATGATCAGTTATTTGGGGAAGGCAGAACCACCAGGTCTGTCAACGTTTTTGTTTTCATTTTTGTTTTTTTAATTGGAACATGCAAGAAAGAGGATGACATTTGTGACCCACTCCCAGGAGTGCACAGATACGGTAGCCTGGCTGTGATGTGCAATTACAGAATGCCAGCTGTCCCTCCACCTTTTCTTCCCCAAATGAAAATGCAGAATGAAATGCAAAAGAACAGGTGTAATTATATTAATGGATAACCTTAAATGTGTGTCAATCTTTTCTTTTCCCCCAGTAAAGAAAGCACTGACACACTCAGGTCCTTTATTCATAACAACTTGTCTAAAACACACTTCACTATTAAGAAATCTTGGATTAGAACCTTTAATAGAAGTGATAATTTTGGATTTATAAATTATTCTTCCTTATTAACTGAGTCCAAGAGAGCCTTATAAGAATATCTTAAAGAAGTAGTTTTCAGTGTAGGCAAGTACCCTAAAACAATGGAAAGGAATAAAGCATTTCCAAAGGCTGAAGGGTACACGTTCTATTTGCTTTGTTAAAAATATCTTCCTTGGGGCGCCTGGGTGGCACAGCGGTTAAGCGTCTGCCTTCGGCTCAGGGCGTGATCCCGGCGATCTGGGATCGAGCCCCACATCAGGCTCTTCTGCTGTGAGCCTGCTTCTTCCTCTCCCACTCCCCCTGCTTGTGTTCCCTCTCTCGCTGGCTGTCTCTATCTCTGTCGAATAAATAAATAAATTCTTTAAAAAAAATAAAAATAAAAATAAATAAAAATATCTTCCTTGGGGACAGAATAAATTTTTAGGGCAAGAAGTAACAGGGCTCCTATTAAAAAAATGAGATGATTCTGTAGAAAGGTTCAACACCTGGCTTTACCAAAGAGTTGACATTGTTTGTATCATCAAACCACTGTGCACACTACCAACGTCTGGTTGGTAAACCATGACAGTAGTCCTTTGACGGGACCTCTCTGCACTTTCCACTTGTGTCTACTATAGTTGCCAGCATTTCCCTTTGTATTTCCAAATCTATGTCTATAGTTACTCAAAAATGTACTCAAGTAATAGATTAGAATCCTCATGAGAAAGCTGGCCTTTCTCATAATACTGTGGGTTCTGGAGGGTCGGGATTTGGTCTGTGTGGGCTTTTATAAAGCCAGCACCTAGCGCAGGGTCTGGTTCACGATCTATTTATCTGTTAAGTAACGAATGAACTGGGGAAATACTGGCTGATGTGTGATCACTGTGACCAGAGAACAATTTTAGCAGCAGAGACAACATATCTCAAACGACACTGTGCTTTAGAGGCCGTACTGGGTTGCACAGTGGCCCTCCACGGTGCATGCCCTAATTGCTAGAACCTGCAAATGCTACTCTATTTAGAAAAAAACATCTTTGCAGGTGTTATTTAGGATCTTGAGATGAAGAGATCATCCTGGATTATCCAGATGGGCCCTAATCCAATCATAAGTGTCCTTACAAAACACACAGAGAAGACAAACACACAGATGAGAAGGTGATGTAAAGACAAAGCAAGGGATGCAGTCCGAAAACAAGGGCGCTGGCACCCACTGGAAGCTGCGAGAGGCGCAGAATGGCTTCTCCCCTAGAGCCTCCCGAGGCAGCAACGCCCTGCCAACTTCAGACTTGATTTCAGATGTCTGGCTTCCCAAACTGTGAGAGAATAAGCTTCTATTGTTTTATTGTTTTAAGTCACCTAGTTGAAAGTAATGTGTTCAGGCAGCCTAGGAAACTAATACAGAGGCCTACAAAAATTATCTCAGAAGATCAAAAATAATTTGATGGAAACAATACCTGAATGGCAATCCTGAAGATGTATTTCAGACAGCCAGCGTTTGTTAGTTTGCTTACCATTTCGAAAGTCACCAGCTATGCTGAAACAGTATTAACTGTATTTGCTGATGAATTATACCCTCGCTCATTCCAAAAAGGATTAGGGCAGTCGACAAACCCTAACCCAACAGTTGCCATAAGCCTGCTTGAAAACTGTCATTTTGTGCTTTGCTGAACAAAAGTAGAAATGATGTTCTTTCTCAATTATAATTTTATCACCTGAATAGACATCTAGCGTGCAGACTAGACTTCTACAGGTACACAGCTGGAGAAAACCCCTTCAGCCTGAGGGCACAGCATGAACAAATGTAACAGTGTGAAAGGTCACAGTGATGCTGAACTATGCAGGAGGGTGTGGTGGGTAAGATGAGGCTCTACCTGTCAGCCATGATGAACAGGACCAACCCACAGGCCCAGCAGGAGCAGGGGAGAGGACTTCAGGGGACAGTGAGACCCTTTTGATGCTCAGCTTCAGGGATGCTGGCAGAGAGGCACTGACCACAAAACCCCAAGTCTTGTCCCCTACATCCACAGTCCTTATTCAGGAAGTTACTAGAAGTTTGTCCCACCAAACAAATATAAGGTGGAAAGAGTAAGGCAAGAGAAAGAGGAAAGAGGATCTAACATAGGAGAGAGGTGAGGAGAAATCGAGGATGAAGCCTGGGCACTGAGTCTCATATGCAGCCAGTACAGAAAGCAGGATAACATCTCTGGGAAGAGACAAAGAAATGTACCAATAATATTACCCAATAGTGCTGATCATGGGAAAATGTTCTTCAGAAGGACTTTATAGTTCATTTGGATAATGTGGGAGGAAAAAAGTGACAGAAACAAAGAAAACTGTAACAAACAGAAGCAACTCCAAATTCCAGGAAACACAAAATATTTTAACACCAAGAAAATACCCATGGTATAGTTTGGTACAGCAGTGAAAATACTTGTACAGTTATAATAATACAAACAACAAAGCCAGATTTAGCTAAACAGTGTGGAACAACTATGGAGGACACAGGACAAGTTTCTATGTGGGTCAGTGGGAAGCAAGAGGTGTAAGAGTGCCAGTTTCCGTCTACAGAAGTGCATAGATAATGTCAAAATTTGGCAAATCAAGAAATTACAATATAAAGAGCTAAAAAGAAGTATCTTTTGAGGTACAGGATTTCGAGATGAGGAGTGGGAGCCAGGGACCTGCTATTTTTCATTAAAGTCCCTGCAGTACTGTTTCACATGTGAAACTATTAACATATATAAAAGGATAAAAAATATATACATCAACTATAAAGACAACACACTTGAAAGAAAAAAGGTAGACTGGACAAGAACATAAAGCTTTTCTTTCATTTTCCATCTTCTGTTATTTCTATTTTAAATAACGTGCTAAGGACTTTTAATCATACAGTATGAACATACACACACGTGCATGCGTGCACACACAGACACACCCACACAGATAAGTAACAAAAATCACACCCGCTCCACAGGGCGGGGTGGCTGCAAGAAGAGAGAAATAGCCAAGTGGCCACAGAGAAGGTGCCACCTGGAAACCAAGACAATGGCAACAGAAACAAGAGGAGGGAACCTGGGTGGCTCAGTCGGTTAAGCGTCTGCCTTCGGCTCACGTCATGATCCCAGAATCCTGGGATCAAGTCCTGCATCAGGCTCCCTACTTAGCGGGGAATCTGCTTCTCCTTCTCCCTCTGCCACTCCCCGCTCGTTGTGCTCTCTCACTCACTCTCTCAAATAAATAAAGTCTTTAAAAAAAAAAAAACAGAAACAAGAAGAGAAGGGAGAAGTTCCAGAAACACTCAAGCGGCAGGGAAGGAGATGAGGCTTCTGGATGTGAGGTGCAGAGGCCTCGCCTGGCGATTTGGGCTAGCTGTACGCTCTTGGTATCACCAGGGTTCAGGTAACAACAGAAGCTGGGAAACTAAGACCCCGGGGGACAGTATACAAAGTAAGACGATGAGGGTTTGGGGCAAAATGTCACCTAATCTGCACAGAATCTTAAAACATGGGCAAGCACAAATCATTCTCCTCATTTTGGAGAGCTGTTAACTAAGGCTCTGAGAAGACCAAATGGCAAGTAACCGGTGGATGCCCGGCTCTTCTCGACACTGCTGTTGTCTCCTGAACTTACGCATCTTGCCTAATGTGTCCGTGGCTCCAGTACCATCCCACACCCCCCTCGGGTCAAATAAAAACTTGAAAGCAACTCACAAAAATATTAATTATTTTAAACATCAAAGACATTTTTATGTGCATAGTAAACCGAATTTCCAATTAAATGTCTTCCCCAGGACCATCCTCTCGGCAGTACTGCACAGGCCCCCGGGAGCCCTGTGTGGAGCCCTGGCTGTGTCTGACTCCCCCCTCCAGGCCTGGCCAGAGCTGATGGAACAGTCATTTCATGTTCCTCAGCAATGTGGAACTGGGGCAAGGCAGGTGGTCCAGAGCGTCTCGCCCGCCATACCTTTAACACGTGAACCGGGAAATGATGGGGCTGCATGGGAGCCTGAGAAGAACCACACCGAAGCCCAAACAGCTGACCTGTGAAATGCAGCACAGGCCCTCCCCCCGCCACAGAGTTCTGTGCACCACCCCTGCGATAGGTCATAAATGGCAAATGGACACAGCTGGTCCACTTTACTAAGAACCCCATGAGGCCTACAGCTTTCTTCCCTCACACAGCCCCGGGCTGAGCCCAGCTGCCAGAACTTTCTGCTTCCTCCACATCTCCCATCTTGAGGGTCTTTGGGGGCCCCCAGCCAGCCCAGCCCTCCCAGGCTCGTGCCCGGCAGGAACAAAATCAAACCATCAAACTTCACTGCTTCCTCCTCCTCATTCATTTTATAAAAAATACTTCTCCTATGGTTCACATCCTTTAAAAAAATGGATTTAATAGATTCAAAAAAGAATTCTGCTGTAGCTAATAATGTGAGTTATTGTTTATATGAGAGATAACTCATACAAAGATTTCCTAATCTCATAATTTTAAAGCTTAACATGAGTTTCTTACATAATACCTCCTCCAGCAGACAGCTCTATCGTATCATCTCCTGCAATAAATTTTTCACTCATTCGATAAGGCAGCACCAGGTGCCTTGGTGTCAGGCACCGTGCCAGGTGCTGGGGAGGATGATGCGAAGAAGCAGTCACCGTCCCCACCTTCCCCAGTGCTTAGGGTCTCATATTAGAAACAGTTATCATGGCTTAACATAACATTTAAAAGGGTGAAGGGAATCTGACCTAATTTATCCTATAATTAATCTCTCTCCATATAACTGTACCTCAATAAATATGGAGAAATAAATACAAAAGCATTTCATTGTGTCCCCATACAGAGGAGATAAATTTAAATTTAGCCAATCTACAATTAGCATGAAAATCAGTGAAATATGATTTGAATGAATTCAATCAACTCCCCTCCTCCCAACTGGCTTAGTGCAACTTCATCGTTAGAAATAAACTTAATATGGGCGCCTGGGTGGCTCAGTCAGTTATGCATCCGGCTCTTGGTTTTGGCTCTGGTCATGATCTCAGGGTCATGAGATCAAGCCCTGCATTCGGGCTCTGTGCTTGGCACGGAATCTTTGCCTTTCCCTCTCCCTCTGCCCCTCCTTCGCTCTCTCTCTCTCTCTCAAATAAATAAAATCTTAAAAAAAAAAAACAAATTTAATATAAACTTCTGCCAGGAGAAAGCTATCAACAATTTCCATGTCTCAGTGACCATTACAATATCTGTGGCCAAGTGTCCCTTTCAGGCGTATCTGAGCTCGAGATCCATCTGGTCAGGGAGGCAGTGATGGCCACCTTCCCCATACACTTGTCCCCACTGATCCATCCAGTACCAAGAAGTCTGACGCAGATGAAAGATTAGACCTCTGTTTGCACACACAGGCACGTCTAGCAAAAGCAGGGAAGACCAGTGAATGGGAGACTTAGAGGCTAAATGGCAGGGAAGAAAGCAAAAGCTTAGGGCAGAAGGGAAGGGGGTTGTGCGTCCAGCTTCATGGCTGTGACCTGAGATCCTACTAAAGTCTGTATTCACAAAAGGCCCAACCAGTCCTGTGGTGGGACCCCTTCCCCACCATCGGGGCATGTTTCCTTCATTATTTTTGTAGCTGGGATTGTCACACGGGTGGATTATGGAATAGGTGCTTCAGTGGCGAGGAAGAATAAGGAAGGTGTTCTTTGGGGAAGACCAGCAGCAGCCACCTGGGCTGATACATAAGCACACGTGGGACAACCCCTCCTCCCCTGGAACACACAGACCTGGGTGGGCAAAGGCCATTTAATGAGGCAAGTGGGCGAGAAAAAAAATGGGTCAGCAAAATCCAGGTTTTAGTTTTATGCAGCGTCACTGGTACCCATGGGCCGAGGAGGCCAGGGGCCATGTTATCTCCCTCTCTCCTTCGTATCTCTTCCTTGCTCCCTGTTGAGCAGCCTGGATGGGGGGCAGGGAGGGTGGGAGATAGGCTCCTACCAAGAGGACACCCCCACTCTATGGGAGGACAAAGAGAAGAGGCTGGAAAACCATCCATTTGTACCAATGTGCTGCAGGGAGGGTGTTAATAAATCTTTACAAAAAGATCCATGATCCCAAGAAAAACATGACACTAATAATCCCTTGATATTAACCGCAACACAACCTATGTTTTCTATTGACAGCAAAAGATTGAAACAGCCATTTTCCAGTTTTATCTTACAAATAATTATTTCCAATGCTCGCATGTCACAACACATGCCATCAAACTCCTATTCAGCCTCTGCTGAGCTGAACTTGGCCTCAAGCGGCCACCCAGTCTACTGCAGTGATCTCTAGCACCTGCCACAGTGGCTTCTTCCTTCTTCATGACTATGGCTAATGGAAGTTCTAACGAGTTCCATTTAATGGGCAAGGTCTTGATCAGATCCCACAATGAAGCTGTCTCTTCTTGATGTAACAGAGATGATGGCACAGCCGGGTAGGTCGGTTCCACTTCAGGCCTGTTTCACTCAAAAACTCCTAACCTCGGTCTCCTTCCTTGGACAATATGAAGGGGCCAGTCCCGATCATGGCGAAGACCATGTTCAGATGGTTTGTTCTAAGAAATGGTCTGACTTGAAGACAGCGCTCCAATGAACATATTCAGTTTATTTTTATTAAACAGATTATACAAAACTCTTTTCTTAGAATCAGAGCATGCTGTAATAATAGATTTCCTGGTTAACTAAGACACTGTTACAACATAAGATGGGAGAAAAGACAGAAGGAGAGAATTCAAGCTTTTTGAAACTGTCACTGAGGGGCCCCTGGATGGTTCAGTCAGTTAAGCATCAGAATATTTCAGCTTGGGTCATGATCTTAGAGTCATGAGATCCAGCCCTGCGTCAAGTCCTACATCAGGCTCTGTGCTGGGCGTGGAGTCTACTTGGGGTTCTCTGTCTCTCTCTTGCTCTTGCCCCCCACTGTTCACACACGCACATTCTCTCTCTCAAAAAAAAAAAATCATTGATATGGTAATATATATACACACATGTATATATACTTTTTTTTACTTACTGAACACAAATAGTTTTAGCGACAAATGCCATTTATAAGGACAGTCATTATAATGTGTTTTCAAAAGGAAATAAAGGAGATTAAGTCCAGAGTCCACCAAGTATCCTATTCTCATAAAAATATAAGGTAATAATCCTTTCTTTTTGTAACTGTGACAAATTCATTATTCTATATAAGATAATTTTCCAGATAATTAAGACTTACTCCTTACGCTTTGTGTTCATAAAGAGCACCAGGCATAATGGCTGGCACAAAGGAGCTGTTTAGTATCTCAGAAAGGAAGGTGTTGGGGGGAGGCAGGCCACTGAGGAGCACTGTAACGAAGTGATATCTGCATGTGATTCTGACACACACAGGACTTTCTGTAATAATGTTACATGATATATACTCTCTACATACATCAGGTCTTTACTAATTATACATTAATTTTTAAAATAATGTCCCCATCTATTCCGTTAGCTAACTGGCACTTCTTACTGTTCACAGTGTGTCTATCTCTAGCATTTCCTCTGCTCCTGATTTTTAAATTTTTTGACTTATTATCTGTTGTACCCTAGAAAGCCAAATAGTCAAGTACTTTAGAACTACATGCAAAAGAGAAGCAGACCTGAATGAAGAGAGATGCAGTGAGCAAAGTATTTGAGCTTCAGTGGCCATATCTGGGGATAAGGCACCATTTCTGGTCTTTTCCTGGTAGCTTCTTGGTTCCCAGAGTTATAGATCTGGTGAATAAGACTGCCCTTCTGGGTAAGTGAGCTGTTCTTGACTTGGAATTTTTAATTGACTTTATTTCATTTTCAGTAGCCAGGAGCAGGGGAGAAAAGCTAATTAGCTCAAGGATATTAATAAGGAGCTTCATTAATCTGGGCATCAGGTACCTCAACTACACAGAAAGGATCTCTGATAGAAACATTCATGCTAGGCTAGGAAGCAGGGCTTCCAAGGCAGGGGAGCATGAAGGGAACTCCTAAAAGAAAAAGCAACAGGAAGTCTCTGGAAGGCAGCAATCCTGGAGAGTGACCAGCCTGGAATGAATGGAGCGAGAGAGGAATCCAGGACAGATGACTCCCAGAACAAAAAAGACAGAAAGACAAAGGGAAAGAATGGAATAGAAAGATTATCTGTTGGGTCTGATCATTTGGAAAATTGGAAAGGCAGGCACTTTAAAGAAATGCTGGTGGGTAAGGACAAATCAGCCTGACTGCTAAAGAGGGCAGCGGATTGAAAATGGTGGGGGAAGGAATTAACTCCAAGGAAAACAGAAATGATACAGTAAAAGAAATGTAGTCAGAGTATACTATGTGGCTCAGCAGTAAACACTGTCATAAAAACATAAAATACTGTCAAAATAATGAGACAAGTTATGGATTCTTATAAAATGTATCAAAATTAAATGTACTGAGTTTAATTATAAAGAAAGAAATTGCCATATAAGCATGCTACTTAGATATATGGAGGTAAAAACCAGAAGAAACAGATAAAAGAGTTCAGAGTGTTCACTTCTATGGAGAACAGCGTAAAGAGCGAGGTGGGACAGGCAGCTACTGTTTTTCTTTCAAAGTCTGTAATGTGATGTCAAGGCAATTAAATGGAGGAAAGAATTAAAAAAGGAAAGAAAAGCAAACATATGTTCATTCAGATGGGTTGGGACAACTAGATATCTACATGCAAAAGCATGAAGTTGGACCCATTCCTCAAACCATATGGAAAAATTAACTCAAGACGGATCATGGCTCTAAAGGTAAGAGCTAAACCATGAAACTCTTGGAAGAAAACACAGACGTAACCCTCCGTGACCTTGGTGAGACAATGATTCTTAGATATGATAACAAAAGCACATGTGATAAAAAAGATAAATTAGACTTTGTCAAAATTAAAACCCTTTGTGCTTCAAAGTACATGATCAAAAAGGAAAGAGACAATGCACAGAATGGGAGATGACATATGCAAATCATGTATCTAATCAGAATATATAAGGAGTTCTTACAACTCAACAATAAAAAGACAACCCAATTTCAAAATGAACAGATCTCAATAGACATTTTTCCAAACAAGATCAATAAATGTCCAACAGGTACCTGAAAATATCATTAGCCATGAAGGAAATGCAAATTAAAACCACAATAAGATACCACTTCACACCACTGGAATGGCAATTATCAAGAAGACAGTAATAAGTATTGGCAAGGATGTGGAGAAAGATGGAACCCTCCTACATTGTGGGTGGGAATATAAAATGGTACAGCCTATTTGGAAAAGTTTGACAGTTCCTCCAAAAGTTAAACACACAGTTAACATATGACCCAGCAATTCCACCCAAGAGAATGAAAACATACAAGTGTACACAAAACCTTTAAGTCAAATGTTTATAGTGGCATTATTCCTAATAGCCAAAAAAGCAAACAACCCAAATGTCCATTAACTGATGAATGGATAAATAAATGGTGGCAGAGCCATACAATGGATTATCAATCAAAAAAGGAATGAAGTACTGATACATAGCACAACATGGATGAACCTTAAAAACAATTTGCTAAGCAAAAGAAGCTAGTCCCTCAAGACCACATGCTGTACAGTCCTAATTATATGAAATGTCCCAAACAGGGAAATTTATAAAGAAAGCAGACTGATGGTTGTCTAAGGCTACGAGTGAGGGCAGGAGGTAGGGCAAAAAATAAGAAGCAACTGCTAATAGTTATGGGTTTCTTTTTGGGGTGATGAAAATGCTCTAAAATTACACTGTGGTAATGGTTGTATAATTCTGTGAATATACTAAAGCCCACTGAATTATACACTTTTCATAGAATTTTGTAGTATGTGAATTATATCTCAATAAAGTTGTTTTTAAAAGTCTATAAAGCGGAGGCATCTGGGTGGCTCAGTCCATTAAAGATCTGACTCTTGATTTTGGCTCAGGTCATGATCTCGGGGTCGTGGGATCGAGCCCCACGCCAGGGTCCACACTGGGTGTGGGGCCTACTTAAGATTCTCTCTCTCCCCGCCCCTCCCCCTTGAGCTAGCGTGCACACACTCTCTCAAATAAATAACTCTTAAAAAAAAAGTCTATAAAGCAGTGGTTATTACATAGATACAAACATTTGTCAAAGCTCATCCAGCTGTATACTTAAATGGGTACATTTGACTGTGTATAAATTATGCCTCAATAAAGCAGACTTTTAAAAAATGTCTCCAATACAATAACTTTATTAGAGTGAATTTAGACAAAGGATACTTTCAGAACACCAAGCAAGGAAGAACATCAAACTCATTACTACCTTTCCATGACTAGTATTAATCATCATTAGGCAGACATCATCTGCTTTCATTAGAAAGGCCTCTAATACTGGTTGAACAATGGTCATCTGTCAGAAGAGACAGATTCAATGTACAGCAGGAAAGTTACAATGTCAGTTTAATCAACATTTTCTTAAAGTTAGTAAAAGCGACTTCCTAGCAGAACACCTAATTTACTAAATAGAGTATTAATTATTAAAGTACTTTTCATTCTTAGTCTGTTTTGAGGGAGAAACACAATTTCACCTTAAAAACATAACATTTTTGTTCTGGTAGGAACTTGGGTATCAAACACCTTATTTTACAGACGTAGAAACCAACTGAGGCCTAAAGAAGTTAAAGATTTGCTCAGGATCACACTGATGGTAAACTGACAAAGCTGTAACCAGATTTCTTGTCCATGAACAACAGCACTAGTCACTGACCAGAATCCCCAGACACAGGGCCCCCACGATCAGCACATGCTGAAGGCTTCCTAAATTCCAGGCACTGCACTAGTACAGGAAATGCTCTCCTCACTTACTCATCTACTGACTCCATGAAGCAGGGCTTATCACCCACCTCCCCCTCTCCAAATAACTGGTGAGAAATTAGACACCGGGCGGTTAGTATGCAGCCTACAGTCAAGGGGCTGGATGAAGGGAGCAGGAGTCCCACTTGGGCCATCTGTCTCTAGAACCCAAACTTCTAACCAACAATATATGCCCACTTCCTTAAAGCAAACATTTCACACTTACACTTTCAATAAATGCTGGCATTTTACATTTCTAATATATGGAAAGATACTTACTGACACATCGTTTCTGTTCATCCCTACCTCAAATTAAGTTCTAGCCTATGTCTATCTTTTATCTTGAATCTGGCCCCTTCTCTCTCTCTCTCTCTCTCTCTCTCTGAATCTCCCTTCGTCAAGCCAGACTGAGGGGTGCAGCATTACACCTGGCCTCTGGTGGTACCCAGTATGGTGCTGACCATAGGACAACAGGTATTAGAGAATCGGTCTTTTTTGTGTGCTATTATAAGAAAACAAAGAACCAGTAAGAGACAATGGCATGAAGTCAAGAGAAATGACTGATTTAAACAATTTCACAAATTCTTATGAAAGCTTTCTCAAAGGCAATGGCTTGACTACTTAAAGTGATCACAGTGGACACACACAGTCCCTCCCACGTTCATTCTCGGAAATTATTTTACTAAACCCATTAGTCTATCAGTTTTTTTTTTTTAATGATTTCTTATTATATTATGTTAGTCACCATACAGTACATCCCCGGTTTCCGATGTAAGGCTCGATGATTCATTAGTTGCATATAACACCCAGTGCACCATGCGATACGTGCCCTCCTTACTACCCATCACCGGTCTATCCCATTCCCCCACCCCCCGCCCCTCTGAGGCCCTCAGTTTGTTTCTCATAGTCCATAGTCTCTCATGTTTCATTCCCCCTTCTGATTACCCCCCCTTTCTTTATCCCTTTCTTCCCCTACTGATCATCCTAGTTCTTATGTTCCATAGATGAGAGAAATCATATGATAGTTGCCTTTCTCTGCTCGACTTATTTCACTTAGCATTATCTCCTCCAGTGCCGTCCATGTTGCAGCAAATGTTGAGAATTCGTTCTTTCTGATAGCTGAGTAATATTCCATCGTATATATGGACCACAACTTCTTAATCCAGTCATCTGTTGAAGGGCATCTCGGCTCCTTCCACGATTTAGCTATTGTGGACAATGCTGCTATGAACATTGGGGTGCATATGGCCCTTCTCTTTACTACGTCTGTATCTTTGGGGTAAACACCCAGTAGTGCAATGGCTGGATCATAGGGTAGCTCAATTTTTAACTTTTTAAGGGACCTCCACACGGTTTTCCAGAGTGGCTGTACCAACTTGCATTCCCACCAACAATGTAGGAGGGATCCCCTTTCTCCACATCCTCTCCAACAATTGTTGTTTCTTGCCTTGTCTATTTTTGCCATTCTAACTGGCGTAAGGTGGTATCTCAGTGTGGTTTTGATTTGAATTTCCCTGATGGCTAATGATTTTGAACATTTTTTCATGTGTCTGTTAGCCATTTGTATGTCTTCATTGGAAAAGTGTCTGTTCCTATCTTCTGCCCATTTTTTGATTTGTTTATTTGTTTCTCGTGTATTGAGTTTGAGAAGTTCTTTGTAGATCTTGGATACCAGTCCTTTATCTGTAGTGTCCTTTGCAAATATCTTCTCCCATTCCGTGGGCTGCCTCTTAGTTTTTCTGACTGTTTCCTTGGCTGTGCAGAAGCTTTTAATCTTGATGAAGTCCCATAAGTTCATTTTATCTTTTGTTTCTCTTGCCTTTGGGGATGTGTCATGAAAAAGGTTGCTTTGGCCGATGTCATAGAGGTTGCTGCCTATGTTCTCCTCTAGAATTTTGATGGATTCCTGCCTCACATCTAGGTCTTTTATCCATTTGGAGTTTATTTTTGTGTATGGTGTGAGAGAGTGGTCAAGTTTCATTCTTTTGCATGTAGCTGTCCAATTTTCCCAGCACCATTTATTGAAGAGACTGTCTTTTTTCCACCGGATGTTTCTTCCTGCTTTATCAAAGATTAGTTGCCCAAAGAGCCGAGGGTCCATTTCTGGGTTCTCTATTCTGTTCCATTGGTCTATGTGTCTGTTTTTGTGCCAGTACCATGCTGTCTTTGTGATCACAGCTTTGTAGTACAGCTCGAAATCCAGCATTGATATGCCCCCAGCTTTGTTTTTCCTTTTCAACAGTTTCTTGGAGATTCGGGGCCTTCTCTGTTTCCATACAAATTTAAGGACTATTTATTCCAGTTCTTTGAAAAATGTCCTCGGTATTTTGATCGGGATAGCACTGGAAGTGTAGATTGCTCTGGGTAGTATGGACATTTTAACTATGTTAATTCTTCCGATCCATGAGCATGGAATATCTTTCCATCTTTTTATGTCTTCCTCAATGTCTTTCAAGAGTGATTTATAGTTTCTAGAATATAGGTCCTTTACGTCTCTGGTTAAGTTAATTCCAAGGTAACATATGGGTTTTGGTGCTATTGTAAATGGGATGGATTCCCTAATTTCTCTTTCTTCGGTCTCGTTATTCGTGTATAGAAATGCAACTGATTTCTGAGCACTGATTTTGTATCCCACCACATTACTGAATTGCTCTATAACTTCTAATAGTTTGGGAGTGGATTCTTTTGGGTTTCCATATAGAGTATCATGTCATCTGCGAAGAGAGACATTTTGACTTCTTCTTTGCCGATTTGGATACCTTTGATCCCTTTTTGTTGTCTGATTGCTGTTGCAAGGACTTCTAGTACTATGTTGAATAATAGTGGCGAGAGTGGGCATCCTTGTCGTGTTCCTGATCTTAAGGGAAAGGCTTCCAGCTTTTCCCCATTGAGAATAATATTTGCAGTAGGCTTTTCATAGATGGCTTTTATGAGATTGAGAAATATACCCTCTATTCCTACACTCTGAAGGGTTTTAATCAGGAAAGGATGCTGTATTTTGTCAAATGCTTTTTCGGCATCAATTGAGAGGATCATATGGTTCCTGAGTCTTTTCTTGTTGATATGATGTATCACGCTGATTGATTTGCGAATATTGAACCACGCTTGCATCCCAGGTATGAATCCCACTTGATCATGATGGATAATCCTTTTAATGTACTGTTGGATTCTATTAGCAAGTATCTTGTTGAGGATTTTGGCGTCCATATTCATTAGGGAAATCGGTCTGTAATTCTCCTTTTTGAGGGGGTCTTTGCCTGGTTTGGGGATCAAGGTAATATTGGCCTCATAGAATGAGTTTGGTAGCTTTCCTTCTGTTTCTATTTTATGAAATAGCTTTAGGAGAATAGGTATTGTTTCTTCTTTGAATGTTTGGTAGAATTCCCCAGGAAAACCGTCCGGACCTGGAGTTTTGTTATTTGGAAGGTTGTTTATCACTGACTCAATTTCTTCATAATTAAATGGCCTGTTTAAGAAATCAATTTCTTCCTGTTTCAATCTTGGTAGTTTATAGGTTTCCAGGAAGGATTCCATCTCTTCCAGATTGCTTAGTTTATTGGCATATAGCTGTTGATAAAAATTCTAATAGTCCTTCCAATTTCAATGGTGTTCGTCGTGACCTCTCCTTTTTCATTCATAATTTTATTAATTTGGGTCCTTTCTCTTTTCTTTTGGATAAGTCTTGCCAGTGGTCTGTCAATTTTATTGATTCTCTCAAAGAACCAGCTTCTAGTCCTGTTGATCTGCTCTACTGTACTTCTGGTTTCTGATTGATTGATTTCTGCTCTAATTTTGGTCAACTGCTTCCTTGTGCGTGGATTAGGCCTGTCCCTCTGTTGCTGTTCCAGCTTCTTGAGATGAGAATATAAAAGCTGCATTTTAGATTTTTCTATTCTTTTGAGTGAGGCTTGGATGGCTATGTATTTCCCCCTTAGGACTGCCTTTGCAGTATCCCATAGGTTTTGGACCGTTGTGTTTTCATTGTCGTTGGTCTCCATAAATTGTTTAAGTTGATTTTTGATTTCCTGGTTTATTGAGTCATTCCTGAGCAGGATGGTTCTTAGTCTCCAAGTGTTTGAGTTTCTTCCAAATTTTTCCTTGTGGTTGAGTTCCAATTTCAGAGTGTTGTGGTCTGAGAATATGCAGGGGATAATTTCAATCTTTTGGTATCGGTTGAGACCTGTTTTGTGTCCCAGAACATGGTCTATTCTTGAGAATGTTCCATGGGCATTAGAATAGAATGAGTATTCTTTGGTTCTGGGGTGTAGTGTTCTATATATATCCATGAGGTCCAACTCGTCGAGTATGGAATTCAAAGCCTTTGATTCTTTGCTTAGTTTTTGCCAGGTTGTTCTGTCTATTTCTGATAATGGAGTGTTGAGGTCCCCTACTATTAATGTATTTTTATCTATATGTCTCTTTATTCTGGTTAAGAGTTGGCTTGTGTATCTTGCTGCTCCCCTGTTGGGGGCATATATATTTATAATTGTCATATCCACTTGTTGAATACTTCCTTTAAGAATAATATAGTGCCCTTCAGCGTCTCTAACTATAGTCTCTAGTTTAAAATCCAATCTATCTGATATGAGAATTGCTACCCCAGCTTTCTTTTGAGGTCCATTTGCGTGAAAGATGGTACTCCATCCCCTTACTCTCAGTCTGAATGCATCTTTGGGTTCGAAATGAGTCTCTTGTAGACAGCAAATGGATGAGTCATTTCTATTTATCCAATCTGCAACCCTGTGGCGTCTTATGGGAGAATTTAAGCCATTAACATTAAGACTGAGTACTGAAAGATATGATTTTAATGATGCCATGTTGCCAGTAAAGTCTTTGTTTGTATTGGCTGTGACTTTCTGTTCTGTATCACTCTTGGGGCCTTTTTACTTTTATAGAACCCCCCGTAATATCTCCTGTAGGGCTGGTTTCGTGGTTACGAAATTGGTTAGTGACTGGCGATTCTGAAATGTCTTTATTTCTCCATCAATTCTGAATGACAGCCTTGCTGGATAAAGGATCCTTGGCTGCATGTTTTTCTCTGAAAGAGCTTTAAATATGCTCCCCCAACCCTTTCTCTCATTCCAGGTCTGTGTAGACAGGTCTGACGTAATTCTGATGCCTTTGCCTTGGTACATGAGAAATTTCTTTGCCCTGGCCGCTTTCAATACTGTATCCTTGGATCTAATATTTGCGAATTGCACTATGATGTGACGTGGCGTAGGTTTGTCGTGGTTGAATTTGGGAGGGGTCCTCTCTGCCTCTTGGACACGAATGTTTGTTTCCCTCGCTAGATTAGGGAAGTTTTCAGCTACAATTTGTTCAAATATCTCTTCTAGACCTCTGTTTTTCTCCACCTCCTCGGGGATGCCGATGATTCTAACATTGGATCGTTTCATTGAGCCAGTAATCTCCCGTAACCTACATTCGTGGGCGTGGATTTTTTTAAGACCAGCTTCTATTTTCGTTTTTTCCTCTATTAACCCATCCTCCAATTCACTAACACGTTCCTCTGCTTCGGTGACCCTGGCCGTCAGAGCCTCTAGTTTTGCCTGCATTTGGCTCATAGAATTTTTAATTTCTGTCAGATTCACTCTCATTTCTGTCCTTAGGGATTCTATATTCTCAGTAACCTTTTCGTTAATACTTTTTTCAATTCTACTCATCATTTTGACCATCGTTACTCTGAATTCCATTTCTGATAATTTGGTTACATCCATATCCATTATTTCTGTGGCAGAGGCCACAGACTCACTGTCTTTTCTTTGCTGGGGGGGGCTTCTCCTTCTTGTCATTCTGATGAGGAGAGGTTGCGGGGTTGTCCAGAGCCCAAATTATTGACTGGGTCCCAGGCCGTGTCCCTTGTTTTATAGGGATCTTAGGGATGTGGGCTTCTTCTTTAAAGATTTTATTTATTTATTAATCTGAGAGAGAGAGAGAGACAGTCAGCAAAAACGGGAACAGAAGCAGGGGAGTGGGAGAGGAAGAAGCAGGCTCCCAGCGGAGGAGCCCGATGAGGGACTCCTTTCCGGAACGCTGGGATCACGCCCTAAGCCGGAGACAGGCGCTCAATGACTGCGCCACCCAGGTGCCCCGGGTTGTGGGCTTCTTTTCAGCCTGCCTTCTGTCTTCTGGGGGAGGGGCCTGCCGCGCCGATACTCAGGCAACCCTGTTTGGTTAGAGTCTCCGTGTCCCCTGCGAGGGGGGATGGGGATGGGCACGCTGTGAGCCGGTATTTCCTGGCTTTTGTTCTCTGGCAGCTTTCCCTGGCGGTCTGTTATGCCTCTTCTGAGAGTCAGAGCAGCAGCGGCCGAATTGTCACAGAACAGAGGGATTGCGGCCCGTTCTCCACTGATGTTCTGGCCACTTTAACTCTGTTTCTGTTGGTGCTGCTCAACCCTGCAGCGTCCTGGGATGTGCGCCCTATACCCGGCGTCCCTGCCCTCACTTCCAGGGCCAGCGCGTCTCTGTCCTTTGTGTTTCTAACGCCGCCAGCCGCCCCCGCGCGCTCCCGGATCTCCGGGTCTCAGTCTATGCCCGGTGAGCACACCTCGATTCCGGAGTTCCGTGAGAAGGCTGGTGGCGCGCGCACCCGGTTCAGGGTCTCAGTCTGCTGTTTTGCGGGTGCTGACCGCGAGTCCGCCCGCTCCCCCGTGCAGGTGGCCCGCCAGCCGCCCCGCGTGCACTCCGGGAGCTCCCGGTCTCAGTCTGGATCCAGTGAGCACACTGGGATTCCGGTGTTCCGGGAGATGCCTGGTGGCGCGCGCTCCCGGCTCACGGTCTCAGTCTGTTTTCTCGCAGGTGCCGGTCTGCGAGTCCGCCCGCTCCCCCGTGCAGGTGGCTGCCGCTTCCCGGCGCCCGAACGCGGCGGCTCCCTCCCCCTTCCGTTTATCTTCCGATATCTGTGCGCGGTTTCACGGCTCCCCGCTTTGTACCTCAATACTCCGCGCTGGAGATGTTCATTTGTAGAGATCCAGATGTATCTTCCTGTGTCTCAGGCTGATTCCGTGGATGTTTAGGCTGGTCTGGTACCTATCCAGCTGGACTCAGGGGGCCGGCTGAAAAAGGTGTCCCCTACTCCTCCGCCATCTTAACTCTCCCCCAGTCTATCAGGTTTTAAATTGCACGTTGACCTAAAAGATAATCTTGACCTCAAAATACATCTATTAAATATTGTATAGATTGAAAGGAAAGAAAAGGAGACTTCTCTGAGAAGCAATCCCATATTTGGTCTTAAGAATCCACTGCAATGTAAAACACAGACAAAATTATGGGCCACTTTAGAACAAAGCTGTAACTGCCCAGACATTTTTCATTCTGTTAAAGGGAAAGATGAATAAAAGCCAATGGAGACAACCTAAGCCACTCTGGGATTTTCTTTGCTAATGCCAGCAAATTCCTTCTAAAAAACAAAGCAGCAAACTTATTGTTTGATGTCTGTCTGTCTCGTGGCTGTCTTCAGCGGGGTGAGCTTTTGGGTTTCTCCCTGTTAGAGCCACCTTGGTGGAAAAGGGGCCTCAAGCAAGAACCTGACCTGCTTGTTCTAAGACATCCCAAAACTGACACATGCAAACAAACATACGTCTTAGAAGGCATAATGTCCTTTTCTGAATGCTGCCAACATGCAGGGATCTCTCTTTTGGAACAGACCCCAGAGTCCATTTATAAGCCTCACAGTCATAACCTTCCCTTTGCTCAATAACATTACCTACCTTATCTATCATCCATAGTCAACAGCCTGCTATCTTCTCTGAAGTGAAAAACTCAATCTCCCCTGAACGATTAAAAACTTGTCAGCATCCACATTTTGTGTGTGTGTGTGTGTGTGTGTGTGTGTGTGTGTGTGCACCTAAACATGGCAAAGAAGCCACTACCAGGGCAGGTATAATGGGAGTGGACAAAAATCACCACAGGAGGCAAGAGAGAGAGAGAGATCGCAGGTAACTAACAACACAGCAAAATCAGCTGTAAAGACTTTATCACCTTTACAATAAAGGCTTTAAAGAACAAACTAATCGATATTCTGATATCAACCATACAAACAGACCTAAAATGATGATGATATATGCAAATATCTGACATTTTCAACTAAACAACAAAATCTTCAAGCTAAAAAAAAGTTCAAGTATAATATTCAGGTTAGTGAACTGATGAGCTATATTTAGGTCATGAATTTTATTCAGAAGACATCATTTCCTTCCCAACACTTGAGAAATATCAGTTTCCTAAGTCCATCATTTATGCACATTATAATTTTAAGTGTTTTGACTGGATTTCCCTAGCAGTCAGGAGCCAAGGCTATTTTAAATAAGCCAAAACGACGTAAAATTGGTAATTACATGATTGGACTTTGTCCTTGTATCAATCAATCCTTTCTGAGCTTCTGAAAGCAACTGCATCATTTCAAATGCACACCTATTTCACCAGAAAACAATTTCTTAAAAAACGTTTCCACTTAGAAATAAATGTGAATTCAATTTAATACAATATACGCATCAGCATCAGCCTCTGACTTTTCCTTCCAAAGGTGGTATATTTTAAAAAATACTTCAAGGGAGGTCAAATTCAAACAATCCACATTCCGCAACCAAAGTGGAAGGTCTTGGGGCCAGAGAGACCTGTGCTCTCATACCGGTCTTGCCACTATTAGCACTCATGATCATTTAACCTGACACACAGCAGATGCACCCCACTGGTGGGACACCTCTCCCCAACCTCAAAAGTCTTAAACTGCAAAGAAATGCACAAAGCACTAGTTTCATAATACCCACTTTATTTCTATTGTTTTTTTCTACATAAAAATTACTTTCAGAATATGCTATTTGTTTCTAACCTTATAAACTTCCAGCCCCTCAAAGCTGCTTCGAGGAATTTCTCTCAATTTGATGCAAGTTAACTTGACAGTGAAGAAATACATTTTTACCACATTAAGGCTCCCATGTGGCCCATTAAAAGTGTTTGGGATTATTAGTACAGTTATTAAATGTTTAATGCATTATACA